>NC_090803.1:47807500-48125000 GCF_036512215.1 Solanum lycopersicum | reverse complement strand
ATTCTGAGTTGCCTTATCTAATCTACATCAATTATCCTAAGTGACCAAACATATATAAGGTAATCTCTTCTTTTGAATGAAATGTTACCGTCAGAAATAATACAAAATTTTGAAACATTTGTAATTTTGAAAAAACAAAAAGCTCCACCGAGGAATTGAGTGTATCAAAAATCATCGAATTTTGCTCCAACTACTTCCTATCAAAACAATTGGTTGACCTAACTTAACAAATACAAAGTTATACTTAAATTAGAGAAAGATTTCTACAAACTAAAATCTAGACTTGATAGGCTCAGTGAAGCTGACTCCAACACTAAGTTCTTCCATACAACAACTCTCAACCAAAGTAGAAGAAATAAAATTTTTGCCCTGCAAATCCAAAAGGGTTTCTTGGTTATACCACCTATTGGCCATCAAATGCCAACAACATTATAATACTTAAACAAATAATTACTCACATCCAACATATTAATGGACATTGTGCAACTATGATCATCAAATTATATATGGAAAAAGTATTTGATAGGTTAAATGGAATGTCATACAGAAAAAATAATTTTATTCAAATAATAATATGTGGCAAATATAAAACAAGGCTAATCTTGTTAAACGGAAACTACCATCAATAGGATTTGAACTAAATGTAGAAGAATCATTCAATATAGAATTAGGAAAATGAGGCATATGAGGAGTCAAATTCGTGATACAGAATGGAATTTGATAGCAACATTCATGGGGAATATCTTCAAAGCTACAATGATCAAAACAAGATACGTGGCCTATTATATGGGCTAAAATTGCACTAGACAATATGTTGTTTCCATTATAAATTAATGTACATTATAAGGAAATTACACATTATTAAAAAATGATTGTCCTGCTCTATCTAACATCTTAAATTGTTGAAGGGCAGTACTTTTCCACTAGGGAACCCGCTAGCTAGAGTAGATATCGAGTGGAGAACAAAGTGACTTACGATCTAGCTAAGTATGGGGTCAAATCAACAAACAATCATTTCTATTAACCATTGGGTAGTTCAACCATTGTTTGTGTCCAAAAATAGAAAAGCAAACAAGGAGGGAACTCCTTTTTTAAGCTACCAAAGTAATCTACTGCTCGTGTCTTTTGTAATATGTACTATACTACCCCTGTACCCACATACTAAATAACAATTTCACAACAATCCATGTATCATTTTCAAATATATGTTTTTACCAAAAAATAAATAAGAAAGAGACTCTCATATAATAGAATATTTAATTAGTGTAAATAATATTAAGTGACTTGTTATAATTTTATTATTTTATAGCCAAATAGTAGTCTATCTTATGTGTGAGCATAATCAAATAGTAGTCTATCTTTTGTGTTTATGTGTGTGCGCCCGCGTGTGTGTGTGTGTGTTCGCATGTGTTTGTGTGTGGCGTACATATGTGTGTGTGTGTAAGTGCGTATGCATGTGCACACGCGTGTATGTACATGTGTGTGCGTATGTATGCGTGTGTGTGTCCGTGTGTGTTCATGTGTGTGGATGGATATGTGTGAGCGTGTGTGTGTGTGTACGTGTGTGGCACATATGTTCGTATGTGCGTGCGTGTGCACATGTGTATGCATATGTGGGTGTGTATGTGTATGGCATGTGTGCATGTGTGTGAGTGTGTGCTTGTGTGTTTGCGTGTGTGTGCCTCTGTGTGTGTTTGTGTTTGTGTGTGTGTACGTGTGTGTCTGTGCGTGTGTGCCTGCGACCTACCGTGCATGCATGTGCGTGTGTGAGTACATGCATGTGTGCGCATATGTAGGTGTGTAGGGGGGTATGGGTGTGTGTGTGCATGCACGTGTGCATTTGTGCACGTGTGTGTGCATGTTTGTGGGTGGGTGTGAGTTTTTGTGTGTGTATGTGCGCATGTGTGTGAGTATGCGTGCATGCATGTTTATTTGTGTGTGCGTGTGGTACATATGTGTGCATGTGTGTGCGTGTGTGTGTGTGGCGGGGTGTGTGTGCGTGTGCATAAGTGTGTGTGTGCCCGTGATTGTGCGTGTGTGTGTGAGAGTATATGTGTGCGCATGTGTGTGTGTGCGTGTAGGTGCGTGCGTGTGTATGTGGGTGCATGCAATCGTGTGTGTGTGCTTGCATATGTAGGTGCACATTTGTTTGTGGGGGTGTGCTTGTATAGGGGTGTGTGCATGTTTGGGCATGTGTGTGTGTCTGTGCGCGCGCGCATGTGTGCTGTGTGTGTGTGTGTGCTTGTGCGTGGGCATGCGTAGGCGTGTGGGTGTGTGTGTGTGTGTTGTGTGGTCATTTTCTCATGACTAAAGAATTGAAAAACAATGGTTGACAACTAACAATAATATAATAGATTAACTCAGGAATTATTTTATCAATGGAGAGTAATTATTTGATGAATGACCTAATTTGTTTTTAAGAAGGGGGTCTAGAGATGAAAAATTGAGATATTGGATGGGAATAAATTTATTCATTTTTTTTATTTCAAATCATGTAATTTAAACTTCAAAGATGGAAAAACTAATTTTCAATAAGACTTTGAGGTTGAGATGTTAGTCTTTTAAGGTTTTGATTGTAGAAAATATTTTACATTATTTTAGACCAAGGTATAGAGATTTACAATTTTTTAACTTTAAATGATAAATGGCGTCTTTTGCGCCATAAATTAAGACTTGGAGCTAGTTTGCAAATTAAGTTTTGAAAATGTCCCTTTTAGCAAAGTTAGTAGAATCTTCAAAAACCCGTAGAGTCCTATTTCTATTTTATATAAATAGTTATTTTCTACTAATCACATCACATCATACTCTATGCCTTCCCATATGAAGCGACTGAGATATAGAGAATTCATTTAAGTGAAGAGGAGGACGTCTGTGACGATGAAAAAATTCATTTCACCCTTAATCGTTTCCATAGATTTTTACAAAACCAAATCCATGAGGTAGCAAGGTGTCAGTGCTTTCGATTCACCATCTTTTATTTCTTTGTCAAATACTATTTGTGGTTCATGTCTTGATTTTATTCTTAGATTACTTGATTTTTTAAAAATACTAGAGTCATGTTTAAATGAATTACCTTCTGCAAATGATTCAACATAATTCCTTAATAAATATACCCATGAAAAAAGTTCGATATACATCCTCCTATCCCATCATGTTTTTCTGTGTTAAATATAAAATTGAATTTTGTAAATTTTAATTTCTCCTTAGATTCAAGAAAGCCCTTTTAACCTAAAAAAGATGCTAAATTTAATTATTGAGTAACAGGGATAAGATCTAGTATTTTCATTCTAAAAAAAGGTATTCATTCATATTTAATAAGATATATAGTTTTAAATCATCTATATCTTAAGAAATAATAGGAGTTAGCATCACAATATCTAATATCATTGTTTTCATTTAAACTTCCGAAAGATTATTTTACCCTTCACCACTAAAGAAGTGAAACAATGTTTTCCATGTTGTGTAACCGTAACACGAATCTAAATAATCCAAGTGATATGCTTATGTGAAATTCATTTATATAAATCTTTGATTCATTTTACGAAAGAAAGTTTTAAGCCTCTTAACGAACAAATTTTTTATAAGCGTAGCCTTTGGGTTGACGTGATATGTGTTATCATTTTATTGTGACATGGGATTGAAAATGTTGTTGGTAATCCATGTTAAGCATAAATAAAAAGAATTAAATTATAATTGTACAATGTTTTTTTATAATAGAAAAGTAAGAGAAGGTTTGTGGAATACTATTGGAGGAATATTAAATTTAGTTGGGATTTCAGCAACAATGATAAGTTTTTTTTTTCAGCTGCATATGATGCCTTTAGAAATAAAGGTATTACCTCTCCAATCCTAAATAATTATGGTTTAAGAGATATATTTTAAAGTATCTTTTCTTACATGAGATTTATTGGCAAAAAATATTGCCTCTGAATAATGTCAAAATTAACTCATTTTAAAAGTTTTTATTGTTGCATGAATATATAATGTAAAAATACAAAAGAAGCTTACTCTATATCTCTCTGCTTCTTTTAAATATTCTTCTACTCACAAGAGAAAAACCTTACAATTGCTTTGTGTAGTAATATTTTAATTTGTGAATATATGATGATAAACTGTTTCAAATGCCAACACATTAGGTTATCGCCTCGCCAAATTTAATCTTCCCCTACCGTAAAAAAAAAAAAAGGAACTAGGTTACAAATGGATTGGGTTGAAAATGGATAGACCCATATATATGCACATTTTCATGAATAAATCACAATATATTTTACAAGTTAATATTCAAAAACACTTCAATTGTTTTTTTTTTTGAAAAGGAATATGATTTGATTCATGAACTTGAAACATGATACTCATTTTATTTCACATTAACTGATTTTTAAAATATCTTTTAATTGTTTAAAATAGTTGAACTATTCAAAGTTCAAGATAGATTTTTTAAATATTTTTTCATATTTACCAAAATCTTATATATTTTCTAAGAGATGAGTTCACTACTTACAAAGTTATATTTCTAATGTCACAAACGATAATAGTGGAAATTATGATTTATAGTATGTTCGGAAATATTTTCTTAATACGTGTGCATTGCCTCACATAAGATTAACGAATAATATTATGTGGAATAATCATATAACTCTTTTTGTTTTCTCCTTTTGGTTTTTCTACTTGAGATGGTCTTTTTACTATATGATACCGCTTTCATTAATTAGATTGAGATTAGATTCTACAATCCATGCGTATAGTAATATAATTAATCTTATGCTACATCAATGTTTAAACGCTAGTCCTAAGCTTAAGGATATACACTCTTCATGTTCTTTTTATCAAAATGTTTAGTTTTGTTGTTTAACTTGAATTATTTTTTTTTAACTTCAGTGATGTGTGCAGAATTTGGAAAGCAATTCTGAAAGACCATATTGAAGGAAAGGTTTTCATTAAGATTTTTTTTTTGAGATTTTTGGTTATTCTAGGCATGATTGAGAGGCTTCATTATGAAGTTACATTCATTGATCAATTTCATCCAAGACTTCATAACATATTTGAGTCGAAAGAGAGATTGTTGAGGATTTATGTAGTTATTCTTTCTTCCATGTGAATTTCCCATAGAAACATCAACATCAGCATCCATATTAGTTATTTCTTCTTAAGGCTTCATTATTTTCTTCCCTGTAATTAAAAATAGTGCTTACATAGATGCGGATCCCGAATCTTGAGTTCATAAATTTGTATTCTAGAAAATGATACCTTTTCAAAACCCACCAAGTTATCTTTTAAGAATTCATAACCATAAAATCAAGATTCTAGATTCACCTCTATGTAAGCGAAGAGAGTTGTGAAGAATTTAGAGGAAATAAGTCATAACTAAGATGAATTTTGATCTCGCTATGGAAATTCACTCAGAAAAATAAATAATTAAGGAACTCTTCAATAGACTCTCTTTAGATCCAAATGTCTTTTTGATGCATATATTGATGAACCTTCCTTTGTGATGAAACATCACAATCATGCAAAAAATAATCAAAATTTTTTATAAAAATCCTTCTTAATGACAATCTTTCTTTCCAATATGGCCTTTCTTTGAAATATCATTGTTTATTAATTAATTTAACGTACATATCAGCAAAATTTACATAATCATAAAGCTAGTAGTATAAATATTCTTTAGAAATAAAGGTACAACCTCTCCTATCCTTAATTATATATGGGGCAAGGAGATTTATTTTAAAGTATGCTTTTTAGGTTAATTTTTTTGGCCAAAAAGAAATTCCCTCTGAATAATCTTATATCTAGGTTAAGGATTTTAGAGTTGTATTTGTTGCATGAATACAACATAGAAAAATGTTAATCATCTCTTTATGGATAGTGACTTATAGAAAAAGACACTTACACTGAGGTTGGGTATGGTATGAAGGAAAATTTTTTTCCTTGAAAATGTTGTTAGAAAATGTTTTCCTAGAAAACAAGTAAATATTTAATTTGTTTTCTCATGTTTGATTGTTCAGTAGAAAATATTTTTCGAAAAAATATTTTAATGATTTATTTTGTAGGGAAATATGATTTTGACAAATATTTTTTATTTTTTACTAGAGTAAAAAATAACTTCGTGAGGGGGGAGGGGGGTTAGATTGTTTGGGTAAAAAAGTTAAAATTTGTACATAAAATATTATAGGGATGAGGGGGCTTGTAGGGGTTGGGTTGGGGACTGGTAGGGTGTATTGGTGTTTGGGGGCTTGTAGGGGGGTGGGGTGGGTAGGGCGGAGGTTGGTATACACAATAAAATTCGCGTCGCGACAACACTAATTGAGAATGGAAAATTATAGCAACAATCATCAATTTTATTGTTTCAAATGTGAGTGTTACAATATCTATAATTCCTCTGAATTCACATTTTCAAATATAAATTCAAGGGCTTTAAAGCTTGCTCTTGAATGTATGATGAACTTGAACTTGAACTTTATATTGATCTTGACTTTTATTTGAATTCAAGGGCTTCGAGCTTGTTCTTGAATTCGTGACCTTGATCTTGATCGTTCTTGAACTCGAATGTTTGAATTCTTAAACTTGTAGCTTTGTAGAGAATTAAATGGCGTTTGTACCACGGAGTTTCTCTAGTTTCTTGTTTAGAATTTTTTTTCTCTTTTCTAAATTATGAGGACCCCTATTTATAGTTTTAGAATAGAGGAGTAGCGATTTGATTAGGATTCCGTTCAGCCAATCAGATTTATATGACATGGCATTTGGGCTTTATGGAGCAGGATTGTCATCTTTGACACATGTCATGATTCTATTGGTTTTCTTATTTGACTTGACATGCCACATCATCTGCACACGTGGCGCCAAGATAGGCTCTAGAATGAGATGATATTGGGTTTAACAATTTGGGTTCATCCAATGTAGCCCAAATCAATTAATTTAGACTTTAATTAAATTCATATTTATTGAACATAAATATTTAACTCAATTATATCAATCTACAATATTTCTTTGGATTAATATATTTATGAATTCAATATAATCCAAATCATTTCATAAATTTATATTTAATAAATTTTAAATGATTACAAATGCCCCCTGCTTCAAGTCTTGTCGAAATATTTTATCTTTTAGAGACTAGGCTTGAAGCATACATGTTATTAAATTCACCTTAGTTAAAAATGAATAACTATTGATTAACAATTGTAAATTATAATTCAACTATGAATTGTAATCCTACTCAATTTTATACTCATATATATGTTTTATTTCCCAAGCCAAAAAGAAATAGTAATTGAACTGGGAGAAGGATTTTATCCTACCACATGACATCTATAAATAAATACATTGTCATCATAATTTTATCTTCAATTACAGATTGTGAACCTACGATGAAAAGGGCACACTCAAGGTAATTTTCCTCCTTTTTTAATTTATTTTCGTCACTTTTTTACAGCATGACATGTCTGTCGTAGAAAATTCATATCCCATTGTATAAACATCAAAATCATGAACCGTTAAATTTTTTATAAACTAGACTTTTCTATCTGTAAAATATCCAAAATTCAAAATTTAATACATTCAGAAACTTTCTAGATGATTTTTTGAAGTTTGGTCTAGATTCTGTCATGCTAAAAATGCATCACTTTTTTACAGCCTGACATGTCCGTCGTAGAAAATTCATATCTCATTGTAGAAAAATCAAAATCATGAACCGTTTAATTTTACAGAAAGTATACTCTTAGATCTCTAACATATCCTAAATTCAAAATTTAATACCTTCAGAATCTTTACTATTATGTACACAATATTTCTGAAAAAATCTTTTACCATTTTGTAAAAAAAAATACTCTTTTTCTTCATGTAAAAATGAAACATTTGGGATGTTCTTGGTTTCCTTATGCTCTTTCTCAAACACTATTTTACTTCCGCAAAAACACAAATATTTGCTTTAAAAGATTCTCAAATTTTTTTACTAAACATAGGTTTTATGTTGGTATATAGACATGAACGCATCAACTGAAGTATCTCAATAACATAATTGAAATTTCCATACTCAAAACTCAACGACACTATTCATCTCAAGAAAACTCAATTCATATGATTGATGCTACAATATATGCATGAACGATGAACTCCATAATCACTCTACACAATTTACAACAATTAAATGATTATACATAGGAATTTAAAAATCAACAACTCAAGAGCTAAGCACTTAATATCAACTTATCTAAAAAATACTCAAATGTAAGGAGAGAACCTTAGATTACTTTTTACTGATTAAAAAGCAGAAGTAGGACATAAGAATGAACTAGTCTAATAATATGATGCCTTAAATACATGATTATGAAGATTTTAAAATGAAAATTTTTGTAGAGACTTGATTTATCTTGATCTTGAGTAGGAACATTAGAGCAAAAGGACGTGGAAGAATTTAGGTTGGAGGATTATCTCTGTATCTTGGATTTTAGGCTTGAAGGTTTTATAGTTCTTGTTGGGGAAGTGGAATCTTGTGTGAGTTTTAAGAGAATTTTTAAATACTTGCTGTTTTGATTGATGGAAACTAGTTAGTTGAATTATATACTCAATACACACTCAAAAAAGACTTAGAATAAGGTTAAAAAATGCATACGAGAAACACAAAAGCGTTCCACACTTAAAAGTTAATGAATTGACTTAAAAGGAGGTTTCACTGACCGTTTAAGGTTCATGGTCTGTGAAACGTCACATTTATGATTGTGCTTCACTAAAGTTAGCATAAACTTTTACTCCAAACTCGAATGACACAAACTTAGGACCATATGATTTATTATGTGCTGAAAGATACAACAATTTCAAGTTGATCAAAAACATAAAAACTTATACGTCCCTTGATGAACGACTTCACGGTCCGTGTGGAGGTTTATAGACCGTCCAAGTGTCTATGAACCTTCATGGGTGTTAGGAGTTACTTCACGAGTGAGGTGATGGGTGCTGGTCCCCTTCTGAGTCGTCAAACTCTTCCTAAAGGGGCTATCACCGTTTCCCCTCACCATGGTTTATTGTGCAGTCTGTGATACCATATAAGGGTCATACAACCTTTCGTATTTGTACACTTGTACTCAACTGAAGTATTTTCCCTTTTTCATTCCAAATTTCAATTTCTAAGGTATTACAATATCTCCCGTTTTGGAAAATTAGACCTCGAATGAGATAAAACTAAGCATAAAAGGTGTGGGAAGTGTCTAAAAACCCAACACAAAGTAGAAAATATTGATATAGCATAAACTCAATATATCAACTTAAAAAGTACTCTACAAATAGTTAGTACCTTGGTCTGGAATTGATTAGAGGAAAAGAAGTGACACTATCTCTTCATGATATCTTCCTTGGACTCCCAAGTAGCTTCCTCAACTTATTGGTTCCTCCACAAGACTTTAACCAATGCAACCTTTCATTCTCAACCTAAGAAACTGATTATCAAGGATCGAAACGTTAATATCCTTATTAGATCTGTTGTAAATCAATCCAATACATTCAGTTAGAACAATAAGTGCATGATCACCCAAGAACTTCATTAGCATAGAAATATGAAACATTGGGTGAAAAAATTCTAATTCTATTGGTAGATCAAACTCATAAGCTATATCACCAACCCTCTTGGAAATTTTGTAAGGACCAATGTATCGGGGATGATCTTCTATTTCTTAAAAAATCTCATAACGCCATGCATGGGTGAAACTTTAAGATATACCAAATAATCAAGCTCAAAATCTAAATCGCTTCTTCTAACATCATACTAGGATATGTCACGATTCTACACAAATATCAACTTCTCTGTTTTATTCACCTTCTCCATGATTTAATAAACCATATATGGTCCTATCAACTAAGTTTTACCAATCTGAAACCACCTAATAGAAGATCTACATCTCCGCTCATATAGACCCTCAAAAAGAGCCATCTGAATGTTTGAAATGGTAACTATTATTGTATGCAAACTCAATAGGAGGTGAGTTTTCATCCCAATTACCTTTGAAATCCAAAACACAAGATCTTAACATGTCCTATAATGTTTGAATTGTACATTCTGCTTGACCAGTAATGAAATTCAATTAACAATCCCCCACTTCTATTTCGGAAAGGGTATATTCTGAGCTACATTACATGGTCTTTGATTATAAACCTTGAGTTGTTGAAAATTTTGGCACTTAGGAACAAACCAGACAATGTATCACATAATGCCACTCCACTCATACACTTCTCTCAAGTCATAGTAAATCTTTATGGCATAAGGATGAATTGAATCTTGGAAACTATAGGCTTATTTCATGATTGTCTCTAGGATTTCATCAAAACATAGATACCACAACTTACCTTGATACATTACAACATTATTCCCCTTGTGAAAAAACTATATGTTTCTGCTTATGCCTATTTACCTTTAATTTAAGTAAAATGGGTTCTTTGTACTGCTTTTTTTTCACTTCTTACTATAACGAGAATTCAACCCATTCATCATGACCACTTCGTTTTTAGTAGAATATAACAAACAGAAATAAAGATGCACATGTTTGTGAACTTCATTGGCCAATCGTTTCTACCTTCCTTTACATAAGAAATACTCCCTAGCGACAACATTCTCAATAAATCAGCAATAACATTATCATACCTAGATTGTATAGAATACTCATATAATAATATATGAGTAGTTTTATCCATTTAGTTTTTCAAAGACTTAGCTTATTCTGACATATTAGAGACTCTAGTGTTTGTGAGCACATCAACATGAACACCAAAAACATAGTAATGCTATATCCCGAGAGGAAACTACTTCTCCAAAATTGAGATCACGAGTTCGGTAGTTCTTTGTAAGAATCATAAGTGGTATGGAGGCATTGGCTTAAAAATCCAATTCTCCCCCAATACACAACCAAGTCTAACTAGGGACTCATCAAAATAAATAACAAAACCCTATGTACCCTCTAGTAGAGACAAAACTTTAATAGTGGTTAACTGAGTTTGCAATTCATAAAAGCTTTTCTCACATGCTTCATACCATTAGAATGTTGTAAATTTATGAGTCAAATTAGTGAACGACGATTAAATAGATAAAAAGGCAATCCCAAGAAATTCTTTATATCAGTTGGAGAGGTGAGTCTAGGACAACTCCACATTGCTTCAATTTTCTTAGTGTTGAGTCGAATTCCTTTAGCAGACAAAATGTGGTCCAAGAATGTTGTGGACTCAAGTCTAAATCTCAATCATTGAGAGTTTGGAGGACTATTATGAGATAACTAGCATGTTTCTCCTCATTGTTTGAATATATCAATGTATCATTAATAAATATTATAAAAAATGTTCAGATAATTTTTAAATATTATTTAAATTGAAAGTTGACCAAAAATAGAGTAGGTGAGGAAATTAAGATGTTAGCTGCAATAAATATGAGTGGCACAAGTGAGAGACCCTAACCTTCAGATAAGTGCAGTTATGTGTGGGTAACTAACAAGAGTAACATGAGCATTATGGGCGTATCAAGGTAGTATGTATTTAGACTAGGTCTCAAATCAGGTAATGGTGTTTGTTATTTCTGCCTAGAATGTATAATTGAGTTTACAATATAGGATAGGTTTGTGCAAGTGTAATTTTACTGAAGAGTTTGAAGAAGTCAAAAATGTTCTCAGTATCTTCTCAAGTAGAGTTCGGTAGTCATGATATAAACTTTTCCCGAGTATAAGTGTACACGGAGGTATAAACCACTTCAAAGATGATCTACTATGTCCACAACTTTCAAGTGCCAGCTTTTGACCTAAGGGGGAGTTGATAAGATGAGAAATAAAGTAATGTATTGAGAATAATATAATAATGTATTGAAAAGAGTATGGGAGATATCTTTTCAAACGTCCATTTAGTAATAGAGTGATGGTTAAAGGAGAAGGTTAATGATCTTATCTTGATAATGATGGTGTGATAATTCAATCTGAAGTTGTAATGATGGAGGAAGAGAAGGTTGAAGTTTTACCATTGAAAATAATTAAATTAGAACCCTTAGTTTGTTTCGAGTAGTAATGCAAGAAAATCTAGTTGTATTGAAGAGATGGTGAGGGAATAAGAATTTCATAAAGAGTTGGTTAGTAGGAGTCGACGAAATCGTTAAACTAATAAGCTTAAATGTGATGTTGTTAAAAATTATGTTGTTCTTGATATGAGCCAAGGTTGATTAAATGTAGTGGTAAAGAGTAATACTTTTGGGATGATTCCTTATAGAGATGTATAGCACTAGAACATTAGGATTTAGGTTAACCTTGAATATAGTAAGAGTGTGTCGTCATGTCATCTTGTTGGAGCTATGAGATGCAGATAATTAGGTACGGTGATGAGGAAATAAGATCATAGTTGAAGATTGTTTCTAAGGTTTACATATAGCAGTAATATTACCCCAAGCATGGTATCTCTGTTCTTGCTCCATGGCTAGACTTCCTTTATTTTCATAAATTGAGAGACAAGATGACTATGTCCACAACAACATCAATCTTGAGCTGTATTGTCACACCCCAAAAAATTTTGATCGAAGTTCCCAGTCAGTCTTTATAGTGAATAATATTTTTCCAAGTAATTATAATGTTTCTTTGATGTTAAGGTCGCTAAAACTTCTTATCATAAAGTTGAGTTGGAAATTTTCCTTCCAGTTGAATTCCTCTTTGACATTATTCTTTGGTCAATAATCAAAGACAATGTCAGTACTTATTTTTTGGGGAAACAAAGAAGGAACTCAAGGACATAGAAAAAATTCCCCCATATCCCACTAACCCAAACATACATTTATCACTACTGTAAAGATTACGAATCTAATAAAATTTTGAGAAAAACAACTGATTCTATGTGAATTGGGGCTAGAACAAGAAGAAATATTTTTCAGGTTTTTCTAATAAAGAGGTGGCGCAATGTGACATGAATTCACTAGGGAGGCTAGAGCGATGCGCGTAAAGTGCACCAAGATGAAAACTCTGATGTTTAGTGGTTGGCGCCCCACACCAAGAATCCGTCATGGTAACTTTCCCCCACATTTTTCATTTGTCGTTTTATCCGTCTAAGTTCTCTAAAAAATTGTTCTTACTTTCTTCTTGATTCAATCTATTAAATTTACATCATAATCCTTAATTTCATAATTCAAATTTAAGGTAGAGCTAAGTGTAAAGTTTGACAAAGTCCTTATGAGTGTTTTCGAGGAGTCTTCTACAATAACTTATAATTGCTTTAAGACTTGAGTAAGTGAATATGAGAATAATAAGAGCATATTCGTGATCCTACATTATCATTGAGATCCTTGAGTCGAGTCGTTCATTCCCATAAGTTCTGCATGAACTCAATAAATTTAGTATCCTTGAGAGGAGTAGTATCTTAAAGATTGAAATTCTTGAGTATTAAGTTACTGTTTTTTTTTTTGAAACTATATTTTATAATTATGGACTACTATATGGTATACATGGAGATCCTTGAGTTGAGTTGGCCATGCTTATAATCTTGAATGAACCTTACGACTCGAGCATTTAGTAAAAGACACGTATCGTTGAGTCGTTCAAGTAACGGATTATTGAATTTAGCGTATTCAGTTCTATATATAATTATTTTAACCCTTGAATTGAGTCGTTCACTTCCATAATTTGACATGAACTGTATTTTGGGAAGCCTTTTACAATTATTAACAATTTGTTTAAAGACTTGAGTAAATGAGTATAAGTATAAGGATTATTTTATTCGAGTTTTATTTATTTTAAAATGAATATAAGGGAACTACGTATTTCCAAGAGTAAACTTTTTTATATTTAAGCTGAAAGGAAACTTTCATTTCAAAATGAATTTATATGGAGTTTTGAGCATTATATCTTTTAAGAGAACCTTTTGAGTAATAATCTCAAAGTTAGAGGATGATAAAATGATTTTAAACATATGAGAATAATATATGTATTATTAGGAGTAGTGTTGAGCACGGATTTGGGGACAAGTTCAGAAAACTCAACGTGCTCATAAACCATGTATGCCAACATGGGTCAAGGGTCACACCTTTTAAATCATTTATTATTGATTCTTAAGCATCGCTTAGTTGATCTACTTATTTGAGAATTTCATATGCTCTGTGAAGGTATATAACAATATTGGAAGAGTGGGCGAAACGTTGTATCATCATAAAGCTCATAGTGGTGGTTATCGGTTAGAGAATCTCCTAAATAAGAGTTTTCATTGTATTTTACAGACAATTGAGTTATTATTTTATTGATTATATTGGGTTGAGTATCTTAAGTTGGGTATCTTTGAATTGAGTATCTTGAGTTGAGTGTCTTCGACTTTAGTATCTTATATTTGAGTTCAGTATCTTATCCTTGAGTTGATTGTCATTGTAACACCCCCTATACAAAATCGACCAGAAAGAAACTTTTTAGAAAAATTGCAGGTGCAATCGCAATTACCATATACTGACCGTAGTTTGATCTACGGCCCATACTACGGGTCAGTAGATTTCCAATGTAGCTCCTCCCAAACGCAGCTCAGAAAAATTGGCTAAGTCTCGACCCACGGACAGACTTACGGTCCATAAGTCAGACTACAGTCCGTAGTCTGTGTTCGTGGGTCAAAAACCCATTACCCAACCTCTTACATGATCTAAGGATGACCATCACGGACCTTCGTTCGATATACAGTCAGTAGGTCTGACCGTAGGTTAAGGTTAGCAGCTAGTTAGGAGGAAATTATAGTTGTGTCAAATTTAAATGGTCATAACTTTTAGAAGATAATGAAGTAGTTGTCTTATGACATATGATATGATACATAGTTGAATTATATTTCCCGGTCCACAAAGTTCTCTAATATTCAACCTTAGATTAAAACATTATGATCATTTTAGCGAAGGTCTGTCGGTCAAACTCCAAGGAAAGACCCAAATGACGAACCTTTGATTGAACGAGGACCCGTCAGTTGATATCATCAATTGCTTCTAAAACAACTATTTCAGTGGTCTTTTGGTCTTCTCCTATTTCGTTTAACCCCTAAGATACGTCGTCTAAAATCTAAATCATGAGATTTTAGTGCGTTTAAGCCTAGAAACATAAATAAAACTTACCTAAGTAAATCATTAAGAAAAATGTAGGAAATTAGAAAAAAATAGATAAAGGTCAAGAACCCTAGTTAATGAACTAAACAAATTTTCAACAGTTCAAACCCCGAAATCTAAACATTTCTCTGTGGATTTCATCACCAAGTATGTGGATTTTACTAGTGGGTTCCTTTCACCCATTTGGTCCTTGGTTTTTAGTCATTTTCTTGATTCCCTTATCATGATACACCTAGGGATTCAATAACATCAACATATTATCATTATTTAGTTAGGTATATGTTCCAAATTACATTACCATGTTATTACTCATTCTTTGCATGAATTTTCAGAACCCTAGCTATGTGTTTCTTTAGTTCTTGAACTACACATACTAGGTAAGATATTCAGTTACATCAGATATACATGTCTGAGTTATTAATGCATTATTATCATATTAGTTGTTGTATTCTCAGTTTGCATGTTCAGTTTTGCGTTATCGAGTATTTACATAAATTCATTCATAATATTTAAATTACTTAACTCATTCGGAGTAGCATAATACCGAGTTGGACTAGGGTTTACCAAACCCAAACAGTCCAAAAACTACTAGCTAAGTACGTTGTAAGTCCCCTCTGCGAGCATTAGTTCAGTGATCATGCAAGCATGCCATTAGACCTCTAGTAGGGTATATTTGGTCTTTTTCGATGGGGCGTATAGATCGGACTACACATTTAGTTCATATGGTTTTATTATCAATTTTTAATAGCGCCCACATTTCAGTCAAACTATATTGCATTAACAGATTTACAGGTCAGTTAGTATTCAGCCTCAGCTTGTTATAAATTTGGTCATTAAATCAAGATAGCTCAGAATTCACTATATCATGTTCAAAATATTAAACTTGATTTTGTGCTTGTTCAGTTATGTTTTATTGCAACTTTACTCTATCTATAATACTAAATACCTTTTAAGTACTGACGCATACATATCATACATATGCTCTTCATGTACGTTCAAGCTCTAAGCATCGTGATCAAACTAAGATCAACTCTTGATCTCAAGTTTAGAACAATCACTGGTGAGTCCTCATTCTCCAAGGACAATAGTCATGAGTTTATTTTCAGTATTTTTAGTCAATTAGTTTCAGTTTTGGCTAGACATAACTATGGTATGTCCCAACATTTCTAGTCAGTTAGAGGCTATTTTAAGAAATAGTTAGTTTCAGGTTAATATTGAGTTAATATTTTATATATTGAATTCATCAGTTTTAAATATCTCAGTTATAGTATATGGGTATTCCTCATCTTTTCATTTTAAATTATAATTTACCAACCGCATCATTTTAGTATCTTTAGTATGCTCATGATCATGCCAACAGGTTTAGCTTGGGATCACTTGTAGTCCTAGGTCCCGTGTCTGCATCTCGGGGGTAGCTAGGGGCGTTACACTCATATCCTTGAGTAGACTTGAGTTAATTGAGTTTTTTAACAAGTAAGTATGCTTATTTTCAATAAATTTAATCTTATGTTAATACTTTAGAATTCCCATTTCATGCTTGTAGATTCCATGTAGTGATGTCATTTGGCCTGCATCTTTTATGACGCACATACATGGATTCAGGGTCATCATTAAACGCTTCATTGAATAAAATAGCACTTAAAGTCTAGTTAGCAATGGTGATACTTCTTTCTTCCAGAGGGTTACACTTTTACTTTAAATTTTTTAGGATTTCGCGGGTCATGTCCTGATTATTTTTGAGTAATAATGGAGACTTCATAGATAGTTTAAGGGTCGAGGATTCTATCATTGTTTTCTTTGTCATAGTGATTTTTTGAGTTCATAAGGCATTTTACAATTACAATTTAAGTTATTTCCAGAAAATTATAGGAATTGAGTTTAAATAAATTTTTGAGCTTATATTTTGCATCATGAGTTCTCATTTTTTCTTGTGTAAGTATTCGGCTAAGAAATGAGTCAGAACAACGGTTCTCGCGGAAACCCAAAATGTTTTTTGAGTATAGATTATGTCTTTGGTGTAGATTTGGGGCATGACAAATTTGGTATTATAGCATATAGTTCAAGCATCCTAGGGTTTCTAGAAAGAGTGTCAGTAGGATATTATTTATTGTTGTGTGGGCCCTTTTTCTATAAATAATGGAGAACTAACATCTAAAAAATGTTCCCCTTCTTTTGTACTTTAATACTCTTCAATGGAGCTATGTCATACATAAGTTATTTAAGCTCGTGCATTTCTCATACATGTTCGACTACCCCTCTTTTTCAAGGTATTTGAAAAGAACATCTTGATCCTTGTTGATGAGTTACTCTTAGTAGAAATCTTGAGATAGTCATGATACTACAGAGGGGAGTGATAGAAGCCCGTGAGAGAGGTTAAGTGTTGAGTTTTGAGATAATTCACTCTTATACATACAAATAGTGCATTTGAGGTAAAAGTGAGATGTATTCCAAGACACTCTTTTTGAAACGTTGTTTTAGTTGAGATACTTATTATGAAGTGTGTTTTAGAGCTTGGGTAGTATCTTAACCTAAAAATATAGTATATGGTATGATGTTGTTGATGTACCGTGGTTTCACGGTATAATTAATACTTTTTCCTTAAGTTTAGTGTGTCCAAAAGCCTTTTTTGTGCTAATTTTTATATAAGTTTCTCTTATTTTTGCAGGAAATCTGCCCAAAGCTGAATGCGGAGATTTTGAGCGAAGAAATGCAGAGGAGACCACCTACGGAGCTTATTACGGTCCGTCGTGCTTGTGACGGTCTGTAGGTGGCAGTGTAGTGCAGCTGCTGAAGGATGATGGGGAAGTCTAACCAAGTATGGGGTTACGAAGCTTGTGACGGTCCGTCATGTCTATGATGGTCCATCATGCAGTTTCATCATGAAGTTCAGAGAAGTGATCCTAGTACCCATATTCCAAGAGTTGAAGTGTTTTAAAACAAAGGCCCTCGACGGACCGTTGTGCCTATGACGGTCCGTCATACTTGCCGTCGAGGGTAATGAAGAAGAGCAGAAGAAATTGCATAAAGTATGGGACAACGGAGTCCATGACGGTCCGTCGTGACCATGACGATCCGTCGCGAGGTCCGTCGACCCAGTCGCGTTTTGGTAGATTTCTAGCAAACAGAGTCCTTGTTTAATTAGGTTTTTCTTTTCTATAAATAGTTCGAAAAACCTCATTTTTGAAGTTAGACGCCGGATAGTTAGACACTTAGATTGTTAGACTCCGTATTGTTAGACATCATATTATTAGACTTTGCGTATTAGTGTTAGATTTGGAGATTCTTGCAAATGATTTTTGGTGATTAATCAAGCAAACTTTTGGATTTTACTTTTTATCATTGAAATAAGTACATGAACTCTTATTTAATATATTTGAATATTGTGTTTATGGCCATGAGTAACTAAACTCCATAACTAGGGTTGTGGGAACCATAGGCTAATAATGAGATAAACCCTAACTAAAATAACAATTCTAGAATAGTGTCTTGCATGTATTAATAATTCTTTCACTTAAAAGTCTTTTTAATGGATGGCCAACGTTAGTACTTGTTTTAATGTTACTTTTCGGACCAAGGAGGTAGATAATAGGAAAAGAATTATTAACATAGATTTAGTGTATACTATCTAATAGGCTAGTATTGATTGGTACGAGGTAATAACTTAGTCAAATATCAAATACGATGCTTGATATGAAGCAAGGATAAGGGTTAGGATAGCAACACACGTAGCCGGACCAAGGTGCGGAGTGACATTTTCTAGATGCCGGACCAAGGATTTAGAAATACATAACTTATCACTTTGCATGTAAGATAGTAGGAAAAAATTGTTATAGTTAGAATTATCAAGTTATGAACCTGTGGGGAACACGTAAACCCTAGTTACTTTGATTAATTGATTAAAATCCACTTGTCAAAGCTGTTAAGTATCATTTTCAAGTTTGGTATCTATTTTCACTCATTTGGAAATTGAAACCCCCCTTTTTATGTTTTTACTTTCCAAGGAAGTCATTGACCAAACAAAAGTAATAACAGGTTGAAGTTAAGTCTAGACTATTTTCCTCGTGGGAACGATCCCAAACTCACTAATTGGGTTATTTAGTTGACACGACCACTTTACTTCTTATTTGAGAAGTAAGTTTGAGCGTATTAGTTATAAATAGTAACAGAAGGTACAAGAGTTAGCGGGATACATGCAGAGATATATTAATTTATGAAAGGGGGATACCGATGAGGAAAACTACTCTATTGTAGTCATACATCCAGTAATTTATAACTGAGGATTTTTTCCTTATGGGTAAAATAATAAGTGATGAGTTTGTGTAAAATTAATGATAGCAGGTAGAGTAAGAGTTACTAATTGGGATGAGCTAGAGTGTACTTTAATTAGAAAGAAGTTTATGTCAATGTGTTAGTAAAGACCATGTATAGGTGTTGAATAGCAAATTATTCATTAGTTGATTGATGTATGTTATGCTTATGATATTTGAAAGGAGGTCCCTATAGTATTTCAAGGACTCTAGAATTAGCTAAGTAAGGATGTACATTAAGTGCGTATATAGTACTGAGGTTGTGACGGTAATCTTTAAATATGTAATTTGTAAGATAAAGATTTCCTAATTATCATGATATCTCAATGAGCAAGTGTTTCATCATCTTATCTAGTATTCATAATTTTATCTAGTATTCACAATATTCAATTTTGACTCTTGACATTGTTATTCTGTAAGTCCTTTTGAAAAGATTTTCATTAGTAGTCATGTGGTTTGTACAACCACTATCAATAAGCCAACTTTAACTTCAAATCTAGATGCAAAAATGATGCAGCAAATTGTGGTGCTTCCTTATGTTGATTTGCAACTTGAGCTTCTCCTTGTTGTTGTTGTCCTTTATCCGTGCAGATGATCTCAACATGCCTAAGTTTTAGACATTTCGGCATATCATATCCGACTTTCTATAGTATTTGAAGTGAGGATGATTCTTCCTTCCAAACTATTGACATGGAGGGCATTTTTCTCCTTTCTTGCTGCCTGAATTGTAGCTACTTCCACGACCAAGTGAAACCTTACTATTTTCAGCATAATTCTTCTTCCCTTTTATTTTCTTGTATTTGTTTCTAGGATAATTTTGCAACTTGGCCTGAAATGCATCTTCTACTGACCCTTCCTAACGTATTAACCTTCTTTTGTCTTTTGCGTGCAATGCATATAGTAATTCTGACAAAGTGATCTTTGACCTTGATCACTATCAGAAAGCTTATTCCTAGCATTCTTACCTTTATCACAATGCTAAGAAGTCTATCTGAGTATTATTTGACAGTTTCATAATTTATCATTCTTTGTATCTAAAATTCTCTAATGACGTGTATAGATTTAATACCTTTTATTCGCTCATGTCCTTGGTATTCTTCTGTTAGAAAATCCTAGATTGATTTTGCCGATTCCAGCAGCATGATTCTGGAAAAAGTTGTAGGTGAAAGCACAGCATAAGCAAGATTTCACCCAAAATTTTCTGATCTTCCTTTCCTTGTGAAGCTTGATCTTAGCCATTGTTTGATTGCTTGTAAAATAGGAATTTTGTAATCTTCATCTACTGCTTTTCAGAGATCACGTGCCTTAATGTGAGTTTGCATCTTGATAGCCCATACCTGATAATTCTCTCCATCAAACACTGGTGGAGAAATGGCATAAGAACCGGAAGAGTGTTCTGAATCCATGTGTTCTGATGGCTTTTCAAGGAAACATGTAGGGACTTTGTTGATGGTTTACTTAGACGATACTCACAAATCACTCACAAGTCTGTTAAAAAAAGGGCTCTGATGCCAATTTGATTGTATAAATAGTTAAAGAAAAACATATGAATGAAGAAAAAAAAGATATATTTCATTAAGTTGAAAGAAGAAGCATTTAAATAATAGAAACTACGAACAATATGTACTAAATAAAATGCAGTAATGGAAACACACAATCTTCCTACTAACTAGGCAGTAAGTCTACCAACAACTTTGAAAAACACAATCTCCCTATTAACAAGGTAGTAAGTCTACCAACAACTCTACATGGCTAGACTAGGAATCTCGTAGAAGAAACGACTAAAGCATAAAATATCTATATTCTTAAAATAGTAAACATATTAGAAATCATGTCATTATGCCAATTCAATATCAAGTAACAACTCATGACGCATTTTTCAACAATTAATGTAGAAATATTGCTGCCGGTCACTTTGTATAGACAAAATTTCATCCATTTTTGTTTATAGGTTTCAAATATCATGTAAATATGTGAACTATATCGGGTGTTTTAATCTGTTGGCTTGTAATTTTGTGACCAGTGGAAAATTTGATTTACTAAGGCTTGCTTATAAAAATTCCTTTTTTGAAGACTATTACAAGCATAATTGTCTTATGGTCTGATGCAGGTGCTCAAGGAGTTTGGTAAGATGCTTCTAGCTATTATTATGTAAGTGGTAATCGGAACAATGTACTAATGTAAAATTGAGCAAGAGAAGAAGGAGAGGAACTCCATTTGTATTGAGACTGCTAATTTTTTTTCCGTTCTCACGATCCTCGGCCAAGCTACTGTAAATGTGTAGTGGATTTCGGAGTTGAAGCTCTTTGTACACTCAAACACCCTGTCGTTTTGCAACAAGCAATCTTTTATTTAGTCATTGTTGTTTTTCTCAATGCTAGACTTGGAACCCAAATCATATAGTTGTGCAGGTTAAAATAGTTTAGATGACTTTGTGTTCATTCTTACTCATTTCGAGCTCACTCTAGTACTAAAATTATACCAGACAAAAGGATATCGCGATAGACCTTTATTACTTTGTTTTACTTTTGTTTCAGAATGATTTTTCTTCATTTCTTCTAGCACTTGGGAAATAATATGTATGAAGATATCTAAATAGTGTCAAGAAATAAATGAACTATATTTTTATTTTGGATTTAATTTAACTGGTGACAATGTTAAGTTAAAGCTTAATTATGATAATCAGCCATTGATTTTGTTTGAAAAAATGTTATTGTTAGAGACATGATAATTAGTGAGAGAGTTACAATTGAGTCATTTATAGACTTTATCAAACTAATATTCTCATATTATAATTTTTCATATTCGTATTTGTGTTTTAATATCATCAATTTCAAGGTAAACATCCCGCGGTTCGTGCGATGGAAAACTACCTTAATTTGCTTACATGTTATTGAATATGTTATGTTATTTATAAATTTTATAAAAATACAAAAGCACATATGACTTAGTCGGATGATTTATGATATATATATAATGAGAGAGATAGAGAGAATAGCATCAATTTTATTTTAATTTGCAACATGAGTAGGTTAAAAAAGTTTTTTAAAAAAATTGCAAAAATTTATATAACTATTAGTTTTATGTTTTAATTGTCTTTCTATGAAAAGTCATATATAAGTGTTAGTTACTTTTTCTTCTGGTCTATTACATATCTTTTTTTATCTACACAAAATCAATTTCATTGTCATTAGTAAAAATAAGTCATAGGAATTCCTCCCTGTCATAGTGCTAAAATTTAATATAATCTTTCTAGAAAGGCAAAGAGTAGAAACACACTACATTTATTAAAATAGTAAAGATTAAAAAAATGTTATCTTAGTAGATAGGTTTCATAGAAAGGTCACACAATTTTTCACAAGAATACTCAATAAAATAGTTAGTCATGAAGTTTTGTTTCAATTTACTCAAACTAATAGGCTAGTGCATTCGCTATGAAAGAGAGATTCATTTTACTCCTATGTGTTAAAATACAAAAAAATTAATAATTTTGAATGTAATGAGGTACGTAAAGTTTAAATGAATTTACGGTTGAAAAAAATGCATACTACTACTATTAGATTTTTTTCAACCAAATTCCTTGTGCATTAGTAGAATATTTCATTAAACGCACAACAAAAGGAGGATAAGAGTTTCAGGTGGCACGTTGTCCGAGAGCACTCGATTTTGAACAACAAATAGAAAAAAAATCATAAACCTACCGGCGTATACACCTAAATAATGATGAAAAATTACAAATTTCCGAAAGGACTGCAAAAAGTCTTGTATTAAAAAACCTTTCAATCTCTGTATTTTTCTCATAACAAACCACAACTTATGAACTATCTAAACTGGATGAGTTTTTATGTTATGAGATTAGGAACTATTTGTAGTCAATTCCACTTGAGGATGCACTTGATTATTAATGTCATTGATTTCCTCTAGTTCTCAGGTAAGCTCTGCAATGCATAAAGGTTTTTTTTAATGCAACAAAGTGTTAGATGAAGCCATGAACCAGTGGAACATTATACTTTGTATGACATTCACAGAATATGCGTACAAAATTGTTGGTGCATGGTTATGTTGCATACCTTGCCATCTTGTGGGATTTTGGGCCAAGTGCTTGCTATTTTTTCAGTGAGTGCTTCGCTTTTAAATCGTATGCAAAATCGTTTATCAATCTTGACAATCAGTCCTTAAAAATTAGTGACTTACTATGTTAAAATCCATTTGGACAAAAGTTTTTAGAGTAAACAAATAGAGAAACTCCCAATATTCTTTTTTTGCTATAAAGACATGTTTTTCAGATTTAGCTTGCAATCCTAATTTTTTTTACCACTGATCATTTGTTTATCAGTTCATAAACTACACATCCACACCATTTTTAAAAGGGCTTCTTTTAATGTCTGAAGGAAATTCTGAAATATGTACAAATGCCTTGTTTAATTCGGCAATTACATCACATACAATTTGGAACAATTCTTTCAGAATATATTTTTTGATGAAGGCAGTGGTTTGTGTATCCCTATCCGCTTTAAATATTGATCCTTCTCTTGTTGTTAGTCTTGATACTAAGACACCTACTTGTACGTAGGTGTAAACAGGTTTGGGAAGATACAGTCTGCCTTGACAGATTGTTTTCCTTGGCTCTAACTTTTAAACTTGACTCTCCAGCACAAGAAAAGATTGTTTGTATAGGACATGTTATTAAAGCCTGCGTACAATGGAGAAAGCTATACAACATGAAAAAGAATCATAAATGACCCCCAATTATGAAGAAAGAGAGATGGAGTACCTGTTGGTCGAGAGAAGAGGAATCATCCAATAGTTGCACCAAAAAATAGAAATGACTCTTTCTCGAGGTAGGAGAAGTAATATAAAGTATCATATGATTTGCCTCCCTTAACTACTCATATAAGGCAACCACGTCAATCTTCACTATCATAGTTGGACTTTTTAGGAATCTAATCTCTATTACCAATATCAATATCAAGCTACACATGTTAAACTTCTATTAGTTTAACAATTTTTTTTTGTATTGGTGGAGGAGGTACTGTTCATCCGCCCAGAGATTCACGAAACATTAACCCTCATGAATGAAGTCACAATGCAGTGTAAAGAACATCATCACTTCATCGTATGTACAAAGTAATTGTTTTCTAAAATCTAAATAATTCACAATATTTTCACTTCAAAAAAATAAAATAGACAACAAGAAGTACTAAAGGAATTTCTATTATACTTATACATATCTACCATGTATTCTGAGGTGTAAACAAAAGCATATATCCATTCCAATTTTTTTATGATTTTATCAACTTATATGTCAACCCTAGTGCATGTACTCCACTGTTTTAGTTATATATATATTTTTATGGAAATAGTAGCCTACCACAACTCTAAAATACCACAAAAAGATATGTCAAACAGAGATATCAAGCGTTCTCAATGCCGAAAGCTTAATGCCTAAATGTTTTGCATATCATCCTAATTAAGTTTACTCATGTGCATCCGGTAGGTTTTTGCTTCATACTGTTTTTCAAATTTTAATTGTACAAAGGGCTTACCTACAACGTATGAATTGTATCAGTGAAACCAATTTAATGATTGATGTACAAAACTAAATTTTTTGTTGTGTTAATCGGCATTGACATTGCATCTCCATCATTAAGCCTCATTTGTATAAAAAATTATCTAAGCGTACAAGAATGAGAAATGAGAATTTGCAATTTATGAGTTGTAAGGGTATTTTGTAATATCAAATCTAATTTGAAATGTTCATCAAACAACAGATATCTTTCAACCACTCTTGGGAATACATGCTTAAAGATTTTTCAGTTAATAACATTTTAAATAATTTTTGGGGCTTCGGCGTCCTCGTCTGTGTGGAGGATGGATACACCTTTTCTTGTTGTTACTCAAGTTATGCAACATATAATTCTCCATGGGTGAATAACTGTTCTAGAAGATACTGGATTGGTCCTTAATCTGCAATATACATAATGCAATGACGGGAAAGGGATGAATATATTCCAAGTATACATAGATTTACAAGCATCCACACATACACACAAAGGAAGTTTTAAAATTGAAGTGTGAACCTTCTGCCTCTATAAGCCTTTTTAACATATTAAACTAAAAAATAAAGGGGTATGGAATAAAAGTTTAAGCATACTTTAATATTTTATGTGTCCAAGCTGATCTTGGTGGTTATTTAAATTTTAGATTCCTGGTAAAGCTATATAGAGTAGCAGAGGATTTGAGGCGACATCACACACAACTTCTAAGGTACTAGAGGAGAACTATTGACATTTATTGCACGTGCAAAAGTTTGTTTAAGAGAGGAACTGTAATAAAAAAATATGTATAGAATACAACAACATGGATGACATATAGTTTTACCTTTACAGGTTATTCAGAAAGTTCAAAGCCTCCAGCTCCATTGTTTCACAACAGCATTAAAAGTAGGCATTCTTGGTTGTTTGTTTTTGCGATAGTTTGTATGAAGGTAAGCAGGAGATGGCGACAGTATCACTCTGGAGAGGAACAGGAAGGAAAAAAGCACTGTTAAAGGTATGTTGGGATCGAATAAGCTGAAAATTTATTAGGAGGGGTGGAAGATGAAAAAGTCAAAACTGTTGTGTAAAAGCTTTAGAAGAAATGTTATTGAGTTGGAAAGAGCGTAACTTATATTATAAAGGAAAGAGTTTCAAGTAAAAGTAGTGGTGCGACATATTTTTATTAATTTTATAAACACATATAGGACGACCAATAGAAATATGGTAGAGGTCGGAGTAAAGGGTAATGAGGCACTTTAATTGTATAATAGTAAAGCAAGTGTATGCAAGTTAGAATGTAGGTTACTTAGATGATCCTTAGTTAATGTGGCTGGCCCAGTGGAGGATCCTTGGTAAATTCTATTTTTTCATAAATTTCCTTCCTCAAATAGAAGCATGTATTCAAACTATTCATCTCAATCTCCGTGTGTATCGACTGTAATTGGGTTTGCAATTCAAAAGGCGTGGTTTTTTTTAAGGATAATTATAAACAAAATAAAAAGTAGTAATACAAAAGGTGGGTTCTTCTTGAAGGTTATTTATCTACGATTGATCAATCCCATTATTGATTTTATTAATCCGCAATTAAGGTCATTTATAAATTGTCTTCTATATACGTCGGTGGAACATGCGTTTAAGGGAAAGAAAAGTGGAAAATTGTGATATTATGAAGGAATTGGTATATCTAGTAGCAATTTACAGTGGAGTTTTTGTATGGATTCAAACAAAAGCACACATATTCTGTATAGCAATAGTATAGATTGATTAAGTGAAATACCTAGAGAGTCAGGCGGAACTTCCAACGGCGTTTTTAAAGGGTATAAATTAAAGCAAGAAACTTCGGTAGTCCGTGAGATGGTAGGAACGTTGCGCTGCACATATACAACAACAGGGCACAAGAACTGAGAATGTGATGTACGAATTTGTACGTGTGTTTTACACAAGACGTGCGATGATTAAAACGAATTCATAAGGTTATTGTTGACACCATTTCTGTGTTGATTTCTGATACAAATAGCTACTGTTATTTATGTTAAGATACTATTTATGTGTAAATACAGATCGGATAAATAAGAAAATTTTTGCATCATTTTTGGCTATGTGCAGAATCTAGTCTAGGTTTGAGACACTTAAATTGAGGTTTGTGAGTGAGATGCAGAGCTAATGCACCTTTAATGGGTAATTGGGAATTACGGTGCATGGTGTGAGGGTGAGACAGTAAATAAACAATGCAAGTCTTAATTCGAAGATTGTAGGTTAAGAGCACAATGCTACGGTCGCGGAAATTTGCTCGATGTTGGTGGTGGTGATCATTGTGTTGAAGGCAACATGGGAGAACGATAATAACTGTTAGAAGTAAAGGGAGAATGTGTGCAAGAAGGAGGAGTTACAGCAAGTGAACGATGAAGATTTATTGGAGGCATAATTCGTAAGAGGAAGGTGAAAAGTATAAGACTGAATGTAGAGGATGGCTATTGTGGAAATAAATTTTTTTAAAGACAATTCTTGATTGTGGTTGTGTCACGTCACCTGGCCGAGGTTGTCTCATCCCTACTCTTTACTATTTTACAAAAAAATTCTTAAAACAAAAGTCTTTGCAAATATAAGTTCGTATGGATACATTAGGTGTGATACATCGTGAAAGTTGACTGTTTCATTTAATAATGGAAATAAACATAAAACTGATTTTAATTCCCACGATTCAAAAAAATTTAAGACTTAAATTTCCGTTATCTCCATCAAGTCTCCATTGCATCCCAAATAGTGAAAATTTTAAAATACTCAAAAATTGGTTGATACAATAGGAATGCATTGACTTTGTTGAGATATTGAGGTATTTGGGTAAGCGAGGTGAGTTACTAAAGTTACAAATGTGATGGAATCTTCGTTGGACACCTGATTTCATTTATGAATCTCATGCCACCATTTCAACTAAGTTGGAGATCAATGAGATTAGGAAAAACATTGAAATCACATAAATCGTAGAAGGTAAGCCATCTCCATTGAAATATAAGAACGATATGGGTGTAAACTATATTTGGAGATGAAAAAAATGAGTCTACATTTGCAATGTACTTCCTATTTTTTGATACACTAGAGAAGAATGGTGGAGAGATACATAACATTGATGCTATATCCGAAGAAATTAAGTGTGTCGAAGACATAAAAATGACAACCTAAGCTCTTGTTGCGGTTAAATCAAGAATTTGTGATTCATATTATATTTCAGAATTAGAAATCACAAATTATAAGAGATTCAAAGAATACATTGGTGAAGACAAGACAATTGTATAAGGAGAAAGTAACGTTCATAGCTGTAATGAAGAAATATAAAATAGAGAACAATTTAATTTTTAAAGCAAACAGATGTGACAGAAAAAAGTTTTAGAGGATTTGATTTTCAATTTCTAATCTTTTATGTATAATATTATTATTAACAAATATATCTTCGTGATAATTGTTTTTGTTTTTGATGATTATCTGATATTGATATAATATTCATGATATAGATTAGATCTTTAGTCTTAATAGTGTAAATTTAATTTTGTATTTTGTATCTACAAGAGGAGCAGAACCACCCTTAGTGATCTATTCTACCATATGGCTAAGACTTATCAAAAGGAGGATTTTGATAAATTAATGGCTAAGGTGGAAAAGGTTGATCATAGAGTTAAGTAAAACCTTTAGGATGCTAGGTACGTGAAGTGGTCGAAAGTTTATTCAACAGTAAACAGAGGTGGAATGAGGAGTTTGAACATCACAAAATGAATCAATGATTGTCTCGTTAAGCCACACCAGTTCTCTATATTAATATTTTTGAAAGAGGCTAGAATTCTATTTGGTTCTTGAAACTGTTAAAACGGAGAAATAGTCTCACATACAAAGGATACATAGAGGAAAATATTTGAGGTGGTATTGATTGTAGGTAAACATAAATATTCAAAGATGAGGGTATGTATAAAGATACATAACTATATATTTTATGCATTTAATATGGATCATTTAGCTATTTGATCAACAGTACTTTTAAAAAATAGAAAATAATTGCATTTCATGTAAAATATATCCATTTCTTTTTTAATGTCTGCAAAATTTTCCATTGTCTAAATTTATTTTCTGAATTTATGAATCTAGCAGAAGATACATTGCTTGTGTTTAGCGGAAAGTATGTACTTGTGGAATATTTCAACTACAAGAGATATCTTGTGCAACACAGTTATTGTTTTAAAGAGCAAGAATATTACGGATGTAAATCAATATTTATCTTAGGGAAAATACCCAAGTACCCCCTCAACCTATGCCCGAAATTCCAGAGACACACTTATACTATACTAAGGTCCTATTACCCTCCTGAACTTAGTTTATATGTAATTTTCTACCCCTTTTTAGCCTACATGGCACTAGTTCGAAAAAAAGTCAACCATCATTGGGCCCATAAGATAGTGCCACGTAAGCTAAAAAAGGGGTAAAAAATTATTAATAAAATAAGTTAAGGGGGGTAATAGGACCTTAGTATAGTATAAGTGTGTCTCTGAGATTTTGTGCATAGGTTGAGGGGGTACTTGGGCATTATCCCTTTATCTTATTGCTATAAGTCTAATGCATTAGGAAAATCTTATAAAGTTTAAATGGTTCAAATTCTGGATAACACGGATTGGAATGATCCAGACAATTTTTTTGATGAAATTATGTTTCCACCTATATACAAAAGGATGCGAAGACAAAAAGTTCAAATGAAAAGATAACAATAAACACAAATTATTGTGGGCATTGTCTACAAGCCTCCCGTACATAAATAATTAGAACTAATATAATTTAGTATGAATATATAATTGAAAAGTCCTTTTTGCTCCATAATCTGACTCTTTTAGGATCACCATATTACATGAGCGGCCACGTACACTTACATGTGCAATTGGAAGAAAAAACTTTTTGTACACAGAATATGTAATACACTCCATGATGATATTACAAAATGTGAATGGTTAAATAATACAAAAATATAACAATAAAAAAGAAGTTTAGTTGATTCAAGGAAGACATAATAGCTACAATCAATTGAACTGAATCAATGATTATTTCATCAGGAAAGAAGTCAATCTACAAGGATAAAATAAATACCTTGAAGCAATCAAGAAGGAAGCTGAAGATTAGCCATATCTTTATTCTTTTAAAATAAAAATCTTTACTACATTTTTTTAAAAGATAAAATCTTTTGGGTTGTCCTCTCAAAATCTAGAAGATTCAAGTCTCAACCTCTCAACACTATATAAAAGAGAGTGTCTTGTAAAGAGAAGATGTACACGAGTCTAAAATATGCGAAATTCTCTACTCTACTTTTAACAAGTATTGTATTACTTAGTTTTTACTATGTAAACAAAAGAGAGAGAAGAAAAAATATTATTGGTAATGCTTGTATCAAAAGAAAACTGAAAGAAAAATAGTTGAGTGTAGATATAGTAACTATATTGAAAACATTTATTCATTACAAAGTTAAAAGACTAGAACACAACACCCTTGCAGCCCAAGGGAACTGGACGTAAGATATACATTGGATCTCAACCAGTATAAAAACATCCTATGTCAAGTTTACCTTGCACAATTCCATTTCTTCTTGTTTATTCCTGGAAACAAAATTTAACCAGCGACTCTTTTAAGTCCCCTATTCTAAAAAGAATATTGAAAAAGAACAAATCACTACCTATTTCACTTCCGGATCATACTACTCGCACTAAAACATCATTCTAGGACCATGGAATGTTAGCTCAAGTAGGGAATAAATTAGGGAAGTTAGTAATGATGGATGTACATCCTATGCATTATGTGGACGTTACACACACATTTGTGTATAATTATAAATTAAATTACCAGTCAATTATCATATCTTCATAGGTCGCCGCTTACAAAGCTTTGTCTACGAAGGACATAGTATATATACTTTGTACCAAATTACGTGTCTTTGAAAAAACTAATACAACTTGCAAAAAGGGAAGTCCAATTAACAAATGAGCTACAACATAGCACCATCCAAATATAAGAAGAAGCACCTACTAACGTGATTTCATAATCGGTAGACTAGGGGAAAGAGATAATGGAGGACCTATGCCAGCTGGTAGTACTTACAAAGAAAAGGAATCATGAAAAATACCAATCCTTAGATGCTAGATCAAGTTATAAATGTATTAGCGTCAATTTATTCAATGCTAATGCAGTTAAATTTCTTGACTCTAAAATATACAAATATAGGAAAAGTACTCATCAAAACCGAGTTATCTCAAAGGGGTCTCAATACACAACAGCCTTTTCAAAGAGCTTAAAGTAATTCATAGACTAATACGGTCCTAGAATTACGACTAACGTCGTCAACACTATAATTAAATTAAACAAAAAAAAGATAAAAATAACTACGCCACAACTATTGTAAAAAGTAAGGCGATACAAGGCAACACAGACAAAAATCTAAATGCCCAGTATCATTGGGGGAAATATGCTATAAAGTATGTGTGCTTAAGCACCTAGTGCTTTTTGTGATAAACACTAGTATTTGTGTAAAATATCTAAGAACACATTCAAATATATGAACTAAGCACCCATTCTATACAACAATTTTTAAACAGAACATAATTGAGCGCCCCTGATATAAAATTTGTGCTTCTCCAATTACCTACTATAACCCTTACAAAAACCTCTACCTTATCTTTTGCAGTAACTCCTACTTCACCATTACAATCTACTAAAGATACACTTTTTCACAATAGCAATCTTATCAAAAGATAATCTCAAATTATTATGTAATGTACAAATTATTTTGAGGGAAAACATAGAAATAATTAGAACAAATATTAAGATGAGTTGATAATAGGGGTGATATCAATAAACTATTGAGCAATACAAATAAAGCAGGAGGTAGGCCTATTATCAATTTTCAGGTAAATGACTTATGGGTTCTGATTACATTACATAAAGCAGCAATTAATTAACAATTGCTGCTAAATATGTATTTTTTGCGATAAATAGATCTTTGTATATGTTCCGAAAGTCTATAGCGACATTGGATCTAATAAGACTTAAATAATGGTGATAAAGACTTTAACATTTTTTATTAATATGTTTATTTATTACCGCTAAAAGTTATTTTTGTTCTAGTGTTAGTTAGTGTGAGATGATTGAATTAGGTTGAAAAGGTAGCAAATATACGTGGTTCAATACGTTCTACATAAATAGACCGAGTCTTTTGTTTTAAAATTAGACAAATTTTCAACAAATGAGAAGTGTTTTTGTAGTTATCGAGATGCACAAGTACACCACCTACTTCATAGGAATTAGGATTATTGTCCCATCTTAATATAACTATTCCAACACAAAAATAAGCATAACAATAAAATATTTTTCGTCAAAATCTTGTGGACTTCACACCCCAAGTTATGAAATCTAACCTGCTTCAATTAGCTTAACTTACCAAACATATATTAAGTAATCTCTTATTTTGAATGAGATGTTACCATCTGAAATAATACAATTTTTGGCTACATTTGTAATAAAAAAAAACATAAAACTCCTCTAAGGAATTGAGGGTATCCAAAATCATCGAGTTATACTCCGACTCCTTCCTATCAAAATAATAATTTGACTTAATTGAAGAATACAACCTTATAATTGTATTGGAGGAAGATTTCAAAAAACTAAAATGTAGAGTTAAAAGGTTCGGTGAAGCTAACACCAATACTTATTTCTTCCATACAACCTAGTTGCATAGTATCTTTTGTTTATTTGTTTTAGTATTCTTGTTATATGCTAGCTCAAGGTTAGCATAGGGTCACTCGTGATCCTAGTCCTTGCTTACACCAACGGGATTGCCTCAGGGAGTGTCACTTGTCCCATCAATACACACAAAGATTCATGAATAAAATTGGTAATCTTAATATTTCTTGTTTTTACTAAGATAAAAGGTCGTATGAAATCATTTTTAGAAAGAACCAAATAAAGATCATTAATTTAGAGATAAATACTTCTTAAATTATAAAATTCATTATGGAATTTTTCTGTAATCGCTAACATATTCATCAGTAGAAACCTCCTTGCTAATTCATGAATTTTCTTATGTATTTTTTGCGCAAATCCATTGCTAAATATTATTAGCATGAAATTATATTCATAATCTATACAATTTCATCCATTGTAATTCTTTATTTTCTAGTAGACTAATATACTCTTAGACCGATATCTCATCAAGGATGAACGTCAACTTTAAGATCAATACATACCTTGAAAAAAATAAAGATCTAGTTAATTTCATAAATTTTGATATGATTATGACAAAGTCATGTTGACGAAAAATCCAACTTTAATTTTTCACTCTAATATGTAAATAATCTACCTTTTTTTGTTTACACATTTTTGCTTTTCTACTTGAGACTGTGTTTTCATTAGATCATTAGATTGAACTTAGATATTGCAATCCAATCTTATAGTTATAATATAACCATTCATAAGCTATATCAATGTTTAAATACTAATCCTAAGCTCTATGTCTATACCCTACATGTTCTTTTTATCATAAATCTAAGTTATTTTTATCTAATATGAATCATCATAAACTGTGATTTATGTAAAAGAAAGAGACATGGCTTACTAGGAATTGGATCAATATGATAGAGGTATGCCCGTATTTGTTGCAACAGAATCCGCTATTTGACACATATATTGCTCCATTCCTGAACCAAGTGTAAAAGGGGATTCTCTTTAATTATGAATTCTTCTGTCCAAGAATCCTCATTTTCTTTGTTATGGAACTAGAGTCAATCGTCTCTTGCACTAGGGTCTAGAATGTCATGTCAATCTCCTTCACATAAAACACGATTAATGTTTGACAAAAGATAACTAAAATTCATCATAAAAAGAACATGTATGTTGTAGAGCCTACAGTCTAGGATAAGTGTTTAAACATTGACGTATCTTAAGATAGATTATATTAATATAAGATTGAATTATATTCATGATCTAGGTTGGGATCCTCAACACTCAAATCACGCATAGATCTGTTCCCAATCCATGTTGAGATTTAGCTAGTGTGCGTGGGAAAAGAAAAGAGAGAATATGAAAAGTGAGGGAACTAATTTGGAGGGAAAATGAAAAGTCATTTGCAAAGTGCAAATGAAAAGTCATTTCTCCCATATCGTCAAAAGAAATAGAAATTGTTGTCTTTATAGAAGGAAACACTTCCATTACTTCTTAAAGAGCTAAGAAGAATATTCCCCCTCGCGCCGTCGTCGTCGTCGCTCTCTCGGCTTCAGCTTCGGCTTTGGCTTTGTCTTCAGATTAGGATTTGGATTTGGATTTTGAAAATGATTGATTGATAAATTTTTTGAAAAAAATTTATTTAATCAGTTTTTGTTAAAACAAATAAAGTCGTTAGTTTCTGAAAAGTCGTTATTTTCCTAACAGGCACAATTTTTTGAAAAGTTGTTATTTTTTCAAAAAGACAATACTTTCTAGATAAAATGGGTCTGAACAGATTTCACTGAACAGACATGTTTCTTGCTGAAAATAGCTATAAAACGAATTCAATTATTGATTTTTTAAAACGGTGAAAAATTTCCTTCTCTGCATTTATTTTTCTCTCAAATAAAATTAAAGTGTCGATCGACTGAGTCTCTGTGACTTGTTGCTGTTCTTAAGTTCGTTGAAGTTAAAGAAGTTTGAGGTACCGCTATTTCTTTAACAGGTTTAATCCGTTTTATATTGGGAGAAATTAATCCATACCTTAGGTATAGTGAGGGGATTAAATTTCTTAAGGACACAGTAGTTTCTGTGGATTCGGATTAATTCTTCTATTTTATGTTTTTTCTGCTTCATCTTATTTCTGTTTGTGTTTATTAATCTTATAAATACATGTTATTGTAAGAATAACAATCATAAGAAATTTAACAGTTTCTGTATTTGAGGTTTCTGGAGATTAAAACCTTTATTGTTTTCTACTCTGCTTGACTTTTTAAAATTCATCCGATTAATGATTTATCGTTAAATCAGAAACAGTTTGTGTAAAGATTTGTTCTTTGCTGTTAGTATTTTAAATACTTAATTTATCTACCATTTGTGACAGAAAAAAATGACTAATTTAAGTCAAACAGATGCTGGAACAGTAAGTGCTGCAACAACAACGGTTGTACATAATCATTTAAATGCCGCCTTAGCACCGGCTGAGAAACCTGCAAAGTTTTTTGGAGTCGACTTTAAGAGATGGCAACACGAGATGTTCTTCTATCTTACTACGTTGAGTCTGCAAAAGTTCATCAATGAGAATGTTCCTGTTATGTCAGATGAAACTCCGTCTGATGAACTACTCTTGGTAAAAGAAGCATGGACACACTCATATTTTTAGTGTAAAAATTATACTTTGAGTGGTCTGCAAGATGATCTGTACAATGTGAAGAACAAATACAAAACCTCAAAAGAACTCTGGGATGCTTTAGAAAAGAAGTACAAAACAGAAGTTTCCGGAATGAAGAAATTCATTGTGGCAAAATTTCTGGACTATAAGATGATAGATAGTAAGAGTGTCGTCACCCAAGTTCAAGAATTGCAGGTCATAATCCATGATCCCCTTGCTGAAGGTATAAATTTATTTAATGCCTATGTTAAAAATATTAAGTTTTACCTTAATACTCACATAACCTTTAATGTAGGATTTATTGTGAATGATGCTTTTCAAGTGGTTGCAATTATTGAAAAGTTACCTCCATTGTGGAAGGACTTTAATAACTACTTGAAATACAAACGCAAGGAGATGACTATTGAAGATCTCATAGTAAGGTTGAGAATCGAAGAGGATAATAAGGCTGCAGAAAAGAGGTCACGTGGTAATTCAACAATATCTGGAATAAATTTTGTTTAAGAAGATCCCACAAAATTAAAGAAAAGAAAGAAAGCATCTGGTCCAAAAAGCAATCCTCCTAACAAGGAAGAAAGCATCTGGTCCAAAAAGCAATCCTCCTAACAAGAAATTCAATGGAAACTGCTATAATTGTGGTAAACATGGTCATAGGGCTAATGAATGCCGGGGTCCTAAGAAGGACAAGAAAAAGAAGGATCAAGCAAACTTGGCTGAATCCAAAGTAGAAATGGACAATCTATGTGCAATGCTTTCAGAATATAACTGGATTGGAAATCCAAGATAATGGTGGATAGATTCTGGTGCCTCATGCCATGTTTGTGCCAACAAAGAATTATTTTAATCATATACTCTAGCATTTACAGATGAAAAACTGTTTATGGCAAACTCCGCTGTTGCATAGGTGGAAGGAACTGGCAAAGTCCTAATAAAGTTGACATCACGCAAGGTGGTAACTTTTAATAGGGTCTCATATGTTCTAGAATTGAGAAAGAGTTTAGTTTCAATTCCAGTTCTGACCAAGAATGGATTTAAGTAGTAGTAAGCAAAAATGATATGTATGTAGGAAAAGGCTACCTTAGTGATGGCCTTTTCAAACTCAATGTAATTGTAGTTGATATGAATAAATATTTTGCTTCTTCTTACTTGCTTGAGTCTAAATGTTTATGGCATGAACGTTTGGGACACGTTAATAATAAAACCTTGTGAAAACTGATTAACTTTAATATTTTTCCAAAATTTGAGTGCAATAAATAAAAATGTCAAATTTGTGTTGAATCTAAGTATGCTAAGCATTCTTATAAATCTGTTGAAAGGAATTCAAATCCTTTAGAATTGATTGACACTGATATTTGTGACATGAATTCAACACCATCACGTGGTGGGAAAAAGAATTTCATAACTTTTATTGACGATTGCACTAGATATTGTTATGTCTATTTGCTAAATAGTAAGGATGAAGCAATAGATGCATTTAGGCAATGTAAAACTGAAGTTGAAAATCAGTTAGATAAAAAGATCAAAATGATCAGAAGTGATAGAGGTGGAGAATATGAATCTCCATTTGCAGAAATATGTTTACAAATGGAATAATCTATCAAACTACTTCTCCCTACACTCCTCAGTCTAATCGAATTGCAGAAAGAAAAAATTGAACTTTAAAAGAAATGATGAATGCATTACTTATAAGTTCAGGATTAATACAGAACTTGTAGGGGGAAGCTATCCTTACAGCAAATCAGATACTTAACAGAGTGCCTCAGTCAAAGACAAATGTAATTCCATATGAGAAATGGAAAGGTAGAAAACCCAATTTGAAATATTTCAAAGTGTGGGGGTGTCTAGCCAAAGTCCAAGTTCCTATACCTAAGAGGGTAAAAATAGGACCTAATACTGTGGATTGTGTATTCATTGGATATGCCACAAACAAGAAGGCCTGTCGATTTTTATTCATAAGTTCGAACATCCGGATATTCATGATAATACTGTAATGGAATCAGATAGTGCTGAATTTTTTTAACATATCTATCCATATAAAACAAGACTTGAGTCATCTAGTGGGGGATCTAAACAACCCAGAGAAGAACCAAAAGAGAAGAACAAAATGAAGAAAGTCTAAGACTTAGTAAACATCAAAAGATATCTACTTCATTTGGATCAAATTTTGTAACATATCTTCTTGAAATTGAGCCTCAAACATTCAAGGAAGCAATGTTGTCTAGCGACTCAACCTCTTGGAAGGAGGCTGTTAATAGTGAAATTGAATCAATCTTAAGCAATCATACTTGGGAGTTGGTTGATCTTCCACCAGGGAACAAACCTTTGGGTTCAAAATGGATATTTAAAAGGAAGATGAAAGACAATGGAACTATTGACAAATATAGAGCAAGACTTGTTGTCAAAGGTTTTAGACAAAAAGAAGGTCTTGATTATTTTGACACATACTCTCCAGTAACTAGGATTACATCAATTCGGATGTTAATTGCACTAGCTGCAATATACGATCTTGAAATTCATCAAATGGATGTGAAAACAACCTACTTAAATGTGGAGTTGGAAGAGGAAATTTACATAGAATAGCCTGAGGTTTTTGTAGTTCCTGGTAAAGAAAAGAAAGTGTGCAAACTTATTAAGTCACTTTATGGGCTAAAACAAGCACCAAAACAATGACATGCAATGTTTGATCAAACTATGTTGTCAAAGGGATTTAAGATCAATGAATGTGATAAATGTGTTTACATAAAAGATACTCCAAATTAGGAAGGTGTTTTATGCCTATATGTAGATGATATTCTTATAATGAGCAAAGACATTGTTAATATAAAATCTACAAAGCATATACTTTCTAGTAAGTTTGATATGAAAGATTTAGGAGTTGCTGATGTGATATTAGAAATTAAAATTCTTAAAACTCCTAACGGTCTAGCATTGTCTCAAACTCGTTATATTCAAAAGATACTTGAAAAATTCAAATTTTTGAATTTTAAAAGGGCAAAGACTCCAATTGATGTACATCTTCATCTTACAAATAATAAAGGTGAAAGTCTCTCTCAATTGGACTATGCTAGCGTATTGGGAAGCTTAATGTAGGTCATGAATTGTACACGACCAGACATAACTTGCGCTATTAGTAAACTTAGGGGATACACAAGTAATCCTAATCATAATAATTGGTTGGCAATGAAGAGAGTTTTGGGATACTTAGATGACACTCAAAACTATGCTTTACATTAAAATAAATATCCAGTCGTTCTTGAAGGATACAGTGATGCAAATTCGATTACTAGGTCAACTGAGACAAAATCCACAAGTGGATACGTTTTTACTATTGGTGGAGGAGCAATATCTTGGAAATAATCCAAACAAACATGTATAGCTCGCTCTACAATGGAGTCTGAATTCATTGCCTTAGACAAGGCAGGTGAAGGAGCTGAATGGTTCCGGAATTTCATAGAAGATATTCCATTTTTGCCCAAACCAATGGCCCCTATATGCATACATTGTGATAGTCAAGCTGCAATAGGAAGGGCTGGAAGCATTATGTATAACGACAAGTCTCGTCACATAAGACGAAGACATAACTCTGTGAGAAAACTACTCTGTAGTGGAATTATAACAATTGACTATGTGAAGTCCAAATATAATGTGTCAGATCCACTTACAAAAGACCTAAATAGAGAGGGAGTTGAGAAATCATCGACGGGAATGGGACTATGGCTGAGAACAAGTCATCGTGGCGGTAATTCTACCTAGAAGACTGGAGATTCCAAGATCTAGGTTCAAGGAGATAAAATAAAGTCATTGATGACGGTTCAACATTGTCAATGGAAAAATTATTAATATTTTATGGTCCCTTCTCATGATGAGACAATGTTTAGTAACCAGGATAAAGACATAAGGACTTTTTAATGATTTCTAATTTTGATACAGGGAATATCAAATGGTGTATCTATGGGATAACACATTTAGAAATCACCTATGTAAATGTGAAGTGTAAGCCGTTTCAAGAAGAATCCGGTAAGGCCAGTTCTTTAAGCACTTATTATCCAAGATGTGTTCATGGCTGAAACGAACAAAACAATGAGAACTAAGAACAGTTCAAGGGTTGATTGTGTGACATATGTTGTCTAGGTATACACCAAAGCTCGACGGTTCAAAGATATCAAATCTACCGATTGTCCGAGTATATCCGATTTATGTTCACTATGGAAAGTTTAAAGGGAAACCTAGTTATCCAGATACGAATAACCTTCACCTACAAGACACACAAGTTTTCTCATGCATATGTTTTAACAATAGCCTTCCCCATTCATGTGGGGGATTGTTGGGATTTAGCAAGCGTGAATGGGAAAAGAAAAGAGAGAATATGAAAAGTGAGGGAACTACTTTGGAGGGAAAATGAAAAGTCATTTGCAAAGTGCAAATGAAAAGTCATTTCTCCCATATTGGCAACAGAAAGGGAAATTATTGTCTTTATAGAAGGAAATACTTCCATTACTTCTTAAAGAGCTAAGAAGAAGATGCCCCCTCGCGCCGTCGTCGTCGCTTGCTCGCCCTCGGCTTTGGCTTCGGATTTGGATTTGGATTGGGATTTGGCATTGTTAAATTTTTTGGACAAAATTTATTTAATCAATTTTTGTTAAATCAAATAAATCCTGTTAAAATTATCTCTTATAAATTTGCAGGTAACTGTAACATTCGAAAAAATTGTTACTCTTTCTGAAAAGTCGTTACTTTTTGAAAAGTCGTTAGTTTCCATAAAGTCGTTATTTTCTTAATAGACACAATTTTCCAAAAAGTTAATATTTTTTCCAAAAGACACAACTTTCTGGATAAATTGGGTCTGAACAGATTTCACTGAACAGACATGTTACTTGCGGAAAATAACTATAAATGGAAGTCAATTTTTGATTTTTTAAAACACTGAAAAATTTATTTCTTTGCATTTATTTTTCTCTCAAATAAAATCAAAGTGTTGATCGACTGAGTCTGTGTGACTTGTTGTTGTTCTTAAGTTCGTTGAAGTTAAAGAAGTTTGAGGTACCGCTATTTCTTTAACAGGTTTAATCCGTTTTATCTTGGGAGAAATTAATCCATAACCTTGGGTACAGTGACGGGATTAAATTTCTTAAGGACACACAGTAGTTTCTATGGACTCGGATTAATTTTTGTATTTTATATTTTTTCTGCTTCATCTTATTTCTGTTTCTGTTTATTAACCTTATAAATACAGGTTATTGCAAGAATAACAATCCATACTCAGTATCATAAGTGGTGAGTCATCATACATTGAGGGAAATAGACATGTTTATTTCAGTTTCAGTTTTGTTGGGGACATGTCCCAACAACTCTAGTTAGTTAGAAACTCTTTTCAGACATAGTGTTTTATTCAGCTTTAGCATTTGAGTGAATGTTCACTATCACTTAACAATTAGAAGCTTATTGCATATTCATATCAATATTCAGTATTTTCCATTTTCTAGTTATCTCACGATTTAAGCTTTTGCATTGTATGTTTTATTCAATTGCTTTAGTATGCTTATAATATTCAAGCTCATGGTTATCTTGGGGTCACTTGTGATCCTACGTCCCGTGTTTACGTATAGGGGATAGACTAAGGGCTTGACAATTGTCCCATCAATAGAGACAAAAAATGGTAAATATTAATATTTCTTGTTTTTAGTAAGATAGAAGGCCTTATGAACTGATTCTTAGAATGAACCAAATAGAGATCATTAATTTATTCATTGATAATACTAAAAATATTATATTAGCTATGGTACTTGTAAGTAATCCCTAACTAATTCGTCACTAAAAGCTCCACACTAATTCATGAATTTTCTTATACATTTTTTGATTTAATTCATAGCTAAATATAATTAGCATAAAATTTTATTGTTTAGGTATGAAATTTAATCCATCTTAATTCGTTATTTTCTAGTAGACTAATATACTCTTAGACCAATAGCTCATAAAGGATGAACGACAACTTTAAGATCAATACATTCCTCGAAAAACATAAAGATATTGTTAATTTTATAAATAATCTTATAATTATGAATTTTCCACTAAAATCATATAACTGTTGAAGTTTCATTAAAAAGTCATCATAATATGCTTACCCAATTTACTATTTCATTTTTCATTATGTATAAATACTTTAACTTTTTTTGTTTACCCTTTTTAGCTTTTCTACTTGAGATTTTGTTTCCAATATATCATCAGATTGAGCTTAGAGACAACAATCCAATCTTATATTTACAATATAACTATTCTTATGCTACATAAATATTTATCCTAAACTTTAGGCTCTACAACATATATGTTCTTTTTATCATACATTTAAGTTAATTTTATGTGACTTGAATGATCATGGACTGTGAGTTACGTGAAAGACAGAGACATGACTTACTAGGAGTTAAATCAATAGGCTCAGGGGTATGCCCCCGTATACTCTGCATGAAATCCCCTCTTCGACACATATATTGCTCTAGTCCAGTAACCAAGTGAAAAAGGGAATTCTTTTGAAGCATGGATTCTTTGGTCCATGAGTCCTCCTTTGCTTTGTTACGGGACTATAGCTAACAGTATCTTGTGCTAGGGTCTAATATATATATCAAAGAGTGTATTCTCTTTCAATGAATATTGGGCATGTCCTTTAGCCTATTGATTCAATTCCTAGAAAGTCATGTCTCTCTCCTTCACTTAAAACATAGCCTATAATGATTCAAGTCAGAAAAAAATAACTAAACTTCATGATAAAAAGAACATGTCTGGTTTAGAGCCTAAAATCTAGGATTAGTATTTGAAGATTGATGTAGCTTAATAATGATTATATTAATATAAGATTGATTTGTAGTTAAATCTCAGTCTAACTAAATAAAGATTCACTATATGATGTAGACATCATCTCAAGTAGAAAAGAAAAAAGAGTAAACATGGATCTCAAGTAGAAAAGAAAAAAAAGTAAACGTGGAGTTATATTATGTTTACACATAATATTATTCTATAGTCTTTTCAGGATACTCCTTATATTCCATATTAAGCCTATTTTTTAAGGAAAAACATACCTAATAAGAAAAATATTCAATAGCATACGGTAAATCATAATTTCAACTATTGCCTTTTGTGAAATTATAAATATAACTTTTTAATTGGCGAATTTATCTCCTAGAGAATAGAAAACTTAAATAAATGAAAATCCAAACATGGAAAGAATTTCAAGCACCTATATCGAACATTGAAAATTTCAGTTATTTTTAACAATGAAAAAATCTTCAAAAGTTAAATTAATGTGGAATATAATGAGTATGTTACACACACCTTCTATTCTGAACAAATCACTTTCCAAAAAACTTAAATTTTTTTTGAATATTAAATTATAAAGTACATTTCTTTTTAATAATGAAGATATGTATGAATATGGATCAATCTATTTTTAATCTAATCCATTGGTCATCTAGTTCATTTTCTTAAAAATTATTTATGGTAAGAAAGATGAAATGGGGGGGGGGGGGCTGTGACACAACCGGGGAGCACACCCTAGATGTAACCGGAATCGTCGTCTTCGGAGAGGTCTAACACTAGCCTCTTAGAATTCATCAAAACAAATGATAGGTTAAAATGCGGAACTATTAAAACTTTTTATATAGATAGTGAGATTTACATAGAGTCTCACATACTATATATGGTTTTTACTTATACTCCTTACATATGAATCTTACATAGGCTTCTCAGTTAGACAACATAATCAACACATAGGTATTAGTCTAATAATATGTCTCATATTGAACCATCTAAAACGAAGTAGAACATTTGGGCATTGTAACACCCCGTAAATTCCATGACCTATATTAGAGAATCATATGTCGAAGAATGATTTGACATAAACAATTTTAAATAACTTGCTTGAGAAGTCTTAGAGCCAGCACATAAAAGAAAGGTCTTAAAAACCGAAAACTCGCAAAATTGAACCAGTAGACGTCCGTATGTTTTGTGAAGGATTGGAGTGTAATAATAAGTCTAAAACTTGTAAAAAGACTTTAAATAGGTAAAATATAGTATATAGGGTAAAAACGTAGAGTTACGACTTCCCAAAGACCACCAGAAGGGTCCTCGAGGAGGACCCGGACTTGGGTTAGCAAGCTGCCAAAGCAGCCTGCGACCATCCAAACATTGTAGGTCATTGCGCACTGTGCAGCTAGAACAAGGAGGCAACTATCTCAACCAGAAATTTTGAAATAAATTATGTAACAGGACCCGCAACGCGCAGCAAAGTTCCAGATCCTTTCGTGTCGTATTTAAGACAATTTGACTTCATAAAAAGACCCAATTATGTGGGGGTATTTTGGATAATTTAAAGGGTGACTATATAATAATTTAGGGTCAGTTTTAAGTCTTATTTAACACAAAAATCAAATCCCAAAAGTTAACATAAAAAATCACTCTTATCTCTCTCAAATTCTCTCTTCGTCCAAACCTTTATCCAAGAGAATTGGATTTCCATGAAGAAGGTCAAGTCTTCAAGTTTCCAACCCAATTTTGTGCCTTTATCACCTCTAAGGTATGTTTTGTTTCACTCTTGAGATTTATTTCCCCAAGTGGTCCCTCCAAAATATTATTTCTAAATTCCCCAAAACTAGGGTTTTTCTTTATAAATGTGTCTTCTTTGAAAAATGAAAATATGAATCAATTGTGATGAATTAGTGTTATTTAAGTATACATTTATGGTTAATTAATGATATCCTATGATTTTTCCCAAGACTCGTGTCTTTCCCCAATTTTATAAAAAACTTGATTTATTATGGTGAGTTGTGAAGATTATGAAGATGTAGATTGACTACATTGTTGTTAGTTATGTAATTGCTTCTTGAATTTACCTTGTTTATGTAATTAATTATGTATTCTTGGTATTGAAGTATGAAGGTTTTTGAAGAGGGCAACAAGGTATGTTGATTGATTCTTTTTGTATTCAATTGTCAAGTATGAGTTACTTAGACACTAATGCTTCTTGTCTAATGTGTGGTTGTGATGTTGATGCTAGGTATTCCTCGTCCTTAACCCTATGACATTGAATTAGACATGAATAGTATATGTATGTTATTAGATGAATATTATATGATTGAAAGTAGTTTCTCATGAATATAATAAAGTGTTAAGTGAAATGTATACTCAGTTGTGTACTCTCTTGTGAAATTGTGTCTAAAGTGAAAGGATTGTTCTCACATATGATGACTTATGATATAATAAGATAGGATGTTTACATAGGGTATAGAAGAGACTAATGTTAATTTATTTGACGAAATAAGATGATTCCTAAAGCGAATAATTGCTTAACACCCAAAGGGCATGCATATGAGATGGAGGTGTCACGTTTAGTAAGTCTGGCCTCCAACATGGGTTTCCTCATGTTCGTAAGTCCAAATTCCTAAAATATGTGTTGTCTTATGAAATGGAAACCTCCACGTCTAACAAGTCCAGGTTTCTAGTAATAATCTCCTTGACCCTTAACCATGTGCTCACATAGGACTCTATCTTAGTTGATCCACCTAGATAGCTTTTCCATCTTCTGTAACCGTAACACAAATCTAGATAATCCAAGTGATAGCATAATGTTAAATTAATTTATATCAAACTTTGATTTATTTCATGAAAATATTTTTTAAGCCTCCTAACGAACAAATTCTACATAAGTGTAGCCTTTGGGTTGACCTGATATGTCTTATCCTTTTATGGTGACATGGGATTGAAAATGTTGTTTGTAATATATGTTAAGCTTAAATAAAAAGAATTAAATTATAATTGTACAATATGTTTTATTAGTATATAGGTAAGTGAAGGTTTATGGAATGCTATTGGAAATGCTACTGGAGGAATATTAAATTTAGTTGGAATTTCAGCTACAATGACATGTTTTCTTGCTCTACTGCATATGATGACTTCAGAAATACAAGTACCACCTCTCCTATCATTAATTATATATTGTTAAAGGAGATTTATTATAAAATATCCTTTCTTATATGAAATTTCTTGGTAAAAATATTGCCTCTGAATAATGTAAGAATTAACTTATTTTTAAAGTTGTTATTGTCGCATTGATTTATAATACAAAAATTCCAAAAAAAAAAATTCCTTCTTAAGGACAACCTTTCTTTCCAATATGGCGTTTCTTTGAAATATCATAGTTTATTAATGAATTTAACAAACGCATATCAACACAATTTACAGAATCATCAAACTAGCAGTATAAATATTCTTTAGAAATAAAGGTACAACCTCTAATATCCTTAATTATATATGGGTAAAGGAGATTCATTTTAAAGTATGCTTTCTTAGGTGAAATTTCTTGGCAAAAATAAATTGCCACTCAATAATGTTATATCTAGGTTCAGGATTATCTCATTTTTAGAGTTCTTTTCATTGCATGAATACAACATATAAAAATGTTAATCATCTCTTTGAATATAGTGACTTATAGAAAAAGAAACTTACTCTAAGGGTGAGTCTGGTATAAAGGAAATTTTTTTCATGGAAAATGTTCTTAAGAATGTTTTCCTGGAAAACAAGTAGAGATTTTATTTATTTTATAATGTTTGGTTAGTGAGTAGAAAATATTTTCCAGTAAAATATTTAATTGTTTGATTTTTGAGTGAAGTATGTTTTTGAGAAATATGTTTTATATTTTACTATAGTAAAAAAAATTTAAGTTTAATTTTTTAATAAAAACAAAACTAATTATTTTATCCGTGGGGTTCGGGTGGTGTTAAAAATTTGAACTTATATATTTTTAATGGATTGGGGGGGGGGCTGGTACTGTGCATTGGTGGGTGGGGGATGGTAGGGTGTATTGGTGGGTGGGGGCTAGTAGGGTATGTGGGGGCTGGAAGGGGTGGATTGGGGGCTGGTAGGGTGGGTGGGTAGGGCGGATGTTGGAAGAGAGTTTTGGAAAATATTTTACTTAAGTTTTTAAGGGAAGTCATTTTCCTTAAATTTGAGGAAAATTAGTTGATTTAGACCTTAGTTTCCTTTATTAATTTAAAAAGGTGCACAAAATTACAAAAAAATAAGTTCGGGGGGGGGGGGGAATAGAAACTTATTTAGTTAAGATGTGTCTTTTAGATTTCGGTCATAGTCTAGGAGGATACTTGATCGTTTTCCCTTATATTTATAATTTCACAAAGGCAATAGTTGAAAGTATGATTTACCCTATGCTCTTAAATATTTTTCTTAATAGGTGTGTTTTGCTTTAAGAATTACACTTAATATGGAATATAAGGACTATCATGCAAATATTATAGAACAATATTATGTGTTAAAATAATATAACTCCATGTTTACTTTTTCTTTCCCTACTAATAGAGACAGTGTTTTCATTATATAGTCATCCTTTATTTAGTTAGATTGAGATTATACTAGCATTCAATCTTGTATTAATTAATCATTCTTAAGCTACATCAATGTTTAAATCTTAATCCTAGACTTTAGGCTCTACACTGTACATGTTCTTTTTTATCATGAAGTTTAGTTGTTTTTGTCTGACTTGAATCATCTACGTTGTGTTTTAAGTGAAGAAGAGAGACATGATTTTCGAGGAATTGAATCAATACTTTCAAGGGCATTGCCCAGTATCCGCTGCAAGAGAATACACTCTTTGACACATATATTAGACCCTAGACAAAGAGACAATTCGTTCTAGTTCCATAACAAAGCAAAGGAGGATTCATGTCCTGAGAAATCCATGCTTCAAGAGAATTCCCATTTGCACTTGGTTACGTGACTAGAGCAATATGTGTCAAAGAAGCATGATATTTTCTCTTTCAAATCAAAATTATTAAAATAAAATTTTTGATTTATGTGAATAATTCATTCGTTATTCTTATTGAATGATTTTTCTTGATATCAAATGAAAATTACTAAAATCAAAATTTTAGACATACACACACAAAATGTAAAGAAGTGAATGGTTGCCTTGTTCTAGTTTTCATCAAAGGTGTCTCCATGGAAAAATTGAAATTAGAATAATTATTAGCCCCTATATCTAGTTGTTGTAGATCAATCCATTCTTGTGGTGTTGTAGTTGTTGGTAGAACACAAGCTACTGTTGTTGGTGATAGAGGAAAAGCGGTTTGTTAGATAAATTGAGCTGGTTGAATGAGATGTAATTACAATTGTTGCTTACCATTTTGGTTCATGACTATGACCTGATGATTTGTTTTTTCCTAGATAGCAGTTATTAAATCCAAAAAGAAAATTTATGATAAACTATTAAAACTAGTCATGTCAGGAGCAAAAAGTTTATCAAAAGAATTTCAGACATCATTTAACGAATTCTCAAAGGATGACATAGGAGCTACAAAATTGTTGGGTTTATTAATATTACAACTTCTCACGACCACACCTATATCCCATGTCACCATAACCCAATTTAAATCTATATAAAATGATATCTAGTTGAATATAAAAAATAAAAATGAGCTTATAAGAGAAACTAATGATGTTTTCTGCTAAACTAGGGAGAGAAAAAATGATCCAAAAAAGAAGTTTTTTAATGGAGGAAGTAGATGATCAAAGAAACACTTAGTGGGTATGACATTATAACTCAAAGGTTGAGATGAAGAAAAGTGTACTAAATTTGAAAATATAAAGAGAAAATTAAATGGATATCTACCTACCCAGTGCATCCACATTTACTTTATAGGTAATGCACAATAAATAGTTTTTTCTATGTTAGAGTGAGTGGAATTAGCAACAAAACAGAAGTCAAATATTATAAAATGTACCTTTTGTTTAATATCATACATCTCATATCATATTTTAATGACTCGAGAGCACCTCCTAGTCGTAATATGGTGTATTCAATCTCGAAGATATCTTATACAAGGATTTAGCATTCATTCATCACATAATCATTAGAAAATATGGAAGAATTTAAAAAGTTTTTTAACATAATTCGAAAGTATTGGATAAAAGCGGAAGTCATTCTAAAATTAGTCTCAAACCCTCTATGAATGACATGAATTAAAGTCATGGGACGCAGCCCACATAAAGTCTAAAACATAAAAGCAAATGGCATAAAGATAAATGGATATTAACCCTAAATCTCTGAAAATGATCCAAAGAGGAGGTTTTCTAAAAATAATCCAAAGATAACAATATCTATTTAACTTTATGAAATTACCTTTTATGTTATAGACTTTATGAGTGCAGCGTCAAAAACTTTTATTTATGTCATTCATAAATAGTTTGAGAAAATAATGTTAGAATGACTTCCGCTTTTATGAAATACTTCTCAAGCTATGTTTTAAAGCAAGTCTTAAACTCATATATATTTTCTATAACCTATGTGATGAATGAAGGCTAACGGCTTGTATAAGATCTCGTTGAGATCAAATACACCATGTTACGACTAGCGAGTGTTCTCAAGGCTCTACAATATGATATGAGATGTATGATCTTAATAAAAAGGTACACGTTATAATCTTTTACTTGGTTTTTTGTTGCTAATCCAACTCACTCTAAAATAGAAAAAAATATTTATTCTGCACTAACTTTAATGTAAATATGGATGCGGCAAGGTAGGTAAATAGCCCTTTAATTTTCTCACTATAAATTTTTTCACTTTTCTTCATTGCAAACTTTGAGTTATAATGTCCTAACCATAAAACGTTTCATTGATATTCGACATCCTCCTTTAGAAAACCTCCTCCTTGGATCATTTTTTCTCTCTCTAGTTTAGCAGAAAACATAATTAGTTTCTTTTCTAAGCTCATTTTTATTTTTGTTACGTTTTAGTCGATATCATTTTACATAGATTTAAAATGGGTGATCATGATTCAGATATAGTTGTGGTTGTAGGAAGTTGTAGTATTAATAAACCTAACAATGTTGTAACTCGTATGTTATACTTGGAGACTTCTTTAAATGATATTTGGAATTCTTTTAATAAACTTTTGGCTCCTGACATGATTAATTTTAATAGTTTATCATAATTTTTTCTTTAGATTTCCAACTGTTCATCAGGAAAAACCAGATGATCAGGTCATCATAATGAACTTAAATGGTAACCAATAGTTGTACTTACATCCCATTCAACCAACTCAACTTATCAAACCAACAACTACAGTACCAAAAGAATCAATTGATCTACAACAAGTCGATATAGGGGCAAACAATTATCCTATTTTAACCTTTTACATGGAGACTCTTGTGATTTAAACTAGAACAAGGTAACCATTCCCTTCGTTACATTTTTTATTTGTATTTTTTCAAAATTTTTATTGTTGTACTTTTGGTTTGGAATCAGAAAAAATCATTTGATAAGGATTACACATGAATTATTGCAAGAGGATTATGATGATAACGAATATTGAAGTATAAGTGAAAACCTGGTCAAAAATATCAGAGTCTGACTATGGGAGGTAGTTGTAACCGACATAACTACCATATGAGCTATCCGTGATGTCAAATCCATAGACCACATTGAAGGAACTGATATAACTTTCCAAGGGTATAAAGGTGTATATGGCGTGATCACTAAAATTAATGCCAATAGATGGGTCTTACACTACGGGGATACATAGTTCTAGGACTATGAGTGTACACTGAAACCTGGTCCACTAAATCTAAGAATACTCCAAAGTGAATATGTATATCTAACACACATAACTAAATACAAAATAACTAAAAATACTAACATAAAATTTTGAGAATATAACAATGATAGACTTATAATGTAACATTCGAAAATCGATGCATGTATAACTGTTTAATTGACCTATCATGTGTAATTCATGGGCAAAAAGAATCTACACAACTATTATTGAGTTTCATGCAATGAAGTAATCAAAGTTTCCACAAAAACATGATAATCTAATTAGGAATACATAACTAAATCAAAACTAATATCTAAGGTTTTACAAACTCTTGGTTTAAGAAATATACATGAATAATGATACTTACTGAATTCTAAAGACCTAATCGGCGAAAGGAACGCCCTAGTGAAATCCCACATACATATTGAAAAAATCTACCAAGAAATCCTTTGATTTTTGGACTGGAACGGAAGAGAACGTGTTGCATTATTTGAAGGGTTTTATTCTCCTATTTGATCCTCTCTTTTTTCTATGTTTGATGAATTTTTAGTGAATGAATCGCTTATGGAAATATTTTACTATGTTAGTAGTCTTAAACTGACCAAAACTACTTTGTTTAGGGATCAAACGATGTAGTTTAAGGTCCAACACATAGGGGAAAGGACAAAAATAACCCTGACTTAATTCTGACGAAGTCCACCCACGGAGGGACCTACGATCGGTGGGTTTACTTAACAACAGTAGGTAGGGGTCTTTGGTCAAGTTTGCCCGATAGGGCTTCACTAAAATGATCACAACTTTTTAATTGGAGATGGGAACACTCACACGACTATCTCTCCGTTGGGAGAAAGCCTATATTTTTTTGCTGATGAACTTCCAGTTTTATAGAATCATTATCTTGTTTTTCTTTAACTTTCATTACTAATAAGGATTCTGATCTATTTTATATTATTAAACAACCATCTTTTGTGTCCTTAAGATTAACTCCTATGCGAGCAAGCTGATGAACATGTTTTTCTAATTCCTTCAATACTTCCTCAACATGTGCTATAATGCCTTTTAGATATCATCTTTCTAACCTTAAGATAATAGCTAAATTGACCTATAGGCACTAATCTACTACCCTTCCATTCTACGAATGACTCGTTAGTAACAAAAATCAAACTATCCTAGTTTTACAATCGATTGAGGCATAATAGGAATGTAACCAATCCATGCCTAGAATGCTATCAAAATATACAATTTTTAACTCTAAAAGGTCTGCTGAGGTGACTTTTTGCGAGACTGTGATAGGGCAATTTTTGTATATACGTCTATCTATAAAAGGGTCACCAACTACAGTAAAGAGCTATAACGGTAAACAATTTCTGGACTGACACCAAAGTTTATTGTTATGCATGGAGTAAGACAAAATGTCTCATGTTATATTTCCTTTGAGTGAACCATATGTGTGACACATCCTTAACCTGGTAGGATGTGAACTCCACCCTATAACTACCAATCAGTTGCATCAATCCAAAGATTTTATTGACCTCACAAACAATATTGTTTGGGTAAGCTCTACGAGGAAGCCTGATATAAAGTGCATGATGATGGATTAGAATGAGAAAATTGGAGCATATCTTACACACTATAAGAGTAATAAGGAGAGTGAAGTTTTCTTACAATACTTGTAGCCTCACTCTAATTATATGTAGAGCACTTCACCCCATGAATGAGACTATACTTAGTGTGACTTTTGGATATCCTAGGTCAAATTTGTCACACCTTGAGGCTACCCCCTTGGTGTAAACATGGGACCCGGGATTACTAAGTTACCCTAAGATAATCTTGAACTGGCATATTATAAACATACTAAAACAAATAAACTAAAGATAATATATCGATGCTTAAATAATGAGATGAATGAAAAATAGGGAAATACCCAATAGTTATATAAATTTATATAATAAACATTTAAGAGTATAGTGGTACTGAACAATTACTCAAATGCTAAAGTTGAACTTAAAACTATGTCTGAAAAATCCTCAACTCAATAGAGTTGCTGGTACACATTCCTGGCTAAACATAACAAAACTGAAATTGAATTAAAAGTCTCAAATGGAAAACATGTATATGGTTCTCGAAGTATGAGGACTCGCCACTAATGCTACTATGTATGGATCCAAAACCTATATGCGTGTGATGTGAATGTTGAAGACCTGAACATACATCATTAAATAACGTACATAGAGTATGCATCAGAATTTGGAATGTATTAAGCATGCATGATATCGAATATAATGGAACAAATATGTAAATTGGACAAGCATAACTGAGAAATGACATAATCTGAAAATAATATAAATACTGCAATATGCTGAAGTGAAATGAATTGAATGTAATGAAAAAATACTAATTATTATCTTTACATGTTGAAATTTAATACTGAAAAATGACTGAACACCTACTCAAATGCAGTAGAGTCTGACTGTGCTAGCTATTATTAATCGACATAAAATCACTTCAGATAAATACGGAGTCTAATGTATATGCCTTGCCGAGAGGATCGAATATACCTTGCCAACGGTATAAAGCCACGACTGCGTGATTAAAAAATTGATGCCCACTAAGAGGACTAATACTCCTACGGAGGAACATAGTTTTGGGACTAGAGGGCACACTGAACCCTAGTCTAACTCGGTGCTAAGACTACTCCCAACTATAAATATGTACGACATACCATAACGAAATTACATAATAGGATTAATATTCAACCATGCCAACTAAGAATGCAACATTTATGTATTGAAAATGAACATTTGAAATCTGAGGCATGGTTATTTGTTTAACTGACCTAGAAAATGTAATTCATGAACTAAGAAAATTTACACAACTAAGGTTCTGAATTTAATAAAAAGAAATAAGTAAATATTTAACAAAAAACATAATAATTTAATAAGGAACACTATAACAACTATATCAAAAAAATATCTCATGTTTTTCAAAATCCTAGTTCTAATCAAGATATCAAGGATGAAGAATCTAATTGAATTCAAGGGACCTAGTGATAAAATAAACTTGCTAGTGAGATCTAACAAACATTGTGACGAAATAAATAGAGAAGTAATCCTTCAATTTTGAGGTTGGAATAGCAGAAAACCTCCTATGTGTTCTTAAGGGAAAACTATCAACTATTCTCTTTGTTTGCTCTTAGTTTGATGAATTTAGGTGAATGAATTGATTATGGTAGGTTCTGATTAGAATTATAGGATTAACCAAATTAAACGGCGTAGTATATGGGTTCAATGATGTATTTAAAGTTTCCAACGCATGGAAGAGAAGACCAAAATGATTCTAACATAAAAATTGTGGAGGCCCTTCCACATAGCAACTGATGGTCCATAAAAGGGACTATGGCCTATTAAGTTGGTCGTGGTTCGATTCCGTGTTCACTAATTTTTTGGGGTCCTTCATGATCCCTACCACGACCCTTGTGAAGGATCACAGACCGTAAAGGCCACTTTGGTTCTTAACTTGGGCTGGGGTCTGCTGGCTCGGGTTCATGAACCTTCTCACGTCCCATCGTGAAGACCACGACTTGTGGTAGACTCCTTGGTCTGAAGTCTGGCAGTGGTTGGTTGACTCTTTCTTAAAAAAGCCTCCCCCGCCCCGTGGTCTACCAATTATGATTGAAAATGAGCTACTACCAAAACGACATACCGGTGTTCCTTTCACATCCGTGAACCCACCCGTTTTTCCCAAATTTTCTATTTTTTTTTACTGTAAGTCCAATTTTGATTTATGATGTGTTATAACAAGTCCCATTCGGATTTATGAGGTGTTAAAACAAGTGCTAAAAAATCGTACATGTGATGATTACATTTGCCAAATCTAATTTTTGAAAGAAGAGAGCACACACCAATAATATATATATATATATATATATATATATATATATGTTTGTGTGTGTTATATATATATATGTGTGTGTGTGTGTGTGTGTGTTTCTCTCTCTCTCTCTCTCTCTCTCTCTATATATATATATATATATATATATATTAATCTACCTTTTGATATATTTATATATATGTATATCAATCTAACTGTTAAAAATGTAATAACATTCATGACCATAAGTTTGATGTGAAATTAAATATTCGTTAATAAATTTGTGATATTTAAGAGGCATACTACGATGTTTCTTTATATAGAGTTGTGGTATTTTTAGTTTCTTACAGTGAACTAGTTATAGATATTCATAAAGAACCGCATTAGTCAATGCACACAATATTGATCTTTAAAATTTCATGTAAAAATTATAATATGGTGAAAGTCAAAAGTTATATCTCTACTTCTTTACAATGGTACTAAAGGTAGGAAACAAAAGTCCAATTTAATTTTAATCATATTAAAATTTTTCGCCAAGAGACATTTGGGTGAACCTCCTCAACCCTATCCAGCTTTGTTTTTAAACGACACACAAAACAAAGTCTTATTCAAAGTGTCATGATTTGAACCTACACCTTGCATGTGGACAACATGCGAGAATCATTGCTGGTTTCAAAGCGGACCCTTGGCTTGGATAATACTAAGTAGAAGACTTATTAAAGTGATAAAATTCTTTAAAAAAATACCAACTTTTTAAACGTAAAGTAAATACTCAACTCAAATTGTCTTAAAATACTCGTTAATATAAGTATAATAGTTTGTAAAATCATTTCAACGAAATGTAATTACTGAAAAACCCCTAAACTCTAATTATCAATAAAGCCTCTACTATTAAGAAGAGTATCGGGACAAGACCCACCACCTCTTTATAACTAGAAGGTATATCTGGTCTTCTCCGAAATGCAAGGAGGCTCACTAAGAGCTAGCAAAAGTATAGAGTGATCTCAACGAAGTGTCTTCTGATGATTCGAAACACCTCTATCTGCATAATAAAGAGATGCAAGTCAAATGACTTCAGTACATTGAATATATGGATATGTAATACATCCGAAGTGAAATAATTGAATGAAAGGGTTGTAGTACATAAAATATACTCAAGTTGAATACAAAGAAATAAATGAGTTAAATCGACAACTATCACTACGAACTAAGTGATGCTACAACATCTTGTCAACACTACTGGACTTGTTCTATATTGTGCTGAAATATAGAACCTCTCGACTAAGTGGATCCTATAAGTATACAGATTTATATAAAAAAATATGATCTTCTACCAATATATACAAGACATGGTTTATGAGGGGTGTGAATTATCTTAAATCTCTCTCATATCGGTGCTAAATACTACTCCCAATAATATATACTGTTGATCAAATGTATAAAATATTGTCATGCCCTGAGCGTATACACTTGATGTTGTCGGTACTTTATAACCTTTACATGAATCCTTGGCATGACTAACTACATAGTTGAAGACTTACTCAAGAAAAATAGGAACGTCAAAATAAAAAATCAACTCAAAATTCTCTACAATATATAAACTCAAAAATATCTCGATATGATTGTTTAAACATAAACAACTGACTTTAAGACTTAAAACATCAACAAGAGAATTGTGGAAAAAAAACTCAACTTCTAATGTCTATGAATCCTCTATGGACTGAGAATAAAGTCGGTAAAAGACCCTCGTCAACTTAAAAAAAATTATTTATGTGAAGATGTCCAAATAACAAGGAGACTCATCAAACGCTAGCTAAAGTAAAAATAGTATCAACGAAGCGCTAGTTGATGAACCTGAATACTTTTATTTGCATCATAAAAAGATGTTGGTGCAATGGGAAAACTAAAATAGATATAGCTGAACTGATAACGAGGGAAGACAATACTCACCTCAAATCAACTCAAATATGAAAACAATAATAAAAGATGTAACATACAAAGCTTGTAAAATAGTACATATAAACTTAAAATTTATAAACATACAATAACATACTCTTCATTCTTATTTGAGAGATTCTCTAACTGACAACCATTACTATGAAAAATGTGATGATACAACGTCTCGCCCATACTATCACAACTATCTAATACCTTTTCGGTGTATATAATACCTCAACTAAGTGGATCCACTAAGCTTTGTCGGAAGGCACAAATGATTTTTTTTAAAAGTTAAATCATTTACCCATGTTAGCATACATTGTTTATGAGGATATTGGGTTGTCTAAACTAGCCTCCCTATCGGTGCTCATTATTAATCCAAAAAATAAATATGAATGCTCAAATGTATAAAACATAACTATTCATAATTTGAGGTATTTACTCAAAAGATCATTTTAGAAAAGGTATACTCAAAACTCCTCATAAACTCATTTATTAATCAATGTTTCTCGCTTTCAAATGTTTAAGTGTTACACTTGGAAAATGCTTAGTTCCCTATACTCATTTTAAAACATGAAATAAAACTCTCCTTGTTCTCAATCTCATTTTACTCAAGATTTAGTTCAAATTGATACTCAATTGAAAAAGAATTCTTAAAATGTCTAAAATTGACCTCTTTAATTTTCCGCTTTTACTTTTCTTTGATTTGAAATGTGAATAAATAAATGTTATTAGGATATGTACCATATATCAAGGATTAATGAAGACTGTAAGAGTTAAAATCAAGAAAATAACATAGATACGAATCAAATGAAGACACCCGGAAAGAAGGATGGAAAAGAAAAGGACCTTCTAACCCTGGAGAATTGAGTGGCAAAGGGCGCCAGCCCCGAAACTACTGGAGAAATTTCGGGTGCACTACTAAAGTACCACACCACGACCAAACTACTGAAAAGTACTCCTGGCGTAGTGGTGGTGCACCGCTTCACATCCGTGCCCAGAAATCCAATGAATTTTTCGTCTAATTTGTGGGTCCTAACTAATATAGAATTAAGTAAGGATTTACAGTAAGTGCATGAATAGTACTTATGTTGTGTTCAAGGATTGTGACGGAAATAGCTAAATATGTAATTTGTAAGATAAAGATTGCCTACTTTTCATGAGATCTTAGTGATCTAGTGCTTCATAATATTATCTAGTATTTATAAAGTAGTATAGTATTCATAATATCCAAACTTGACACTTGATGTTGTTTTTATGTAAGGCCTTTTGAAAATCTTTTCATCACTATCATGTGGTTTGTACAACCACTATCAATAAGCCAGCTTTCACTTGAAATCTAGATGCAAAGCATGATGCAATAAATTGTTGTTCTTCCTCATTTTGATTTGAAACTTGAGCTTCTCCTTGTTGCTCTTGTCCTTTATCCTAGCAAATGATCGCAGCATGCCCAAGTTTTTGTCATTTTCGCCATCTCATATCCGACTTTCTCTAGTATTTGAAGTGAGGATTATTTTTCCTTCCATAATATTGACAAAGAGGGAATTTTTCTCCTTTGTTGCTGTGTGAATTTTAGCTACATCCATTACCAGCAGAGACCTGACTATTTTTAAAATAATTCTTATTTCCTTTGATTTTCTTGTATTTGTTTCTAGGATAGTTATGCAACTTGGCCTGAAGTGCATCTTCTACCGACCCTTCATGTCGTATTAACCTTCTTTTCTCTTTTGACTGCAATGCATTTAGTAATTCTGATAAAGATGATCTTTGACTCATCATTAGTATTTTCTAAGAAAGCAATAGTTGGTTAAAACTTCTAAGGCTATGCAACAAAAAGCTTCTTAATAAATCTACCATCAGAAATCTTATTGCCCATCATTCTTACCTTGATCACAATGCTAAGAAGTCTATCTGAGTATTCTTTGATAGTTTTAGAATCTTTCTCTATCTGAGTATTCTTTGACAGTTTCAGAATCTTTCAATCTTTGTATCTAAAATTCTCTAATGACATTCATAGCTTTCATACCTTTTATTCCCTCATCTCCTTATTATTCTTATTTTAGAAAGTCCTAAATTTCTTGTGCCGATTCCAGCGTCATATTTCTAGAAAAAAATTGTAGGTGACTCTGCAACATATAAGCAAGATTTCAGCCTGGATTTTTTGGTCTTCCTTTCCTTGTGAAGCTTGATCTGAGCCACTGTTGGATTGCTTGTAAAATAGGAATTTTGTAATCTTCATATACTGTTTCCCAGAGATCACGTGCCTCCATATGAGTTTGAATCTTTATAGCCCATACTTGATAGTTCTCTCCATCAAACAGTGGTGGAGAAATTGCATAAGAATCGGATGAGTGTTCTGAATCCATTTGTTATGATGGCTTTTCAAGGAAACAGGTAGGGTGTTTATTGATGGTTCACATAGACTACTCTCAAAAGTCAGTCACAAGTCCGTTAAAAAGAGGGCTCTCATGTCAATTTATTGATGTTAATAGCTAAAGAAAACCAAGTGAAAGAAGAAGAAAAAGAGATATTTCATTAAGCTTAAAGAAAAAACATTTAAATGGTAGAAACTACTAACAATCTATACTAAATAAAATGCAGTCACTGAAAAACAAAATCTTCCTATTAACTTGGCAGTAAGTCTACCAAAAAAATCTACATGCCTAAAGACTAGGAAACTAGCAACTGAAAAGAATAAAGCAGAAAATATCTATATTCTTCAAACAAAAAACACATTAGTAGTAATGTCATTATGCCAGTTCAATATCATCTAACAGCTCAACATGTAGATTTCAATAATTAAAGTAGAAATATTGCTGCCGGTCACCTTGTAAAGACAAAATTTCAGCCATTTCTAGTTTTCAAATTTCATGTAAATATGTGAACTAAATCGTGTGTTTTAATGTTTTGGCTTGTACTTCTGTGACCGGTGGAAATTTTGGTTTACTAAGGCTTCATTATAAAACCTCCATTTTTGAAGACTATTGTAAGTTTAATAGTCTTATGGTCTGATGTACGTACTCAGAAACTTCAGTTGGATGCTTCCAACTATTATTATGTAACTAATACTCGGAACAATGTACTGATGTTAAATTGAGCAAGATAATAGGATGGAGAGGAACTATATTTGTATTGAGACAACTAATTTTTGTTTTTCGATTTCTCAGGATCCTGGGACAAGCTACTGTAAATCTGTAGTGGATTTCGGGAGTTGAAGCTCTTTATAGAGCCACCAACCTGTTGTTTTGTAGTAAGCAATCTTTTATTTAGTCCTTGTTGTTTTTCTCAAAGCCAGACTTGGAACCCAAATCATATAGTGTACAGATTAAAATAGTTTAGATGACCTTTTGTTCATTCTTATTCAATTCAAGCTCACTCTTGTCCTAAAATTATGCCAGACAAAAAGGTATCACGATAGACCTTGATTTCTTTGTTTTGCTTTTCTTTTAGAAGGATTTGTCTTCATTTCTTATAGCACTTGGGAAATGATACGTATGAAGATATCTCAATAGTGTTAAGAAATAAATGAACTAGATTTATTTTGTATTGAATTCAACGGTGACAAAGGCAAGTTAGTGCTTAATTATGATAATCAGTCATTAATTTTGTTTTAAAAATGTTCTGGTCAGAGACATGATAATTAGTGATAGAGTAAAACTTGAGTCATTTACAGACTTTTTCAAACTAGTACTCTCATATTATAATTTGTCACATTCGTATTTTTCTTTTAATATCATCACTCTTTGGGTAAACAGCCCGCGGTTCGCGCGGTGGCAAACTACCTTAATTAGCTTACATGTTATTGAATATGTTATATCATTTATAAAGTTTATAAAAATACAAAATTATATATATATATATATGTGTGTGTGTGTGTGTGTGTGTGTATGTGTGTGTGTGTGTGTGTATATATATATAGAGAGAGAGAGAGAGAGTGAATAGCATCAATTTTTTTCGGCAACATGAGCAGGTTAAAAAGTAAAAAAAAAATCCTTTTACAGAAAGTTGTATAACTATTAGTTTTATATTTTAATTGTCTTTCTATGAAGAGTCATATATAACTCTCATTTACTTTTCCTTCTTGTCAATTATATATCTTTTGTTATCTACAAAAAATCAATCTCATTGTCCTTCGTAAAAATAAGTCATATGAATACCTCCGCGGCATAGTAACAGATTTGAATTTAGTCTTTCTAAAAAGGCAAAGAGTAGCAACATAGTACATTTATTAAAATAATAAAGATATAAAAAAATGTTATCTTGGTAGATCGGTTTCATAGAAAACTCACACCGTTTTTCACAAGAATAGTCAACATAATAGTTTGTTATGAAGTTTTGATTCAATGTACTCAGATGCGTTAACAAAAAGGCCAGCACACTCGCTATGACGACACTCTTCCTAAAAATGAAACAGAAATGAATGCAAGACTTCGAAAGCTTGCAAGGCTTGAAGCTCAAAAATGGATGATTTGAGATCCGTTGAATTCAGACCATGGGGGGTTCCCACAGAGAAGTCTTGCTCTCTCTTGCAAAAAGCGTTTAATATTGAGAATGTTGGATGTATTACACACTGGTGCAAGTGCATAATATGGCTTTTAACTAGCTTGGTGAATCGATTTAAACTAGTAAATATAGTATGTTTTTGTTGGCACTGAGTAGATCTAGAGAGATTCATTTTACTCCTATGTTTTCAAATACTATCAAATTAATAATTCTAGAAGTAATGACGATACATAAAGTTTAAATAAATTTATGGTTTTAACAGTAACATACTACTACTTTTATATTTTTTTCAACCAAATTCCTTGTGCATTAGCATAATATTTCATTCATAAACTCATTTAAACGCACAACTAAAGGAGGATAGGAGTTTCCTGTGGCACGTTTTCCGAGAACACTCGATTTTGAACACCAACTGGTAAAAATCATAAATCTACCGGTGTATACACTTAAATAATGATGGAAAATTACTAATTTCCGAAATTCCTACATAATGCCTTGCAGAAAAAAAAGCTTTGAATCTCTGTATTTTTCTCATAATAAACCACAAACTATGAACCATCTAAACTGTATGAGTTTTTATGTAATGAAATTAGGAACTCTTAGTAGTGAATTTCACTTGAGTATGCACTTGATTATTAAAGCCATTGAATTCCTCTAAGCTATCAGGTATGCTCTGCAATGCATAAAGGTTTTTTTCAATCCGACAATGAGTTAGGTTAAGCCATGAACCAGTGCCAAATTATACTTTATACCTTCAATTAACATTCACAAAATAAGTGTACCAAATTGCTTGTGGATGGTTAAGTTGCATACCTTGCCATCTTGTGGGATTTTGGGCCAAGTGCTTCATATTAATTCAGTGCGCGCTTGGATTTTAAAGTCGTATGCAAAATCACTTATCAACCTGGACAATCAGTCCTAAAAAATAGTGAATTTTACTTTGTAAAAATCAATTTAGACAAAAATTTTAAGAATAAACAAACAGAGAAACTCCCATTATTCTTGTTTTGCTACAAAGACATGTTTTTCAGATTTATCTTGCAAACCTCATTTTGTTTACCCGTGATCATTTGTTATCAGTTCACAAACTACACATTCCACACCATTTTTAAAATGGCTTCTTTTAATGGCTGAAGCAAATTCTGAAATGTGTAAAATACCTTGTTTAAGTCGGAAATTACATCACATACAATTTGGAAACTTCTTCCAGAATATTTTTTTTAGTGAAGACAGTGGTTTGTTTGTCTTATCCGCTTTAAATATGGATCCTTCTCTTGTTGTTAGTCTTGATACTACGACACCTACTTGTACGTGGGTGTAAACTGGTTTGGGAAGATACAGCCTGCCCTGGCGAATTGTTTTCCTTGGCTCTCACTTTTAATCTTGACTCTCTAGCACTCTGTTGAAGCGACTATTGCACATAGTTAGCAAGAAAGAGATTGTTTGCACCAGACATTTTATTAAGGTCTGCGTTCAGTGGATAAAGCTATCCAACATGAAAATGATATCATAAATAAGCCCCAATTATGAAGACAGAGAGATGGAGTACCTGTTGGTCGAGAGAAGAGGACTCATCCAATAGTTGCACAAAAATAGGAATGGCTCTATATAGAGTAAGGAGAAGTAATATAGAAGTATCATATGATTTACCTCCCTAAACTATATATATCAGACAACCACGTCAATCTTAACTATTATAGTTGGACTTGTTAAAATTCTAATCTCTATTACAAATATCAATACCAAGATACACATGTTAAACTTCTATTTAGTTAAACCATGTTTTTTGTGGTGTTGGAGGAGCTATTGGTTCCTCCGCCCAGAGCTTTGCGAAACATTAACCGTCATGAATCAAGTCACAATGCAGTCTGAAGCAGAACTTCACTTCATCGTATTTACAAAGTAATTGTTATCTAAAATCTAAATAATTCACCACATTCTCACTTTAAAAAATAAAATAGACACCAAGAATTACTAAAGGAATTTCTATTATTCTTATACATATCTACCATATATTCTGAGGTGTAAACAAAAGCATATAGTATGATCCATTCCCAATTTTTCATGGTTTTATCAACTTATGTGTCAACCCCTAAGTGCATGTACTCCACTGTTTTAGTTCTATAGTAAATTTATTTGGAAATTATATCCTACCCCAACTCTAAAATACCAAAAAAACAGATTTCAAACTGAGATGTTCAAAGTGTCCTCAATGCCCACATATTTATGCCTAAACGCTTTGCATATAATCCTAATTAAGTTTACCCATGCGCATCTGGTAGGTTTGTGCTTCGTATTTGTTTTAGAGATTTTAATTGTACAAAGGACTTACATACAATGTATGTATTTTATAAGTGAAATCAATTCAATGATTGATTTATAGAACTAAAGTTTTTGTTGTGTTCATCGACATTGACATTGCATCTCCATCATGAAGCCTCATTTGTATGGCAAATTATTCAAGCGTACGATAATGAGAAATAATAATTTGCAATTTATCACTTGTAAGGGTATTTTGTAATATCAAATATAATTTGAAATGTTCATGAAACATCAGATTTCAGTCTACCACTCTTGGGAATACATTATTGAAGATTTTTCTATTCATAACATTTTAAATAATTTTTGGGGCTTCTGCGTCTCGTCTGAGTGGAGGATGGATAGTACTGTTCTTGTTGTTAATAAAGATATCCAACATATAATTGTCCATGGGGAAGATACATTCCCACCTGATGGAGAGTTCGTCCTTGGTTTTCTTGATTGTCATAGCGTAACATGGTGCTTCATGAACATTTTCTTTTCCAGTTCACAGCCTCAAAGACATTAGAGTATTAGAAGTCAAGTTAAACTTTATAAATAATCATAAATGGATAGTGCATACGGATCTTGGACGGCATAATGGACAACTTCTAACGCAGTAGGGGGCATTTTTTAGAATTAATTGGATTGGTCCTTAATCTTGCTAAATGAGGAACTGCAATAAACATAATGCAATGACAGGAAAGAGATGAATATATTTCAAGTATACATAGATTTACAAGCATCCACACATACACACAAAGACGTTTTTAAAATTGAAGTGTTAACCGTCTAGCTCTATAAGCCTTTTTTCCGTATTAAACTAAAAAATAAAGGGGTGTTGAATAAAATTTTAACCATACTTAAATACTTTATTTATCCAAGCTGAGCTTGGTGGATATTTTAATTTTATATTCCTAGTAAAGCTATATAAAGTAGCAGAAATGGATAGTGTGTAGGGTTTTGAGGCGACATCACACACAACTTCTAAGGTAGTAGACGAAAACTATTAACATTAATTGTACGTGTGTAAAATTTTGTTTAAGAAAGGAACTGCATTGAACAAAGATGAACATAATACAAAAACATGGATGACATGTAGTTTTACCTTAACAGGATATTCAGAAATTTCAAAGCCTCCAGCTCTATTATTTTACAATAACATTAAAAGTAGGCATTCTGGGCTGTTTGTTGTCGCAGTAGTTTCTATGAAGGTAAGAAGGATATGGAGAAAGTATCACTCTGGGCGAGGAACAAGAAGGCAAAAACAGTACTATTAAAGGTATGTTGGGATTGAATAAGCTGAAATTTTTTTAGGAGGGGTGGAAGATGAAAAAGTGAAAGTGTTGTGTAAAGGCTTTGAAAGGAATATTATTGAATTGGAAAGAGTGTAACTATTATGAGTAGGGAAAGAGTTTCAAGTAAAAGTAGTGGTGCGACATACTTTAAATAATATTAAAAACACAGATAGAACAATCAATAGAAAGATGGTGGAGGTCGGAGTAAAGGGTAATGAGGCACTTTCATGGTACAATAGTAAAGCAAAGTGTATGCAAGTGAGTATGCAGGTTACCTGGATGATCCTTAGTGAATGTGGCTGACCCAGTGGAGGATCCTTGGTAAAAATTTTTTTTATCACGAATCTCCTTCATCAACTAGAAGCATATATTCAAACTCTCCATCCTTATCTTCATCTTCATCTCAATCTCCCTGTGTATGGACTGTAATTGGGTCTGCAATTCAAAAGGATTGGTTTTGTGTAAGTATAATTATAAAAACATTTTAAAAGTAATACAAAAGGCGGTTTGTTCTTGATGGTTTTTTATATACGACAGAATAATACCCATTATCGATTTTATTAATCCGCATTTAAGTTCATTTATACCTTGTCTTCTGTATACGTTGGTGGAACATCAGTTTAAGGGAAGGAAAAGTGGAAAATCGTGAGATTGTGGAGAAATTAGTATAATTAGTAGCAATTTGCAGTGGAGTTTTTGCATGGATACAAAGAAAGGGCACACAAATTCTGTATAACAATAGTATAGATTGATAAAGTTAAATACCTAGAGAGTCTGGAGGAATTTCCAGCAGTGTTTTGAACGGCTTTAAATTAAGGCAAGAAAATTCTGTAGTCCGTGAGGTCGTGGGAATGCGGCGTTGCACATCTACAACAACAGCGCCCATGAACTGAGAATGTTATGCACCAATTTGTATGAGTATTTTGAACAAGACGTGCGATGTTTAAAATGAATACATAAGGTTGTTGTTGACACCGTTTATGTTTTGAGTTCTGATACAAATAGCTGGTGTTATTTATGTTAAAATATAGATGGGTTAAATAGGAAATTTTTTGCATTGTTTCAGGCTTCGTACAGAATCTGATATAGGTTTGAGACACTTAAACTGAGGTTGGTGAGTGAGATGCAGCGCTAATGCACCTTTAATGGGAAATTGGGAATTACGGTGCAGGGTGTGAGGGTGAAACAGTAAATAAACAATGCAATGCTCAATTCGAAGAGTGTACATTAAGAGCACAATGCTAGGGTCACGGAAAGTTGTTGGATGTTGGTGGCGATGATCATTGTGTTGAAGGCAGCATGGGCGAACGATAACAACTGTGGAAGTAAAGACAGGTTGTACGCAGGAAGGAGGAGTTACAGCAAGCGAAGGGTTAAAATTTGTTGGAGGCAAAATTCTTAAGAGGAAGGTGGAAAGTACACGACTGAATGTAGGGAAAGGCTACTTGTGGAAATAAATTTTTTTAAAGAGAATTATTGCTTGTGGTGACGTCATGTCACCGGTCTGAGGTTGTCCCATCCCTAATCTTTATTAGTTTACGAAAAATTCTTAACACAAAAGTTATCCACATATATAAGTTTCGTATGGATACATTAGGTGTGATACATCGCGAATGTTGATTGTTGCATTTAATAAGGAAACTAAACATAAAATTTATTTTGATTACTACGATTAAAAATTTTAAGATTTAAATTTCGATCATCTCCATCAAGTCTCCATTGCATCCCAAATATTGAAAAATTGAAATTGCTCGACAAAATTTGTTGATACAACAGGAATGCATTCACTTTGTTGAGATTTTCATGAATTTCGGTAAGCGATATGACTTATGAAAGTTACAAATGTGATGGAATCTTTGTTGGACATCTGATTTCATTTATGAATATCATGCCACCATTTCAGCAAAGTCGGAGATCAATGAGATAAAGAAAAACTATGAAATCACATAAATCGTAGAAGCTAACTCATCTCCATTAAAATTTAAGAACGATATGGGTGTAAACTGTATTTGGAGATGAAAAAAATGAGTCTAAATTTGCAATTTGTTCCCTATATGTTGATAGAATAGAGAATAATGATGGAGAGATACATAACATTGTTTCTACATTCAAAGAAATTAAATGTGTTGAAGGTACAAAAACGACAACCTAAGCTCTTGTTGTGGTTAAATCAAGAATTTGTTATTCCTATTATATTCCAAAATTAGAAGTCACAAATTATATAAGCAATTCAAACAAAACATAGGTGAAGAAAAGACAATTGTATAACGAGAAAGCAACGCTCATAGCTGTAATGAAGAAATATCGAATAGAGCACAATTTAAATTTTAAAGTAAAGAGATCTGACAGAAAAAGTTTTAGAGTATTTGATTTACTATTTCTAATCTTTTATGCTACAATATTATTATTAACAAATCTATCATGGTTATAATTGTTTTTTTTATGATTATCTGATTTTGATATGATATTCATGATATAGATTAGTTCTCAATTCTTAATAGTGTAAACTTAATTTTGTATTTTGTATCTTCAAGAGGAGCAGAACCACCCTATGTGATCTATTCTCACATACGTCTAAGACTTATCAAAAGGAGAATTTTGATAAATTAATTGCTAAGGTTGAAAAGGTTTATCATAGAGTTAAGTAAAACCTTGAGGATGTTAGGTACGAGAAGTGATGCTAGGTACGAAAAGTGGTCGAAAGTTCATTCAACAGTAAATAGGTAGAAGATGACTTTGAACATCGCAGAATGTATTAATGATTGTCTTCTTAAGGCATAATCTCTATATTATTATTTTTGAAAGAAGCTAGAATTCTATTTGGTTCTTGAGACTGTTAAAACAGACAAATATCCTTACATACAAAGGATACATTGAGGAAAATATATTAGGAGGTTTTGATTGTAGATGAACCTAAATTCTCAAAGATGAGGGTATGTATAAAGATACATAACTATATATTTTATGCATTTGATATGGATCATTTGCCTATTTGATCAACATTACTTTGAAAATATATAATATAGTAGCATTTCATGTAACATGTCAATTTCTTTTTTAATGTTTCCCGATTTTTCCATTGTCTAAATTTATTTTCTCAATTTATGAATCTGGAAGAAGATACATGTTTGCCTTGAGCAGAAAGTATGTATTTGTGTTATGTTTTAACTAGACGAGATATCTGTTATGACCGGAAATAAGCAGGTGTAAATGCGGAAGCTAGCAAAGCAAACCTGGAAAGACCACGAGTAAGAAGACAACGAGAAATATACCAAAAGACACAGAGATTTAACGTTGTTCGGTCAATCGACCTATGTCCACAAAGGACATGAGCAATCCACGATAAGTATGAGAGTACAAAATACAGAGGGAAACAACCTCAACCAATTCACTCGGAATACATGGGAGGTTCACACAAGCGATAACGTATCAACCTTGTGACCAATAAATTCTCCCTCTAACCAAAACTCTCAAAGCCTTTAAGACTACATTGTGAATGTGTATTAAGTTAGAAGGAACATACCTCTATTTATAGAATCCTAAACCTTTTCCTACAAGAAAATGATTAGTCAATCAAAAACCTTTTCCTAAAAGGAAAACCTATTTATGGTAAGAAATCTGGGCAAATAAAACTCAACAAATCTCCCCCTTTGCCTGAGTTTCTGACAAAATAAATTTGTCCACCTTCTTTACTTAATCTTCAAAAACTTGCTTGTCCTCTCCAAAATATCCTTTGCAAAATTTATGTCTCAACATAGAGAACCTCCCTGAAATAATTTCTCCAACAAAATCTTCATTACTGTCAAAAAAGGTTGCGGCTAGAACTATACTCGTCATGATGAACACCTCTTTCTAACCTAGTTCAATAATCAATTATCGAACCACTGAACCTCACTCTGTCATTGAATCAGGCTCTGATACCACTTGTTAGGACCGGAAATAAGCAGGTGTAAATGCGGAAGCTAGCAAAGCAAACCTCGAAAGACCACGAGTAAGAAGACAACGAGAAATATACCAAAAGACAAAGAGATTTAACGTGGTTCGGTCAATTGACCTACGTCCACAAAGGAGATGACCAATCCACTATAAATATGAGAGTACAAAATATAGAGGGAAACAACTTCAACCAATTCACTGGGAATACATGGGAGGTTCACACAAGATATTACTATCAAGCTTGTGACTCATAAAATTTCCCTCTAACCAAAACACTCAAAGCCTTTAAGACTACATTGTGAATGTTGATTAAGTTAGAAGGAACATACCTCTATTTATAGAGTCCTAAACCTTTTCCTACAATAAAATGATTAGTCAATCAAAAACCTTTTCCTAAAAGGGGAACCTATTTATGGTAAGAAATCAGGGCAAATAATACGCAACAATATCTTGTGCACACACAATAATTATTTTAAAGAGCATGAATATTAAAGATATGCATCCCTATTTATATTATCAATACAAGTCCGATGCATTAGAAAAATCCTATGAGTTTTAAATGGTTCAAATTCTGGATAACGAGGATTGGCCGGTTCCAGACAATTTTTTGGATGAACTTGTATTTCCACCTAGAAACAAAAGCATGCGAAGAACAAAAAATTCAGATGAAAAGATAACAATAAATACAAATTATTATGGCCAGTGTATACAAGCCTCCCTTACATAAATAATTAGAACCAATATAATTTAGTAAGAATAATTAATTGACCAATACATTGTGTTCCATAATCTAACTCTTTTAGGGTCACCATATTACATGCGCGACCACGTACACTTGAATGTGCAGTTGGAAGCAAAAAAAAATTTGTACACAGAATCCGTAATACACTCCATGATGATATTACAAAACATGAATGGTTAAATAATACGAAAATATGACAATAAAAAAAAAACTTGTTTGATTCAAGGAAGATATAACGGCTACAATTAGTTGAACTGAATCAATGATTCTTTCATCAGGAAAGAAGTCAATCAACAAGGATAAAATAAAGATCTTAGAGCAATTAAGAAGGAATCTTAAGATTAGCCTTAACTTTATTCTTGTAAAATAAGAATCTCTACTACTTTTTTTATCAAACATAAAATCTTTTGGAGTGTCATCTCAAAATCTAGAAGATTCAAGTTTCAAAATATCAACACTAAATAAAAGCGAGCGTCTGCTAAAGAGAAGATGTACAAGAGTAGAAAATATATTACATTCTCTACTCTACTTTTAACAAGTATTGTATTACTTAGTTTCTTCTCTGTAAACAAGAGAGAGAGAGTAGAAAAATTATTTTTGGTAAGGATCGTATCAAAAGAAAAGAAAAAGAAAAAAAGGTTGAGTGTACATATAGTAAATATATTGAAAACATGTATTCACTACAAAGTTAAAACCCAAGGGAACAATACGTAAAATCTACATTGGATCTCAACCAGTATAAAAATATCCTATTTCAAGTTTACCTTGAACTCTTCCATTTCTTCTTGTTTATTCCTCGAAACAAAATTTAACTAGAGACTCTTCCATGTACCCCATTCCAAGAAGAATATTGAAAAAGAACAATTCACTCCCTATTTCACTTCCGGATCATACTACTCAAACTACAACATCATTCTAGGACGATGAAATGTTAGCTCAAGTAGGGAATAAATTAGGGAAGTTAGTAAAGATGGATGTACATCCTATGCATTGCGTGTGACGATACACACACATTTGTGTATAAGTGTCAATTAAATAATCAGTCAATAATCATATATAGGTCGCTGCTTAAAAAGCATTGTCTATGAAGGACAGAGTATATATAGTTTGTACCAAATGACGTGTCTTTGGAAGATTTAATACCACTTGCAAAAATGGAAGTCCAATAGAAAGATAAGCTACAACATAGAACCACTCCAATAAAAGAAGAAGAACCTACCAACGTTATTTCATAGTCGGTAGACAGGAAAGAGATAATGGAGGACCCATGACAGCTAGTAATTTTTACAAAGAAAAGGAATCATGAAAAACATAAAGCCTTAGATGCTAGCTGATGCTATAAAATTATTAGTGTCAATTAATTTGGTGCTAATGCAAGTAAGTTCTTGACTCTAAAATCTAAAAAAATAGGAAAAGTCGTCATAAAAACCGAGGTATCTTCAAGGGGTGTCAATATATAACATTCCCTACAAAGAGCTTAAAGAAACAGATAGGCTAATACGGGTACCAGTATTACAACTAACATTATCAACACTATTATATAATAATGAAAAAAATAACTCCGCCACAACTATTGTGAATAGTAAGGCGACACAAGGCAACACAGCAAAAACCTAAATGCCTAGTATCATTTGGGACATATGTTATAGAGTATAGGTACTTAAGCACCTACTGCCTTTTGTGATAAACACTATTATTTGTGCACAATATCTAAGAACTCATTCAAATATATTAACTAAGCACTTATTCTATACAACAATTTTTAAAAAGAACACAATTGGGCACCCATGATATAAAAATTCCGCATCTGTTATTACCTAATATAACCTCTACAAAAACCTCTACCTTATCTTTTGCAGTAACTCCTATGTCACAAATACAATCTACTGAAGTTACAATTTTACACATTAGCAATCTTTCCGAAATCTTATCAAAAAAGAATCTCAAATTGTTATGTAATGTTCAAAGTATTTGTTTGAGGGAAACCATAGAAACAAATAAGAACAGATATTAAGTTGAGTTGGATGATAGGTGTGATTTTATTAAACTATTGAGCAATGCAGATAAAGTTGGAGGTAGGCGTATTATCAATTCTCAGGTAAATGACTTCTGGGTTGTCATTAAACTACATAAAGCATCAATTAATTAACAATTGTTGCTTAATATGTCTTTTTAGCGGTAACTAGCACTCTTTGTATATGTTCCTCAATGCTATAGCGACATTGGATCTAATAAGACTAAAATAATGCTGGTAAAGACTTTAACACTTTTTATTGACGTACTTATTATTTACCTAATAATTTTTTTTTGTTCTAGTATTAGTTACTGTAAGATTACTGATTTAGGTTTAAAAGGTAGCAAATATATGTGGTTCAATAAATGCTACATAAATAGATCGAGTCTTATTTTTTAAAAATTAGCAATGTTTTGTAGTTATCGAGATACACAAATACACCACCTACCTCATAGGAATTAGGAGTATTGTCCCATCCTAATATAACTATTCGAACACAAAAGTAAGTATAACAATAAAATATTTTTCTTCGAATTCATGTGGACTTCATACCCCGAGTTACCAAATCTAATCTCCTTCAATTGGTTTAACTTACCAAACATATATAAGGTAATCTATTGTTTAGTAATAAATTTTACCATCTGGAGTAATACAATTTTTTGCTACATTTGTAATTTTTTTTAAAAAAATAAAACTCCTCTAAGGAATTGATGGTATAAAAAATCATCGAGTTATACTCTAACTCCTTCCTATCAAAATAATAGTTTGACCTAATCAAAGAATACAAGATTATACTTGTATATGAGGAAGATTTCAAGAAACTAAAATGTAGAGTCAACAGGCTTGGTGAAGGTGACTCCAACACTAAGTTCTTCCATACAACCTAATTGCATAGTATCTTTTGTTCATTTGTTTTAGTATTCTTATGATATGCTAGCTCAGGGTTAGCAGAGGGTCACTCATGATCTTAGGCCCATATTTACGCCAAGCGGATTGCCTCGGGGCGTGTCACTTGTCCCATCAATACACAAAAAGATTCATGAATAAAATTGGTAAATGTTAATATTATTTGTTATTACTAATATAAAAGGACTTGTGAAATAATTTTTAGAAAGAAACAAATGGAGATCATTCATTTAGCTATAGATACTACTAAAAATATTAAATTATCTATGGAACTTGTGTGTAATCGCTCACTAATTTGTCAGAATAAACCTACTTGCTAATTCATGAAGTTTCTTATATTTTTTTGTGCTAATCCATAGCCAAATATAATTAGTATGAAATTTTATTTATAAGCTATGCAATTTCATCCATCGGAATTTTTTATTTTCTTGTAGACTATTATACTTTTAGACCAATAGCTCATCAAGTATGAACAACAACTTTAAGCTCAATACATAAATTGAAAAAAAAGTAAAGATTTAATTTCACAAATTGTGATATGATTATGACTTTCACACTAAAATCATATAACTATAGAAATTTCATGAAAAAGTAATTAGAAAAGGCCTACCTATTTTACTTAAACAAAGTCATGTTGCCGAAAAATCAAACTTTAATTTTTCACTCTAAAACATAAATAATCTACCTTTTTCCGTTTACTCATTTTTGCTTTTCTAATTGAGACTGTGTTTTAATTATATCATTAGACTGAACTTAGAGACTGCAATCTAATCTTATAGTTACAGTACAACCATTCATAAGTATTGTAATATTTAAATACTAATCCTAAACTTTATGTCTACACCTATCATGTTCTTTTTATCATAAATCTAATTTTTATCTAACTTGATTCATCATAAACATTGATTTACGTAATAGAAAAAGACATGGTTTACTAGGAATTAGATCAATAGGATAGGGGCATGCCCCGTATCCACTGAAAGAGAATCCACTATTTGACACATATATTGCTCTAGTCCCATAACTAAGAGAAAAAGGGGATTCTCTTGAATCATAAATTCTTTTGTCCATGAATCCTCCTTTGCTTTGTTATGGAACTAGAGTGAATCGTCTCTTGCGCTAGGGACTAGAAAGTCACGTCACTATTCTCCACTTAAAAAACAACCTGTAATGATCCAAGTCTGACAAAAAATAACTGAAATTCATCATAAAAAGAACATGTAGGGCGTAGATCGTAAAGTCTAGCATAAGTATCTAAACATTGTCCTATCTTAAGAATGAATATATTAATATAAGATTCAACTATATTCATGATCTAGGTGGGGATCCTCAACATTAAGATCATGCATAGATCATCTCCCAATCCATACTTAGTAAGCATAAGTGGTGAGTCCTCATACATTGAGGACAATAGACAAGTTTATTTCAGTTTAAGTTTTGATGGGGACATGTCCTAGCAACCTAGGTAGTTAAAGATTTTTTCGGACATAGTTTTTAATTCAGCTTTAGCATTTGAGTGAATCTTCTGTATCACTTAACACTTAGAAGTTTATCATCTGTTCCTATCAGTATTCGATATTTCCGATCTTCCAGTTAACTCATGATTTAAACTTTTGCATTGTATCTTTTATTCAATTGTTTTAGTATGCTTATAATATGTCAGCTCAGGGTTAGCTTGGGGTTACTTGTGATCCTACGTCCCTTGTTTATGTTTAGGGGATAGCCTAAGGGCTTGATAGTTGTCCCATCAATTGAGACAAAAAATTGGTAAATCTTAATATTTCTTATTTTTACTAAGATAGAAGGCATTATGAATAGATTTTTAGAAAGAACCAAATTGAGATCATTAATTTATTGATCCATACTACTAAAAATATTAAATTGGGTATGGTATTTCTAAGTAATTCCTAACTAATTCGTCACTAAAATCTCCTTGCTGATTCATGAACTTTCTTATATTTTTTTCACGCTAATCCATAGCTAAATATAATTAGCATGAAATTTTATTGTTCAGGTATGAAATTTCATACATCTTAATTAGTTATTTTCTAGTAGACTATTATACTATTAGACCAATAGCTCATGAAGGATGAACGACAACTTTAAGATCAATATATACCACGAAAAACATAAAGATGTTGTAAATTTCATAAATAATCATATAATTATGAATATTCCACTAAAATCAAATAACTATGGAAATTTCATAAAAACTAATCATAGAATGCCTACCTAATTTATTAATTCATTTTTCATTATATATAAATAATCTAACTCTTTTTGTTTAACCTTTTTTGGTTTACTACTTGAGATTGTGTTTTCATAATATCATTATATTGAGCTTAGAACAACAGTCCAATCTTATATTTACAATATAACTTTTCTTATGCTACATCAATACTAATCCTAAACTTTAGTCTCTATAACCTACATTTTTTTAAACATAAATTTAAGTTATTTTTATGTGACTTGAATCATCATTGACTGTGAGTTATATGAAAGACTGAGACATGACTTACTAGGAATTGGATAAATAGGATAGGGGCATGTACCCATACCCTCTGCAAGAAAATCCCCTCTTTGACACATATATTGCTCTAGTCCCATAATCAAACGAAAAAGGGAATTGCCTTGAATCATGGATTCTTGAGGAGGACCTGAACTTAGGCGAGGAGGCAGCCAAAGCAGCCTTCGACCTGACAAGAACTGGAGGTCACTGCGCGCCGCAGCTAGCACAAGGAGGCAAAATGTTACCTCGCGACATGGGGCCTCCGCGATGTCACTTGTCTCAACCTGAATTTTTTAAAAAATGTGTAATTGGCCCTGCAACACACAGCAAAGTCACAGATCCGTTCGCATCATATTTAAGACAATTTTACTTTACAAAAATACCCAATTAATTGAGGGATCATTTGGATAATTTAAAGGGTGACAATTTTATGTTTTAGGGTATGTTTTATGTAATTTTAACACACAAATAAAATCCCAAAAGTTGATATACAAAAATCACTCTTATCTCTCTCAAATTCGCTCTTCCTCCAAACCTCCATTGAAGACTATTGGAGCTCCAAGAAGAAGGTCAAGTCTTCAAGTTTCCAACCCCATTTCGTGCCTTTATCACCTCTAAGTATGGTTCTTTTTCAGTCTAGGTATTTCTTTCCCCAAGAGGTCCCTCCAAAATATTATTTCTAAATCCCCCAAAACTAGGGTTTTTCTTCTCAAATGGGTCTTCATTGAAAAACGAAATTATGAATCAATTGTGATGAATTATGATGAATTGGTGCTATTTAAGTAAATATTGATGCTTAATTGATTATTTTCTATGAACTTTTCTAGACCCATGTCTTTCCCCAATTTTAGAAAAACCTTTATTTATTAGGGCAAGTTGTGAAGATGATGAACAGGTAGATTAACTACATTGTTGTTAATTATGTAATCGCTTCTTTGAATTTACCTTGTTTATGTAATTGTTATGTATTCTAGGGAATGGAAGTATGAAGGTTCTTGAAAAGGGCAAGAAGGTATGTTGATTGATTCTTCTTCGATTCAATTTTGAACTATGAGCTACTTAGAGAGTAATACTTCTACATCTAACGTGTGGTTGAGATGTTGATTCTAGGTATTCCTCGTCCCTAACCCTATCACATTAAATTACACATCAATATTATATGTATATGACGATACAAATTTATATGATTGAAAGTAGTTTCTCATGATTATAATAAAGTGTTAAGTGAATGGTGTACTCACTTGTGAAGTTGTGTCTAAAGTGAAAGGATTGTTATCACTTATGATGACCTATAAGCTAATATGATAGGATGTTTATATAGGGTCTTTAAAAGATTAATATTAAATTTTATGATGAAATAAGATGATTACTAAAGGGAATAGTTGCTTATCACCCAAAGGATATGCAAATGAGATGGAGGTCTCACGTTTAGTAAGTCCGATCTCCCACATGGGTTTCCTCACGTTAGTAAGTCCGAATTCCTAAAATATGTGTTATCCCATGAAATGATAACCTCCACGTCTAGGAAGTCCAGGTTTCTAGTAACAATATCCTTGATCATTCAGCATGTGCCCACATATGACTCTAGCTTAGTGGATCCACCTAGATAGCTTTTCATTCTTGTGTAACCGTAACACAAATATATATAACAAAAGTGGTAGGCTTATGTGAATTAATTTATATCAAACTTTGATTTATTTTGTGAAAATATTTTTTAATCCTCCTAACGAACGAATTCTACATATGTGTAGCCTTTCGGTTGACCTGATATGTTTTATCCTTTTATGGTGACACGGGATTGAAAATGTTGTTGGTAATTATGTTAAGATGAAATAAAAAGACTTAAATTATAATAGTACCATATGTTTTCATATAGGTAAGAGAAGGTTTATGGAATGCTACTGGAAAATGCTACTGGAGGAATATTAAATTTAGTTGGAATTTCAGCAACAATGACATGTTTTCTTGCTTTACTGCATATGATCGCTTTAGAAATACAGTACCACCTCTCCTATCATTAATTATATATTTTTCAAGGAGACTTATTATAAAATATCCTTTCTTTTATGAAATTTCTTGGCATAAACTATTGCCTCTGAATAATGTAAGAATTAACTCACTTTTAAAGTTGTTATTGTCGCATGAATTTATAATACAAAAATTTTAAAAAAGCTTCCTTCTTAAGGACAACCATTCTATCATGTATGGAATTTCTTTGAAATATCATAGTTTATTAATGAATTTAACAAACACGTATCAACACATTTTATAGAATCATAAAACTACCAGTATAAATATTCTTTAGAAATAAAGGTACAATCACTTTTATCCTTAATTATATATAAGTAAAGGAGATTTCTTTTAAAGTATGCTTTTTTAGGTGAAATTTCTTGGCCAAAAAAAATTACCTTTGACAAATTTTATATCTAGGTTTAGGATTATCTCATTTTTAGAGTTGTTTTTGTTGCACGAATACAACATAGAAAAATGTTTATCATCTCTTTGAAGATAGTGACTTATAGCAAAAAAAACATACTCTAAGGGTGTGTTTGGTATGAAGGAAAATGTTTTCATGGAAAATGTTCTTAGAAGATTTTTACCTGGAAAACAAGTAGAGGTTTTATTTATTTTTCATGTTTGGTTGGTGAGTACATATTTTTCGAAAAAAATTGTGTTTGATTTTTGAGTGAAATATGTTTTTGAGAAATATCTTTTATTTTGTACTATAGTGAAAAATATTTTTTGAAGTTGAATTTTTTAATATTTTTTTATGGGGTTGGGGAGGTGTTCAAAATTTTACTTATATATTTTTAGGGCTGGGGGCGTGTAGGGTGTATTGGTGGGTGGGGGCTGGTAGGGTGTGTGTGAGGCTGGTAGGGGGTGGATTGGTGGCTGGTAGGGTTGGGTAGGTACGGCGGAGGTTGGAAGAGAGTTTTGAAAAATATTTTACTTATGTTTTTAAGGAAAGTCATCTTCCTTAAATTTGAGAAAAATGAGTTGATTTAGGCCTTAGTTTCCTTAGTTAATACAAAAAGGTGCCCAAAGTTACAAAAAAAATTAAGTTTAGAAGGGAGTAATAGGACCTTAATTTATTTAAGGTGTGTCTTTGATATTTTGGTCATAGTCTAGGAGGATACTTGTGCATTTTTCCTTATATTTATGATTTCACAAAGGGAATAGTTGAAATTATGATTTACCCTATGCTCTTGAATATTTTTCTAAATAGGTGTGTTTTGCCTTAAGAATTACACTTTATATGGAATATAAGGAGTATCATGCAAGATTATAGAATAATATTATGTGTTAAAATAATATAATTCCATGTTTACTATTTTTTCTTTCCTACTAATTGAGATGGTGTTTTGATTATATAGTCATCCTCTATTTAATTAGATTGAGATTATACTACAATTCAATCTTATATTAATTAGTCATTCTTAAGATACATCAATGTTTAAATACTAATCCTAGACTTTAGAATCTACATCATACATATTCTTTTTATCATGAAGTTTAGTTATTTTTATATGACTTGAATCATCATACGTTGTGTTTTTTGTGAAGGAGAGAGAGATGACTTTCAAAGAATTGAATCAATAGTCTAAACGGCATCCCCCGTATCCGCCGCAAGAGGATACACTCTTTGACACATATATTAGACCCTAGAGCAAGAGAAAAATCGCTCTCCCATAACAAAGCAAAGGAGGATTCATGGTGTGAACTTCAAGAGAATCCCCTTTTTCGCTTGGTTACGTGACTAGAGTAATATGTGTCAAAGAACCATGATTTTCAACTTTCAAATCAAAATTACTAAAATCAAAATTTGGATTCATGTGCAATAATTCATTCGTAATCCTTATTTAATGGTTTTTCCTGATAGCATATAAAAAGTACTAAAATCCAAATTTTAAATAAAAACACACAAAATGTGAAGAAGTGAATGGTTGCCTTGTTCTAGTTTGAACTAAAGGAGTCTCCATAGAAAAAGTAAACTTATAATAATTGTTATTCCCTATATTAAGATGTTGTATATTAATCTATTCTTTTGGTGATGTAGTTGTATGTAGAACACACACTACTATTGTCGGTGATAGAGGAAAATAGATTTGTTTGATTAATTGAGCCGATTGTATGGGATGTAATTACAACTGTTGCTTACAATTTTTGTTCATGATTATGACCTGATCATTTATTTTTTTCCAAGTGAGCTGTTAGAAAATCTAAAGAGAAAATTTATGATAAATTATTAAGTAGTCATGTTGTTGACACCCAATTTTGGCCTAACAGTTTTGGAATTCGTAATTTTGAAGTGTCATTTATTTAATAGATTAAAATAATTTTTTAATATAGTTTAAAGAAGTTTATCGATAACTATCTTTATTTTTATCAAAATTTAAGATTTTTGTTAGTTATTTTTTTTAAATTGCATTTCACATGTCATTAGTTACGTTCATTATATAATTTTAAATTTTAATTTTTTATTTGTTACATTTGTTAATATTTATGTGAATTTAGCACCGTCTAAAATTTAGTCAAAAAAAAAAATTAGGAATTTCATTGCAATAATTTTGGGCCACAGTACTAAGCCCATAACATAGGCCCATAATTTTTTGGTGTGGATAATATTTTAAGGATAGAGGAAGAAAACTTTGAAAAAAAGGAGAGAACCCTAAAAAGTCGACTCTCTTTTCGTCTCCCTCTCAAATATCAGCCGCCTCCTTCAAAAAACCCAACTGACGCCTCCCCTCTCCTCTCTTCCTCCCAGTCGCCTCTTCCTCTCCATCCGCCTTTCTCCCTTCTCTCTCCCCTTCCTCTCACTCTTCCTCAAAATCCCTCTTCTCTTTCCCCGGCGCCACTCTCACGGAAATTTCTTCCATAAAGCCCAAGCCGACCTCGTTAACTGGCGGGGTTCCAGTATGTCTATTATGGAAATGAGCCACTGTGGAAAAGAATTCTTTTCCATTATTCAAAAAGAAGAATCAGATCTGAGAACCCTTCTTAATATCTCAGATAAATACACCGTTCTTTTCCTTCAAGGTGAGGCTACCACCCTGAGCCGCCATTGAGCTCTTCAACTGCTATTTCTGTAGTTTGTGCATTTCTCTCTAAGGTATCGGTTGTTCCGTCTTAGTCCATACTTGTCATCAAGGCGTTGAAGGAGCCTAAACGTGAAAGGAAAAAGATGAAGAACATCAAACATAACGGTAATATCTCACCTGATGTCGTCATTGAAATTGCTAAGGTGATGCAGCCTAGATCTATGGCGAACGATTTTAGTTGAACCGTTAAGGAGATCTTAGGAACTTGTGTATCCGTTGGTTGTATGGTAGATAGAAAGAATCCTAAGGATTTGCAGTATGAGATTATTGATGGAGATATGGAGATTCCTCAGTATTGGTTTCAGATTGATGGGATAAGAGTGAATTTTGAACTGATTATTCCATTGATGGAGGTATCCATTTTATAATGAGTTCCATCTTCGATGGACAACAATCAAAACACCAATCATAAACTCCATTTGGAACAATGGTAAAACTCAAATCTTACTTTAATATTTTTAAATTTTTCTTAGTGTCTCCTATTTTCTATCGTTATTATTGTTCTTTTGAAATTTTGTTCGCTTAATCTGTTACTTTTTTTTGTCAAATTTTATGCATTGTTGTGTTTGTATTTTTGTTTAAATGCTTTTTTTATGTATTTGTTCATGAGGTGTTTATTTCCGTTTATGTTACTACTTTAGTTTTGTTTTTGATTAGTTTTATTATTGATTATTATATTCATTTGCAACTAGATGCATCATTTCTTGAAGTTGCTGATTTATTATATTATTATTATTATGCTTTTGTTTTCTTTAGTTTGTTATTATTGTTATATTATTGTATAATCATTATCTCTTCTTAAGATTCTCGGTTTTATTATTATTCTTGTTAGTTGTGTTATTGTTGTTGAAATTCTTTAAGTATAATTATTTTAACTTCCTCGTTATAGGATAGTATTTGTCTATTCATATTATTGTTCTAAGAAGTTTCAGCAATTCCTTATTATTATTTAAATTAGTATTGTTATTATCTGGTTATGTTGATGTTTTTTTTTTCTATTCTTGGTTACTTCGATATTGAATTCATGCTGAAAAATTTTATTTTTGAAATTGGCCAATGAAAATCTATCCATCGGGTTTAGAAGCCTTTTTCAATCTAAAAGACGGAAATTTTTAGTTTAATTTCACACAAATTATTTTTTAAATTGTTAAAATGGCTAATGAAAAATCTATCCGTCGGGTTTAGAGGCCTTTTCCATTTTAAAAGACGGAAATATTTTATTTTATATTCGTATAATTTGTTTGTTGTAGTTGTTAAAATGACCAATGAAAAATTTATCCGTCGGGTTTAGAGGCCTCCCCATTTTAAAAATACGGAATTTTAATTTAAGATTATATATTTTATATGTTGAAGTTGGCCAATGAAAAAAAACTCTCCGTCGGTGTTGGAGGCCTTCTCAATATTAAAATACAGAAATCTAATATAAGTTTATATGTAATTTTAGTTGTTTGAATCGGCCGATGAAGAAATTACCATCGATTTTCAAGGCCTCCAATATTCATAAGAATGATTTTTATTTTAATGTTTTTATTAGGTTTATTCAATTTAAATCATATTTATTCTTCACTAACACTTTCATTGAGTGTGCTTACAGGTACAAAAAACTTGTTTCCTTGAAGCCTTTCGAAAAAGCTCGAATTATATTTTTGTCATTTTTATGTGAATATTGATGTTAGGTAAACTTTAGGCCGATAATTATTTTGTTTTATTTAATTGTGTATATTGCATTTTACTATATTTGCTAATTATTTTATTCTCCTTCTCAATTTGAAAAAAAAAATAGATTCTTTCAAGTTAATTAGTAATTGGTTTCCTAGTTTTCCTAAAAATTAGGTGGTGACTCCATTTAATCCTTTGAACTCCCTTTCCCCTTTTAATATCGTTTTACTTGTTTTAAAATTTTTCTAACATAAAGTGTTTTTTCTTTTGAGTCACCGTGACGTTTAGCCCTATTTCGACAGAGTAGGGATGTAAACAGAATGGCGACTCCGCTGGGGAGTTTTTGAGGTTTTAACCAATATGAATTTATTTATTTTTTCATATTGAGGAGATTTTTTCTTTATTATTATGTTATATCTTGTATTTTATATTTCGCTGAATATTTGTATATTGTATTTATTCATTATTTATCTTGTTGTGTGTGTATTATCATTGCATTCATGACATAATATTTTTTGTCAAACAACAATTATTTCATTTCCATTAAAGGACGATTATGTGGGTTCGCAGTCATTCTTAAACCAATAATTTTCTCGAAGCACCCTGACGAGTGTAGTTGGCTACTTGATAGTCAACAATCGTTAATTGTCCCAGCCCAAGTAGTCCGCTTGGGTTACCTTTTCCACTCTAAATACAACCCACTCCTAGTAAACTAGCGTAGAGCCAAACAAAATCAAAATTTAAGCATCAACCTAAGATGACCAACACCCAAGGCATGTTGAGTTTATTAGAAAGACAACCTTGAGTCCATAATGGCTTCCAGCCTAAAAGGACGATCATAATTGTCTGTCATTTGAAGGATGTATACATCAATTGACAAACCACTGTTTATCTGAATTAGAAGGTTTTTTTAATAGTTTACTTTTGTCAAACTTGATTTTTTAGAAACTATCATTCCATCCAAAAGTGTTTACAATCGGAGATGACAAGAATCTGGTACGCGTGGGGTTTAATATTTGTATTTTTTTCCTTCTTTCTTTTTCCCCTAACTTCATAATTTTATTTCATTTATTTATAAAATTTTACTAAGTGTTTTGGGGGACAATGAAAAGTTGTCAAAGGGCGCAGTACATCCTTCGAATCGATGGGCCTACCCTAGACATAAAAGGGTCACATATTTGTATAGGACGCGCGATAATTATTTGTATGCTCTGTGATATATTTCAGTTTGTCTTTAATTAAAACAGTATTTAAATGTTTTATTCATTATTTTGTGTGATATTTTCCATTATCCATTATGTACATGAACTAACAATTGTTACATTTTGAGTTATTTTTCTTCAGTGCGAAAAATTGATATATGTTCAAATTCAGTAGCAATTATTTGTCGGAATTCGCAAAAGACAAGAGGATTAGTGAAATGAGAGTCGTTGCATTTGTCAATTATATCAAGTCAACACAATAAATCAGGGGTAAATTTTACTATGAGGTCGCATCAAGTTATGTTTATTATTATTTGGCCTGATGGTCCTGCTCTCACATATTTCTCATATTTTTGTAGGGATACCGTCTCCGACATCAGTCAGGGATTATCGTAATGATGTCTGGATCTCGTGAAAATTGGGAAGAGATAAGGATCCAAGAAAACATTCGAAAAGAGTACAACAAGTCATTACTGTACAAATTCGTAGGGTAAATTCAACAGACAATATAAATATTTACGATTAAGAGGCTATAAAACATATTGGTAAGAAAAAAGAAAAAGGGTAAAAAAAAGAACTTCATGACTACGAATTTTTAGTGGCGCTAGACCTAGGAATTTCGTTGAGTTGTCTAAATCTTTAAATTATTATATGCCTTATCTGAACGAACTACGCGTACCTGATTATTATTTCGGTGAGATACGTAGGCAACCCTTTTTTGGTTCGGTATAATCTTCCAAAAAAAATTTAAAATAAATTATAAAATAGGTTGTGCATATTTTCCAAGTCATATTTGGACATTCAACGCGTACCAGATTCTCATTTTAATGACATACGTAGGCAACCCTTCTTGGGTTCGGCACTATCTTCTTCAAAAATAAAATAAAATAAATATTTTAAATAGTTTATGCATATTTTCCAAGTCATATCTACGTGAACTACGCACACCTGATTCTCATCTTAATGAGATACGTACGCAATCCTTCTTGGGTTTGGTACCATCTTCTAAAAAAAATTATAAAATTTTTTTGCATATTTTCCAAGTCATATCGACACGAACTACGCGTACCTGATTCTCATCTTAATGAGATACATAAGCAGCCCTTCTCGGGTTCGGTAATCATTCTTAAAAATAAAAAATAAAAAATTATACATACTGTAAGAGTCATGTCTTCAACTCTGTCGGGGCCAATGTAGTTAAGAGCATGTAAATATATTCGATATGATGGAAAAGACTGACTTTGCGGTGAACTATAGATTCTCGTGGTCCTGTTATCTGTACTTTTGTGATGCTTGAAAATTCTCTTGCATGCAATCAAGATAAGAATAAAACTAACCTTATGCTTCATGTGCATTGTGTGGTGAGATTTTGATCAAAGTTCAATTGTCTTACACTAATGATCTAGAAATTGACTTGAATGTTTTTTAAGGCAAAATCATGAGTAATGTTTTGTTTGAGAAATGATTGTAGGCCTTTTTTGATCCGATTGTGCCTTTCAAAGCCTACCAGATTACATTAATCCCTAGTTTTCCCATTTTGAGCCTGAAACCTTTATATGGACAACCACATCTTAACCACTACCCTTTTTGAGTGCTTACAAGCATTATCCTCTCTTGGACCAACCTTCTTGAATGCAACAAGAATGTGAAAATTATAAGAGGAAATTCATGTTTGAAATTTCCAAAAGCAAAGATATTGAGTGTCCGAAAATAAAAGGAACAAAGACCTCTAGAGAAATGTCACGACCCCAATCTGGGCCGCGACTGGCACCCACACTTACCCTCCTATGTGAGCGAACCAACCAATCTAAACCTTAACATTTCAAGGTAATATCAACATAAAGTAATGCGGAAGACTTAAACTCATTAATAAAATCAATAACTATTATTATTCCCAAAATCTGGAAGTCATCATCACCAGAACATCTATAATCAAATTACTAAACTAAGAGTATTCTAAGAAGCTAAAAATACATAAGAAGCTAGTCTATGCCGGAAGTTCAAGGCATCAAGACTTGAAGAAGAAGATCCAGTCCAAGCTAGAAGCATTAGCTCACCCTGAATTTCCGATGTAGTAAGACTGGCTTGAGTTACTGTTGGGTCGAAGAAGACGGCACGTTTGCTGCACTCCCCAAATGAACAAGAAGAAAACAATAAAAGTAGGGGTCAGTACAAAACACGGGTACTGAGTAGATATCATCGGCCAACTCAAAATAGAAAACAGTATGTATTAAGCAATATCATAAAATCAACTAATATCCTTAGCATGCAGCATTTACAGTTACCATAACCCTTGGTTACAACACCAAGCACATCAATGAGGACTCACACCTCCTCATCATACTCATTTGGGAATTTAGTTCATTAGATTGGATATATTAACATATTTCAAGATTCATTATCTTTATTCCCCTCATGTCGGTACGTGACACTCCGCTCCTCAATATACTATCCTGGTGTCGGAATGTGACACTCCGATCCTCATTCTATCCTGGTACCGGAACGTGGCACCCGATCCATATTCTATCCTGGTGTCGGAACGTGACACTCCGATCCTTATTCTATCCTGGTACCGGAACGTGGCACCCGATCCATATTTTATCCTGGTGTCGGAACGTGACACCCGATCCATATTCTATCCTAGTACCGGAACGTGGCACCCGATCCCCTAATCTCACCACTTTCGTTCATCAAGACTTCTTTTATACCAAGGCATCATCATTAACAAAGTAGATTAGGGTTTCTTTTCAAGATTTGGGATTCAATAGCTTCATCATGCTTATTTTTTCACAATTACATAATCACATCATTCATGCAAGCATACAATTAAGCATATAGAAGGTTTACAATACTACTAACACATATCATTCGCTATTAAGAGTTTACTAGGATTAGCATGAAAACCATAACCTTCCTCCACCGAAGAATTGAAATCAAGCAAGTTAATCCTCAAAGCTTGGTGCTTTCCTCTTCTCTCGATCGTTTCTCTCTCTCCCTTCTTGTTCTTTCTGTTTTCTTATTCAAACCCTCTTTCTTTTACCCTAATTAGTATATAATTAATAATAAAAGATGGCAATAATACCTCACTAAATAACTTAAGGTTACCTCTTTTAACCCCCAAGAATTTGACTTATTATTATAAACCCACGAAATATATAATTATAGCAGGAATAGTCCAAAATGCCCCTTTAAAACTTAACCAGAAATCCGACTCCAACTGGGATTACGCAAGCTGTGACGGGCCGTCGCGCCTGCGACGGTCCGTCCTGCTGTCCGTCGCATAGTTCAGAAACTTTATTTTGGGTGAATGGCCGTTGACGGTCCGCCACACCTGTGACGGTCCGTTCTCCCACTCCGTTACAAAGTTCAGAGAGTCGATTTTCGGTACCCAATTTTCAGTTTTTCTAAGTGTTTTGAAACGAGACCCTGCGACGGTCCGTCGTGCCCATGACGGTTCGTCGTGGGGTCCGTCGCCTCAGCCTGTTTTTCCAGAAATAAAATCTGCTGCACAAAACGACTAAACAGGTCGTTACAATAGATACCAATTTACCCATCGTTCGTCCCCGAACGATCACAAGAAGGAAAACAAGGGCGAAAAGGAGTACCTGAATCTTTAAACAGATATGGGTATTTTTCTCGCATATCCGCTTCCTTCTCCCAAGTGGCTGTTTCAACGGGTCGAGTCTTCCATTGAACTTTGATGGATGCAATATCCCTTGATCTCAACTTGCGAATTTCTCTATCTAAAATAGCAACAGGCTCCTCCTCATAAGACAAATTCTCATCAAGCAAAACTCAATCCCAACGGATAATGTAAAACATAGACACATGGAATATCGGATGCACTCTGGACAGCCCTGGAGGCAAGACTAACTCATAAGACACCTCCCCTACTCGCTTAAGTACTTCAAATGGACCAATATACCTTGGGCTAGGTTGACCTCGCTTACCAAATCGCATCACCCCTTTCATTGGCAAAACCTTCAACAAGACTTGTTCACCTTCCATGAACTCTAAGTCTCTAACCTTTCGATCTGCATATTCTTTTTGTCTACTTTGCGCCGCTAGAAGCTTTTCTTGAATAGACTTTACTTTCTCCATCGAATCCCTCAAGAGATCCGTACCCCAAAGTCTAACCTCGAACGCATCAAACCAACCAATGGGATACCTACATCTTCTCCCATACAATGCTTCAAGTGGGGCCATATCAATACTTGAGTGATAGCTATTATTGTATGAAAAATCCGCTAAGGGTAGGAAGCTATCCCAATGGCCACCAAACTCTATCACACATGCACGAAGCATATCCTCCAACACTTGAATCGTCCTTTCAGACTGACCATCGGTCTGAGGATGGAACCCGGTACTAAGGTCCAACCTAGTACCCAATTCCGCATGCAGTGTTTTCCAAAACTTAGAAGTATACTGTGTACCTCTATCTGATATGATGGATAGTGGAGCCCCATGCAATCGAACGATTTTTGAGATATAGATCTTGGCTAACTTCTCTGCATTGTAAGTCACCTTTACCGGAATGAAATGAGCAAATTTAGTTAACCTATCAACAATCACCCAAATGGAGTCATACTTACCCATTGTCCTTGGAAGACCAACCACAAAGTCCATTGCAATTCTTTCCCACTTCCATTCCGGAATGGGCATTCTCTGAAGTGTTCCTCCAGGCCTTTGGTGTTCATACTTTACTTGCTGACAGTTTGGACACTTGGCAATAAAGTCCACAATGTCACGCTTCATTCTACTCCACCAAAAGTGTTGCCTTAGGTGACGGTACATCTTGGTTGCACCGGAATGTATAGAATACCTTGAACTATGAGCCTCTGTCAGAATAGTGTTGATCAAATCATCAACACGGGGCACACATACCCTTCCCTTGATTCTCAAAACACCTTCCTCATCGATTTGTGCTTCCTTATCCTCCCCTCGCAATACTTTATCTTTGATTCACCTTAGTTTCTCATCATCAAACTGTTTTCCCTTAATTTTGCCAAGAAAAGAAGATCTTGACTCCACACTAGCCAACAATCCTCCCTTCTCATTTACGTCTAATATCATCAAGTCATTAGCTAGAGTCTGAACCTCTCTAGCCAATGGCCGTCTACAAGCTTGCAAGTGAGCTAGACTTCCCGTGCTTCCCGCCTTTCTACTTAAAGCATCCGCTACAACATTTGCTTTCCCCGGTAGTCAACAAAGTCTTGAGCTTCTGAAAGATTTCCTCACATTCGTCCAACCATACAAATGGAACATTCTGCTTAGTCAAGTTCGTCAATTGGGAAGCAATAGAAGAGAATCCCTTGACAAATATACGGTAGTAGCTAGCTAACCCAACAAAGCTCCTTATTTCTGACACATTAGTAGATCTTACCCAATTCTTCACTGTCTCAATCTTAGAAGGATCCACCATCACTCCATCCTTAGAAACCACGTGCCCCAAGAAGGACACTACATCTAGCGAAAACTCACACTTAGAGAACTTGGCATAAAGCTTTTTCTCCCTCAACATTTCCAATACCATTCTCAAATGCTCTTCATGTTCCTTCTTGCTCTTTGAGTATACCAATATATCATCAATAAATACAATCACGAAGAGGTCCAAATATGGCTTAAAAATCCCGTTCATCAAGCTCATGAACGCAGCAGGGGCATTCGTAAGACAAAAGAAATCACTACAAATTCGTAATGCTCATACCTTGTTCGAAAAGCAGTCTTTGGCACATCCGTTGCCCGTATTTTCAATTGATGATAACCGGATCTCAAGTCAATCTTAGAGAAGACACAAGCACCTTGTAACTGATCGAACAAGTCATCAATGCGGGGAAGAGGATACTTGTTCTTTATGGTTACCTTGTTTAGTTTTCTGTAGTCTATACACATTCAAAAACTCCCATCCTTCTTCTTCACAAACAAACCGGAGCACCCCAAGGAGATGCACTTGGTCTAATAAAGCCTTTGTTTAACAACTCTTGAAGTTGGGCTTTTAACTCTCTTAACTCTGCGGGAGCCATTCTGTAAGGGGGTATAGAAATGGGGCGAGTACCCGGTTCAAGATCAATACAGAAATCAATATCCCTATCTGGTAGCATACCAGGAAGATCTTCAGGGAACACATCCAGAAACTCACGGACTACTGAAACCGACTCAATCGAAGGCACTTGGGTAGTGTCATCCTTGAGATGTGCCAAGAAAGCTAAACACCCTTTACTAACCATTTTCTTAGCACGAAGAAAGGAGATGATACGCACCGGATTGGAAGTGTAGTCACCCTCCCACACTAACGGATCTATCCCAGGCTTGGCTAACGTCACCGTTTTAGCATTACAATCCAAGATCGCAAATTGCGGAGAAAGCCAAGTCATACCCAGAATTACATCAAAATCATCCATTTCTAAGATAACCAAATCTACATAAGTGTTGCTCCCCACAAAGTTCACCAAACAAGACCTATACACCTTTTAAACTACCACAGACTCACCCACCGGAGTAGAAACACGAATAGGCATATCAAGTAATTCACAATGTAAAGTTAGACCATTAGCAAATGAGGAAGATACATAAGAAAATGTGGATCCAGGATCAAACAATACAGAAGCCATGCAATCACAAACCAAAAGATTACCTGTGATGACAGCATCAGATGCCTCCGCTTCAGACCACCCAGGGAAAGCGTAACAATAGGCCCTATCGTTCGTCTTTCCGTTGCCCCTACATTGTTGTGATGTAGTGGCTCCAGTTTGCCCATCACCTCGGCCGTTTTGGTGACCACCATTTCCTCGACCACCACGTCCTCCAGAATAACGGCCTCTGCCATGACCACCTCTACCTCTAACATTTGGAGGTCTGTAACTCTGTTTTGGACAATATCTCTTAATATGTCCAATCTCCCCACATCCATAACACTCTCTGGGTTCATGCATAGGTCTCTCAGAGAAGTGTTGACCGGTCGGAGGTGGACCCCCATCTACAGTCTGTAGTGAAGACTGAATTGGTCGGACTGAGTAACTTCCCAAACCCTGTCCTCTAGTGTAAGCACCATTAAACTCACCTCCCTTTCGAAACCCTTTTTATGTGGATGTCGGGGTGAAGTCGTCTCGCTTCACTCCTTCCACTTCTATCACAAAGTCTACCACCTCTTGGAAGGATTTTGTCGTTGCCGCTATTTGTAAGGCCGAAATCCGCAATTCTAACCTCAAGCCCTTCACAAACTGGCGAATTCGCTCTTGTGGACTGAAACACAATTGGGTGGCATATCGGGATAATGCACGAAACTTATCCTCATATGCGTTGACCGACATCCTACCTTGCTCTAGGCTCAAGAACTCATCCCTTTTCCTATCCCTCAAAGTTCGGGGGATATACTTCTCCATAAACAAGCTAGAGAATGAGGCCCAAGTCATAGGTGGTGCCTCTGTTGGTTGACACTCAATATGTGACCGCCACCACATTTTGGCGTTCCCTTGAAACTGATAACTCACGAACTCAACACCAAACCGTTCTACTATACCCATCTTGTGTAGTAGCTCATGACAGTCAACAAGAAAATCGTAAGCATCCTCAGATTCCGCACCCTTCAAGACTGGAGGTTTCAATTTCAAGAACTTACTGAAAAGTTCATGCTGATCATTTGTCATTATAGGCCCAGTAGTCAAACGTGGAAACGTGCCTATTTCCAATGGCACATCCATGCGGGGAGCCATAGTAGCCACATGTTGTACCTCCGGAGCCTGAGGTGCTGGTGTAGAAAACACTGGGGGTGTCTGGCCCTGATCAGATAACCCGCTAAGATAAGCCAGAACCTGATTGATGATCTCTGGGGTAGGTTGGGGTGGCAATCCCTTATGCTGCACTTGTTCAGTTTCCCCATCCTCCCCTTCTCTTATTACTTCCTCAGTAGGTTGAGGAGTCACTGCCCTAGTATCAGATGGGCTAGGCGCTCGTCCTCTTCCCCTAGAGGACGTCCTCCCACGACCTCTACCACGACCTAGTATCAGAGAGTCGATTTTCGGTACCCAATTTTTAGTTTTTCTAAGTGTTTTAAAACGAGACCCTGCGACGGTCCGTCGTGCCCATGACGGTTTGTCGTGGGGTCCGTCGCCTCACCCTGTTTTTCTAGAAATAAAATCTGCTGCACAAAACGACTAAACAGGTCGTTACAAGAAAACAGAGAAAGGAAGAAAGAGAAGTGGAAGAAATAAAGAAAGGTAAAAAATAGCCTTACAGACTCAGTGAAAGGTGGGAAGGAAAATACTCCAACAAAAAAAGGAAAAATTATTATAATAAAGAAGTGAATAAAAGAAAATCTCCAATGAATAAGGACTTCACAGAAGAAGAAAAAAAGCGAAGAAAGAAAAGATCAAAAAAAAGAGCTCAAAAAAAAAGCGTTAAAAATGATAATTCAAAAGAATATGAAAGATGAGAGAACAATGAAGAGTATCTGACGTCAAAGGCGTACCAATAATTAAGAGCACAAATTATGTGGAACGCTCAAGGAGGAATTAAGTCACTTTTATCTCAAATAAATATCCTATCCATCCGTAAGCTTATGTTGCAAGCCAATGGCAAGCCCTACATGATCTCATTCCAAATGTTCCCACATTAGTGGAGATTTACATAAGAGTCAAGCTTATGGTATCACAGTTGTGTGTATTGAACATTCTTGTGAGTGTGAGTGTACTTTGAAAAATGACCTATAATCAAATGTTTCAAATATGTGTGAAATAGGACTAGCCTTTGTCGTGAGGGCACTCGAAACATGAGGATTGATACAATTCAAAACCTTTGTTTGAAAGAAGATGAACAGATCTTGTTGATCCTTAAGTATATTTTAGGTACCACATCAAGCTGTAGTAATTACCTTGAGTGAATCTTTAAAAAAAAAGTTTTACCTGCAATCCTAACTGTTGGTACCAATTGTGGTGAACATTTGACTATCTCATCACATTAATTTTTTTAAAAAAATTTGTCTTTTGGGTGGTTCATTACAAAAAGTGTTATTAAGTTAGTCTTATATGTGTGAGACACCTATTTTACTACATTGGATTGTCCATCCCAAAAATGTGATATATCTTGTTGTTAGGCTTTTAATATTGCAAGAAACATGTTCAATTGCATTTTCTACTGATAATCTTTCAGATTCTTAGCAGCACTCATCATCCACAAGATTAGAACATTATTTGACCTGATTTCAGCCTCGACAGGATATGTAGGCGCCACGGCGGCTTGGTCATATACCAGTGTGATTATTACTTCTTCTTACAATAAAAAGTGAGATGCATAATTTTTGAAAATATTTCAAAAATTCACAATAGAGATAGCCAACAAGTCAATATTGAAGATCACTTTGAGATTTGCTAAAATTCTAATTGGGACAGAATTTTGAGGATGACCTCAAAATTCTGATAAGTGCTGCGAGAAGCTTGATAGCAACTAAAAAGATCATGCATCACTAGTTAATATTCAGGTATCGCGAGTTAATTCATGTATCACTAGTTAATATTCATGCATCGAGAGTCAATTCATGCATCACTAGTTAATATTCATGCATCGCGAGCTAATTCATGCATCACTAGTTAATATTCATGCATCAAGGTCAATTCATGCATTGCGAATTAATATTCATGCATCGTGGATTAAAATTCATGCATCGCGGATTAATATTTGTGCATTGCGAGTTAATATTCATGCATCACTAGTTAATATTCATGCATTGCGAGTTAATATTCATGTATCGCGAGAAGATTTCATACCTCGTAGAAAATTCATACATTGCGAGAAGATTTCATACTATGCAGAAATGTATGCATCGTAAGAAGATTTCATACCTTGCGGTATTTATGCATTGCGGGAAGATATTCATGCCCTGCATAAAGTCATGCATCAAGAGTCAATAATCATTCACCACGAGAAGATATTCATTCCTCGCAGATATTTATGCATTGTGAGAAGATAATCAAAACTCGCAGAAAATTCATGCATCGTATGTAAATTCATCCATCACTAGTTAATTCATGCATCACTAGTTAATTCATGCATCAGGAGTTAATTCATGCATCGCGAGTCAATACTAATGCATAGCAGAAGATCATGCATCGCTAATTAATATTCATGCATCACGAGTTAATACTCATGCATTGCGAGTTAATATTCATGCATCGCAGATTAATATTCATGCATCGCATGTTAATTCATGCATCACTAGTTAATATTCATGCATCGTGAGTTAATATTTGTGCATCGCGAGAACATTTCATCCCTCGAAAAATTTTATCCATCGCGAGAAGATTCAATTCCCCGCAAAAGTTTACATATTGCAAGAAGATTTCATACCTTGCGGAATTTATGCATCAAGAAAAAAAGATTCCATCCCTTGCAAAATTTACGCATCGCGGGAAGATATTCATGCCCTACAAGCAATCATGCACTACCAGAAAAGGAATCTTGCAAATGAAATATTTATTCCTCAACATCATCTGACATTAAATCTCGAGGAGAGAAATTAAGTGTCGACACAGTGAAAGACATTGTCCCCATTTAAATTGCATTTTTAAGCTGGCGAGTTTTATCTCAGTCTTTGTCGAGAGCATTCAAAAGGATGATTTTTTTTAAAAAAAAAACTTGTGAAAACTACTTCAATAAGGATGCAACACAATATAAAACCTTTTGGAGAAAAGTCTGGGATTGAATTCCACCACATGCAACCGCACTTCTCTACAAAGGTCATGTGTTTGGTCAAAATTGGGTTCGTCAATTTTCGTTGTCCACGATTTCTTTCATCAATCATACACAACGAAAGGGACAACTCTTAACACTCAATTTTGGCCTAACATTTTTGAAATTCGTAATTTTGATGTCTTATTTATTTAAATCTTAAAATAATTTTTTTAATATAGTTTAGGGAAGTTTATAGATAACTATCTTCATTTTATCAAAATTTAAGATTTTTTATAGTAATTTTTTTAAAATTGCATTTCACATGTTATTAGTAACATTCATTATATTATTTTAATTTCTTTTATTTGTTACATTTGATAATATTGATGTGAATTTAGCACAGTCTAAAATTTAGTCAAATATAAAAAAAAATTTAGGAATTCTATTGCAATAATTTTGGGCCACAATACTAAGCCCATAATTTAGGCCCATAATTTTTTGGTTGGGATAAAATTTTGAGGATAGAGGATGAAAACATTGAAGAGAAGGAGAGAACCCTAAAAGGCCACTCCCTTTTCCTCTCCCTCTCAAAAATCAGCCGCCTCCTCCAAACACCCTCAACCGACGCCTCCACTCTATTCTCTTCCCCCAGCCGCGTCTTCCTCTCCACCCGCCTTTCTCCCTTCTCTCTCCCCTTCCTCTCACTCTTCCTCGGCATCCCTCTTCTTTTCCCCCGGCGCCACTCTCCCGGAAAATGTCTTCCATAAAACCCAAGCCGACCTCGTAAAATTGGCGGGGTTACGACATGTCTGTTATGGAAATGATCCACTGTGAAAAGAATTCCTTTCCATTATTCAAAAAGCAAAATCAGATCTGAGAACCCTACTTAATATCTCTGATCAATATGCCATTCTTTTCCTTCAAGGTGGGGCCACCATCCTGAGCCGACGTTGGCCTCTCTAACTGTTATTTCTAGTGTTTATGCATTTCTCTCTAAGGTATCAGTTGTTCCCTCTACCGCCGCACTTGTCATCAAGGCGTTGAAGGAGCAAAACGTAACAGGAAGAAGACGAAGAACATCAAGCATAATGGTAACATCTCACTTGATGTCGTCATTGAAATTGCTAAGGTGATGTAGCCTAGATCTATGGCGAAGGATTTGAGTGAAACTGTTAAGGAGATCTTGGGAATTTGTGTATCCGTTGGTTGTTCGGTAGATGTAAAGGATCCTAAGGATTTGCAGCAAGAAATTATTGATGGAGATGAGGAGATTCCACAGGATTGGTTGCTGATTGATGGGATAAGAGTGAATTATGAACTGATTATTCCATTGATGGAGGTATCCAGTGTATGATGAGTTCCAACTCCGACAGACAACAATCAAAACTCCAATCGTAAACTTCATTTGAAACAATGGTAAAACTCAAATCTCTTACTTTAATTTTATTAAATTTTGCTTTGTGTCTCCTATTGTCTATCATTATTATAGTTCTTTTGAATTTTTGTTTGCTTAATCTGTTACTTTTTTTTGTAAAATTTTGTTCATTGTTCTGTTAGTATTTTTTCTTAAATGCATTTTTATGTTATTGCTCATGAGGTGTTTATTTTCATTTATGTTACTGCTTTAGTTTTGTTTTTGATTAGTTTTATTATTGATTATTATATTCATTTTAAACTAGATGCATCATTTCTTGAAGTGGCTGATTCATTATATTATTATTATTTTTATGCTTTTGTTTTCTTTTGTATATTATTATTGTCATATTATTATATAATCATTATCTCTTCTTAAGATTATAAGTGTTATTATTATTCTTGTTAGTTTTGTTATTGTTGTTGAAATTCTTTTATTATTATTTTTTTAACTTTCTCGATATAGGATAGTATTTGTCTATTCCTATTATTTTTCTAAGAAGTTTCAACAATTCCTTTTTATTATTTAAATTAGTATTGTTATTATCTTGTTATGTTTAAGTTTTATTTTGATCTATTCTTGGTTACTTTGATATTGATTTCGTGCTGAAAATTTTTATTTGTGAAATCGGCCAATAAAAATTTATCCGTCGGGTTTAGAGACCTTTACCATTTTAAAAGATGGAAATTTTTATTAAGTTCATATAAATTGTTTGTTAAAGTTCTTAAAATGGTCAATGAAAAATCTATACATCGGATTTAGAGGCCTTTTCCATTTTAACAGACGGAAATGTTTTAGTTTATTTTCATATAATTTGTTTGTAGAATTGTTAAAATGGCCATTGAAAAATCTATTCGTCTTGTTTAGAGACCTCCCCATTTTAAAAAGTCGGAATTTTAATTTATGTTTATATATTTTATATTTTGAAATTGGCCAATAAAAAAAAACTCTCCATCGGTTTTGGAGGCCTTCCCAATATTAAAAGACGGAAATCTAATTTAAGTTTATATATAATTTTAGTTGTTTGAATTGGCCGATGAAGAAATTACCATCGATTTCCAAAGCCTCCCATGGTCATAAGACTGATTTTTATTTTAAAATTGTTATTAGGTTTATTCAATTTTAATTATATTGTGCTTACAAGTACCCAAAACTTTCTTCCTTGAAGCTATTCGAAAAAGCTCGAATTATATTTTTATGTCCTTATTATGTGAATATTGACGTTAGGAAAACTTTATGCTAATAATTATTTTAATGTGAATATTGCATATTTATTATATTTGTACATTATTTTATTCTCCTCCTCAATTTGAAAAAAAAATAAATTCAGCCGGGAACTACAATTGTGGATTTCGAAGGGTGCCTAACCCCTTCCCTTCGAAATAACTTGAACCCCTTACCTAGAATCAAATTGGTTTCTTAGACATTTCATTCAACTTAATTAATAATTGGTTTCTTTGTTTTCCAAAAAATTAGGCGGCGACTCCATTTTATCTCTTTGAACTCCCTTTCCCCTTTTCATATCCTTTTACTAGTTCTAAAATTTTTCTAACTTAAAGTTTTATTTATTTTGAGTCACCGCGAAGTTTCGCCCATTTTCGACAGTGTAGGGATGAAAACACATGTAAGGAAAAAAAAATTTTATGAAAAGAATTTTAAACACCATTTAAAGAATTCTCCAAATATAACGTAGGAGCTAAAAAATTGTTAGGTCTATTAATATTACAACTTCTTACGACCCCACGTATAGCACAATCACCATCACCCATTCTAAATCTGTATAAAATAATATCTCGTTAAATGTAAAAAAGAAAAATGAGCTTATCAGAGAAACTAATGATGTTTTCTGCAAAATTTAGGGAGAGAAAAAATTATACAAAGAGAAAGTTTTCCAATGGAGGAAGTAGATGATCAAATAAACACTTAGTGGTTATGACATTATAACTCAAAGGTTGGGATGAACAAAAGTGAACTACCTTAAAAAATATATAGAGAAAATTAAATGGCTATCTACCTACCTGGTGCATCCGCATTTACTTTACATGTAATATAAAATAAATATTTTTTTCTATTTTAGAGTGAGTTGGATTAGCAACAAAAGAGAAGTCAAAGATTATAACGTGTACCTTTTGTTTAATTCATACATCCCATATCATATTGTAATGACTCGAGAGCACCCCCAATAGTAACATGGCATATTCAATCTCGAAGAGATGTTTTACAAGCCCTTAGCATTCATTCATCACATAATCATTAGAAAATATGGAAGAATTTAAAAAGTTTCTTTAAAACATAACTCAAATAGTATTGGATAAAAGTTGAAGTCATTCTAACATTAGTCTGAAACCATTATTAATGACATGAATAAAAGTCAGGTGACGTAGCCTACATAAAGTCTAAAAATCAAAAGAAAATGGCATAAAGGTAAATGGATATTGTCCACGAATCAATGAAAATGATCCAAATAGGATGTTTTCTAAAAATGATCCAAAGATGACAATATCTATTTACCTTTATGAAATTACCTTTTATAATTTTGACTTTATGAGTGCTTCATCCAAAACATTTATTCATGTCATTCATAGATTGTTTGAGACAATAATATTAGAAAGCCTTCCGCTTTTACGAAATACTTCTCGAGTTATGTTTTAAAGAATGTTTTAAATTCATATATTTTTTCTAATGCCTATGTGATGAATTAATGCTAATGGCGTGTATAAGATCTCTTGGAGATCAAATACACCATGTTATGACTAGCGAGTTTTCTCAAGTCATTACAATATGATATGAGATATATGATCAATATCAAAAGGTACACGTTATAATATTATACTTCTCTTTTGTTTCTAATTCCACTCACTCTAAAATAGAAAAAAATATTTATTTTGCATTAGATTAAAGTAAATGTGGATGCGCAGGGGTAGGTTTATAGCACTTAATTTTCTCTATATATTTTCGAAATTGGTTGACTTTTTAGCATTGCAACCTTTGATTTGTAATGTCATTCCCACTAAACGTTTCTTTGATATTCGACTTCCTCCATTAGAAAACCTCCTCTTTGCATCATATTTTTTCTCTCTAGTTTAGCAGAAAACATAATTAGTTTCTCTTATAAGAACATTTTTTACGTTTAAGTAGATATCATTTTATATAGATATAAAATGGGGATTATGTTTGGGATATCGGTGCGGTTGGAAGAAGTTGTAATATTAATAAACCAAACAATGTTGTATTTCCTATGTTATATTTGGAGACTTCTTTAAATGATGTTTGGAATTCTTTTGATAAAGTTTTTGCTCCTAACGTGACTAATTTAATAGTTTATCATAATTTTCTCTTTATATTTTCCAACTATTCATCAGGAAAAACCAGATGATGAGGTTAAAATCATAAACCGAAATGGTAAGCAATACTGGTACTTACATACCATTCATCCAACTCAACTTATCCAACTAACAACTACAACACCAAAAGAATGTATTGATTTACAACAAGTCGATATAGGGGCAAACAATTATCCTAATTTAATTTTTTCCATGGAGACTCCTGTGATTCAAACTAGAACAAGGTAACCATTCCCTTCGTTAAATTTTATGTGTGTGTTCCAAAATTTTGATCTTACTAGTTTTGATTTGAAATAAGGAAAAATCATTCAATAAGAATTACACATGAATTAGTGCAAGAGGAACATGATGAGATAGAATATTGAAGTATAACTGAAAGCCTTGTCAAAATACATTAAGGTCTCACTATGGGAGTTAGTAGTAACAGACTTAGCCACCACATGAGCTATCCGTGATGTCAGATCCATTGACCACATTGAAGGAATCGATATACCTTGCCAAGGGTATAAAGGTGTGTATGGTGTGATCACTAAAATTAATGCCCATAGAGGGGACTTAGCCTACGGGGGTACGTTGTTCTGGGACTGTGAGGGTACACTGAAACCTAGTCCACTCGATTCTTAGCATGCTCCAAACTGAATATGTATATCGAACAAAAATAACTAAAATGCATAGTAGCTCAAAATACTAACATAATATTTTGAAAACATAAAAAAGATATATTGATAATGTAAAATTCGAAAACCGATGCATGCGTAATTATTTAACTGACCTAGCATTTCTCATTCATGAACTAAAAGAATCCACACAACTAGGATTCTGAGGTTTATGAAAAGAAGTAATCAAAGATTCTACAAAAACATATAATGTAATTAGGAATACATAACGATATCACAACAAATATCTAAGTTTATACAAACTCTAGGTTTAAGCAAGATACATGAATGAAGAATCTGATTGAATTTTAAAGACCTAAAAGGTGAAAGGAATGCAGTACAGAAATCCGACATACCTAGTGACAAAATATACGGAGAAATCCTTCAATTTTGAGAAATGAATTAAAGAGAATGTGTTGCGTTCTTGGAAGGGCTTTGGTCGCCTATTTTCTCCTCTTTTTTTCTATGTTTGATGAATTTTTAATGAATGAATCGCTTAGGGAAATATTTTTCTAACTTACTAGGCTTAAAATGACAAATACTACTTAGTCAAGGGATCAAATGACGTAGTTTAAGGCCCAACACATAGGAGAAGGACGAAAATGACCTTGACTTAATTCTAACGAAGTCCACCTACGGAGGGACCTACAATAAGTGCGTTACTAACTTATAATAGGTAGGTGTTTTCGGTCAAGTCTGCCTGACAGGGCTTCACTAAAATGATCTCAACTTTTTACTTGATTATTGGAACACTTACATAACTACCTCTCTCTTGGGAGAAAACCAATATTTTTTTTGCTGATGAACTTCCAGTTGTACACATTCATTATCTTGTTTTTCCTTAACCTTTATTACCAATGAGGAATTTGATCTATTCTATATTATTAAACCACCATTTTGTATATCCATAAAATTAACTCCTAAGCAAGCAAGTTGATGACATGTCTTTCGGTTTCTTTCCATACTTCCATAACATGTGTTATACTAAGACTGACTTGCTAGAAACAAAAATCGAATGATCCTAGTTTTACAATTGATCGAGGCATAATAGGAATGTAACCAATCCATTCCTAGAGTGCTATTAAAATCTATATTTTCTAACTCTAAAGATCTGATGAGGTGACTTTTTGCGAGACTGTGACAGGACAATTTTTTATATATATGTCTAGCTATAAAAGAGGCACCAAATGGTGTAAAGACTGATAAAGGTCAATGATTGCTGAACTGACACCAAAGTTTACTGTTATGCATAGATTAATAAAAAATGGCCCATGTTGTATTTACTCTGAGTGAACCATATGTGTGCCACATCCTTAACCTGGCATGATGTCAACTCCACCTTATTACTACCAAACATTTGCATCACTCCAAAGATTTTCTTAACATTATCAACAAAATTTTGTGGGTAAGCTCTAGGAGGAAGCAGGATCTAAAGTGCAGGACGATGAATTAGAACGATAAAATTTGAGCCCATCTCACGCACTACAAAAGTAATAACAAGAGTGAAGTTTTCTTACAGTACATGTAGCCTCGCTCTAATTATATGTAATGCACTTCACCCCATGAAAGATACTGTACATAGTGTGACTATCATACATCCTAGGACTCTTAAACCTAATGTTCTAATACCAAATTTTTCACGCTTTGAGGCTACCCCCTTGTGTAAACACGGGACTTGGGATTACGAATGACACCAAGATAATTTTGAACTTTCACATTATAGACATACTAAAAAAACTAAGCAAAAGATAATATGTGGAAGCTTAAATTATGAGATGAATGAAAAATGGGGAATACATATTAGTTATATGAATATATATAATAAAATTCTATTAGTTTATGGTACTGAACAATAAATCAAGTGCTAAAGTTGAATTTAAAACTATGTCTCAAAAATCCTCAACTCACTATATTTGCTGGTACACGTCCCCATCTAAACCTAAAAAAACTGAAATTGAAATAAAAGTCTCAAATGGAAAACATGTCTATTGTCCTCAAAGTATGAGGGCTCACCACTTATGATACTATGTATAAATCCGAAACCTATATGCATGTGATGTGAATGTTGAGGACCTGAACATACATCATGAAAGGACATAACATACAGTATGCATCAAAATTTGGAATGTACTAAGCATGCATGATATAGAATATAACTTAACAAATATGTAAGTTAGACAAGCATAACCGAGAAATGCCATAATCTGAAAGTAATGTATATACTGCAATATATTGAAGTGAACTGAACTGAATGTAATGACCAAGTACTAATTATTATCTTTACATTCTGAAATTGAACACTGAAAAATGACTTAAAACCTAGTAAAATGCAGTAGAGTCTAACTATGTGAGCTATTATTAATCGACATAAAACCACCTGATCTAAATATAGAGTGCGATGTATATACCCCGCCGAGAGGACCGAGTATACCTTGCCAGAGGCATAAATCCATGACTGCATGATCAAAAACTTTATTCCCAATAAGAGGACTAATACTCATACGGAGGAACATAGTTTTAGGACTAAAAGGGTACACCAAAACCTAATCCAACTCGGTACTAAGACTAATCCCAACTATCAATGTGTATGACAAAACATACTTATTTACAGGATAGGCTTAATATTTAGCCATGCAAACTACGAATGCGACACTTATGTAATTGAAATGAACATTCAAAGTCTGAGTCATGCTTATTTGTTTAACTGACCTAAAAAATGTAATTCATGAACTAAGAAAATTTACACAACCAAGGTTCTAAATTTTATGCAAAGAAATAAATAAAAATTTCACAAACAACAGAATAATCTAATTAGTAACACTAAAACAATTATATCACAACAATTGTTCATATTTTTCAAAATCCTAGTTCTAAGCACGATATCAAGGATGATGAATCTGATTGAATTCTAATGACTTAGTCGATAAATGAAACTTACTAGTGTGATCCCACATACATGGTGAGGAAATCAATGGAGAAATAATCCTTCAATTTTGAGGCTAGAACAGTAGAAAACCTCCTATGTGTTCTTAAGGGCGAACTATTGACTATTCTCTTTGTTTGCTCTTAATGTGATGAATTTTTGTGAATGAATTGACTATGGTAGGTTCTTATTTGAATTATAGGATTAAAACTAGTTAAACAACGTATTTTATGGGTTAAATGATGTATTTAAGGTTTTCAACACATGGAGGAAATGACCAAAATGACCCTAACTTATAAGTTGTTGAGGCCCTTCCACATAGACACTGATGTTCCATAAAAGGGACTATGGCCTATCAAGTTGGTCGTGGTTCTTTTCAGTGTGTACTAGTTTTTGGGGGGCCTTTACGAGACCTACCACGGCCCGTGTGAAGGACCACAGATCTTAAAGGCCAATGTGGTTTTGTAGTTGGGCTGGGGTCTACTAGCTAGTGTTCACGAACCTTTTGATACCATCATCAAGACCACGACTTGTGGTGGAAACCGTTGTCTGATGTCTGGCTGTGGTTAGTTGTCCCTTTCTAACGGACCTCCCCCGCCCCGTTATCCACCACTTATGATTGGGAATGACGGACTACTAGGCTGACAAATCGATGTTCCTTTCACGTCAATGAACACTACCGTTGTTTACCAATTTTCCATTATTTTCTGTTGTAAGTCCAATTTTGATTTCTGAGGTGTTATAACAACTGCAAAATGTTTTTCATAAATTGTACATGTGATGATTAAATTTGTCAAATCTAATTTGTGAAAGAAGACAGAAAACAACAACTATATATAAACCTAAACTTTTGATATTTTTAACGATATAAACCTAAATTTTTGATATTAAAAGTTTGACGTTAAGTTAAATTATTGTTAATTAATTTAATATATTAAAGATGCATAGTACAATGTTTCTTTATATAGCATTGTGGTACTTTAGTTTCTTATAGTGAACTAGTTATAGATATTTATAAAGAACCGCAACAGTAAATACACAAAATTTAGGTCTTTTAAATTTTATGTAAAAATGATAATATGGTGAAAGCCAGAATGTATTTGTCTACTTCTTTACAATGGTAGTAAAAAAAGGAAACCAAAGTCAAATTTAATTTTAATCATATAAATAATTTTTACGAAGAGATATTTGAATGAACCTCCTCAACCCCATCTATCTTCGTTTTTAAAAGATACACAGCACAAAGTCTTATTCAAATTGTTAAGTTCTGAACCTATACCTTGCATGTGGCCGAAATGGGAGAATCATTGCTGGTTTCCAAACAAACCCTTGGCTTGGTTGATACTAAGCAAAAGACTTACTCAAGCGATAAAAGGATTCAAACACAATTTTTTAAATATTATTAAACTTAAAGTAAATAATCAACTCAAACTTTCTTAAAATACTCTTTAATTTAAGTATAATAGTTTGCAAAAACATCTCAAGGAAATATAAATATTGAAAGACTCCTCAAATCTAATTATCAATAAAGCCTCCACTATTAAAGAAGATTATCGGGACAAGACCCACGAAATCTTAATAGCTAGAAGGTATATCTGAAGTTCTCTGAAATGCGAGGAGGCTCACCAAGAGCTAGCAGAAGTATATAGTGATCTCAATGCAGTATCTTTTGATGATTCAAAATACCTCTATCTTCACCATAAAGAGATACAAGTCAAATGACTTCAGTACATTGAATATACGGATATGTAATATAGCCGATGTGAAATAATTGAATGAAAGGATTGTAGTACATAAAACATACTCAAGGTGAATGTAAAGAAGGAAATGAGTTAAATCGACAACTATCTTTACGAACTTAGTGATGATACAACATCTTGTCCACCCTACTGGAGTTGTTCTATATTTTGCTGAAATATAGAACCTCTCAACTAAGAGGATCCTCTAAGCATACAGATTTATCTAAAAAGTATGATCTTCTACCCATGTATGCAAGACGGTTTATGGGGGATGTGAATTATCTTAACTCTCTATCTCATGTCAGTGCGAAATACTACTCCTAATAATATATATTGTGGATCAAATGTATAAAAATATTGTCACGCCCCGAGCATACGCACTGGACATGGCAGGAACTTTAGAACCTTCCGGTGAATCCTTGGCATGACTGACTATATAGTTGAAGACTGACTAAGAAAAATAGAAACTTCTAAATCAAAAATCAACTCAAAATTCTCAACAATATATAAACTCAAAAATATCTCGATATGCTTGTTTAATCATAAATAATTGACTCTATGACTTATAATATCAACAAGAGAATAGTGAAAAAAACCTAACTACTAATGTCTATGAAAACCTCTAAGGATTTTGATTCAAGTCTGGACAAGACCCTTGACAACATAAAAATATATAAATAACTATGTGAAGATCTCCAAAATGCAAGGAGGCTCATGATACGCTAGCTAAAGTACAAATAGTATCAACGAAGCGCTAGTTGATGAACTTTAATACTTGTATCTGCATCATAATAAGATGTTGGTGCAAGGGAAAAACTGAAAGAGATATAGCTGAACTGATAACGAGGGAAGACAATACTCACCTCAAATCAACTAAAATATGAAAGCAACAATAAGAGATGCAACATACAATGCATGTAAAATAGTATATTTTGACTTAAAATGTACAAAAATACAATAATATACTCTTTGTTCTTATTTAAGAGATTCTCTAATCGACAACCATCACTATGAGATAAGTCATGATACAACACCTCGCCCATACTATCACAACGTCTCGCCCATACTATCACAACTATCCTATACCTTTTTGCGATATATAATACCTGAACTAAGTGGATCCACTAAGCTTTGTCGTAAGGAACATATGATTTTCTTAAAAAGTATGATCATTTACCCATGTTAGCATAAATTGTTTATGAGGAATTTGAGTCCTCTAAACTCGCCCCCATATCGGTGCTTAATATTATCCCAAAATAAATATGAATGCTTAAATGTATAAAACATAATTCTTCATCAATTTGAGGTAGTTACTTAAAAGATCATTTTAGAAAAGGTAATACTCAAAAACTCCTCATAAATTCATTTAGAAACCAACGTTTCACTCTTTCAAGATTTAGTTCAAATTTATTAGAAATTGCAAAAGAATTCTTAAACTTTTCTTTGATTTGAAGTTTGAATAAATAAATGTAATTAGGATATGTAGGATCTATAAAGGATTAATGAAGACTTCAAAAGTTAAAATCAAGAAAATAACATACATATGAATCAAATGAAGACACCCGAAAAGAAGGATGAAAAAGAAGAAGGACATTCTGACCGTGGAGAACTGAGTGGCACAAGGCGCCAGCCCCAAAACTACTAGAGAAGTTTTGGGTGCACTATTAAAATACCACACCATGCCCAAACTACAGACAAGTACTCCTGGCGTAGTGGTGGCGCCGCTTTACATCCGTACCCAGAAATTGTATGAATTTTTTAATCTAATTTGTGGGTCCTAACTCATCTAGAATTGAGTGATTTATTCTAAATCATTTTTTATTTAAAAGCCTTAAACGAATTCATCAATCTCTATCTAAAACCTAACTCATACTAAATTTGAATAAACTCAAGAACTCAAAGCCTCCACTTTTATGGAATGAATAAAAATTAAATAACAATGTCAAAAATCTATCAATAAGAGATATCATGAAAAAATTAGAGGTATGTCGTGTGGTTGAACAATCCCAACACAGTGAGAAGCTTACATACCTAGAAACAATGATGTTCTTGGTTAAACTCTAAAAATTCTTGATGGATCTTATCTCTTTTCTACTCTCCAAACCCTTCTATAAAACTCTAAGCATTTAGGAACATGAAAAAGTAGTAGAAATCATATTAGACCCTTATCTGCGTGAGAAATTTTTTTAGTCCTAGCAGTGTTAGGAAAAGACCAAAATACCTTTTCTTTTAACGGATGAAAAATCGACATTAGAAAGGCTTCATTCTCATGGCCATAACTTTTTACTCCTAGCTAAAAAATTCGCAAACTTTGCGGCGTTGAAAAGAGGCCTCAAAGACTGTTGATTTGATACCTCACGGGAAACCTAATTCTTTATGTTCTCAAAGATATGATCGTAGTAATTTGACCCAAAACTAAAAGATGATCGTAGTCTGAGGTGTTATAAACATATTCTTCCTTTTGTTTGAGATAACTACTCAAACTATATTCTTAAAAGAGTTAATTGCTCTAACATATATTTGGAACTAATTTGTAATTGAGAAAACGAGGTTTTTGTTATCTCTATGAAAAAGTACATTTTGGTAGAGATAGTTACTCAAAAGGGGCCTGTTTTAGAGGTATCTATTATGTACTCAATCTTTCTTTAAAAAAATTACTTTTTTTTCAAAAAATAATGTTTTTCTTCATGTAAAAATGAAACATATGGGATGTACTTGGTTTCCTTATGATCTTTCTCAAACACCTCTTCGCATCCTCAAAAACACAAATGTTAGCTTTAAAAGATTCTCAAAATTTATAACTCAAAATAGGTTTTATGTTGTAATGTTGACTTGAACGTATCAACACAAGGATCTCAATGTGAATATTGAAAAGTCAATACTCAAAAATCAACGATACAATTCATCTCAAGAAAACGCAATTCAGATGATTCATGCTACAATATATACCTGAACGATCAACTCAATGATCACTGTACAAAATTTACAACAATAAAGACATAGTAATTCAAAAATTAACAACATAAGAACTAAGAACATAATATAACCTTATCTAAAAAATACTCAAATGTAAGGACAAAACCTTAAATTACTTTTTTGCTGATTAAAAGGTAGATATAGGACATAGGAATGAACAAGTCTAATATTATGATAGCCTTATATATGTTAATATGAAGATTTTAAAATGAAAATTTTTGTGGAGACTTGATTTATCTTTACCTTGAGGAGGAATAATAGAGGGGAAGAACATGCGAAAACTTGGGTGGGAGGATTTTCTTTGTATCTTGGATTTTCCTCTTGAAGGTTTTAGAGTTCTTGTTGGGGAAGAGGAACCCTGTGTGCGTTTTAAAAGAATTCTTAAATACTTACTGTTTTATTGATGGAAACTAGTTAGTTGATTGATATACTAAATAAACACTCAAAAAGGACTTAGAATAAGGTTAAAAAAAGACATATGGGAAAGACAAAAGCATCCTACACTTAAATATTGATGAAGTTCTTTAAAAGAAGGTTTCATAAACCATTTAAGATTCATGGTCCATGAACCCTCACATGTATGATATTGTTTCACTAAAATTGGCATAACCATTTTTACTCCAAACACGAACTAAGACAACTTTGTGGCATTCGAAAGAAGATGCAAATACATTTAATTTGATAGTTAAAGGGGCATCTGATTTATTATGTGCTTAGAGATATGATAATCTAATGTTGATAAAAAACTTATGGGTACCCTCACGAATGACTTCACGCTCCATGCGATGCTTTATAGACCAACCAAGTGTCTGTGAACCTTCAAGAGTGTTGGGCTTTTACTTCCCGAGTGAGGTGATGGGCGGTGGTCCTCTTCTGGCTCATGTAACTTTTCCTAAAGAGGCTATCAATGTTTGCCCTTCTGCATGGTTAGTTGTACAGTCTTAGACAGCCTGTATGGACTGTAAAACCTTCCGTACTTGTGCACTTGTACTCAACTAAGGCATTTTCCCTTTTACATTCTTAAAATTTTTGTTTCCCAGGTGTTTCAATATCTCACCCCTTGGGAAAGTTATACCTTGAATGAGATAAAACTAAGCATAAAAAGGTGCAGAAAAGTGTCTAACAATCCAATACAAAGTACAAAAAATTCACATAGCATAAACTCAATATATCAACTTAAAAAGTATTAAACAAATAGTTAGTACCTTGGTCTAGAATTGATTTAGAGGAAAAGAGGTGATGCTATGTCTTCTTTATATCTTCCTTGGACTCCCAAGTAGCTTCCTCAACTAATTGGTTCCTCAAGAAGACTTTAACTAATGCAACCTCTACTTTTAAACCTACGAACCTGACAATCAAGGATCTAAACTGGAATCTCCTTATTGGACTAGTTTTTATTCACTCCAATACTTTCAGTAGGGACAATAAGTGTATGATCACCCAAGAACTTCTTTGGCATAGAAATATGAAACATTAGATGAACTGATTCTAGTTCTAGTTGTAGATAAAACTCATAAGCTACATTACCAACCCTCTTGGAAATTCGGTAAGGACCAATATATCGGGGATTGAGCTTTCCTTTCTTACGCAATCTCATAGAACCATGCATGGGTGAAATAAATATATCTTATCATCAACCTCAAACTCTAAATCATTTGTTCTAACATCAGAATAAGATTTATTATGACTGTATAAGAAATTTCACTTCTCCTAAATGGTCATCACCTTATCGATGTATCACGACCGGAATCTAGACCCTAGACGAGACCGGCGTCATTGATCTCTTAGAGGTCGCAGACAAGCCTACGTACGTCATCTCCACTTCATCTAGGTTAATTTTTGTGGAAAATTTAAACTTTTTGTTAATTAACATTGGTATAAGACATTCTACTAAAACTCATAAATGTTCACGATCAACCATCTAACATTAAGCTCATCAAATGAAAGAAATAGTTTAATATTGCATAATGTTTATTCTTGCCAAAATGGCACCAATACAAATCTGAAATGAAATGCTAAATGAAATAGTAATGTAACTTGCTCCACTAGCTAAAGCCTACATAGAAGCTAGATATAACAGTAGACAGCCTCGAAAACATGAGGGCCTACCAAATCCGGACGAAATCTCTACATCTGAATAGCAGCAACATTGTATCGTAAGATTTAACATCCACTTGTTATTGAACGTAAAAGTAGATATTTGTATGGATTTAGTACACACTTGTACTAAGTATTGGTATATGCAAGCACACACCAAGGAAATGCATGAGAAAGAATAGATCTTTCCTAACAACATGATTTATAGAAAGTCAAGTAAGTTGACTTGCCAAATTTGGATTAGGAATGTCAATGGACCTGCCAATTTTGGATTAGGAAAGTCATGCCATGAGTGTAACATGCATCATCAAACTTATCATTTTGCAAACAGCACATAACATATTTCACATATCATATCACTTAGTTCATATAATTCTTTCATATGCCATGAGACCTTAGGATAATGGACTTGACGTTAGGACTTCCCAAAATGAGGGCTAGACATATGGGACATCAACTAGGGAACCTTCTTTAGCAAACACAGAGTCTTCTTCATTTATTCATAAGTACTTCATTCATTCATTCATAAGTATACTGTAAACACCTGCTATACCTAAAATGTAATTTAAGACTCTCATCGGTTTGTTGTGCAATGATCAAGAATAACCTAGTATCTTTACTTCAATCTAGCTCGCATCTTGATTATCCTATCCTAAAACCTTTGGTATCATTCATTTAATTGTGTACATCATTGAGGATGGCCTCATTAATTCATTGTGAACTTTAAATTTAACCGACATAGATCATGTGAGCATCATGAAATCTAGTGTTTCCCCCATACCAAAAAGAGGTGGAATCACCTACCAAAGTGACCGAAAACATGACAGCGTACATGGGAATTGAATCCTACTAGATCCCCATATTGGCAGTATATTTTCGACAACTAGGAGATATAAAGAGACTCATACCCGACATGCCTGATAATCTCATCTTATGAGAGTTACGTGAACGTCCGTTCTTCGCGAAAGAAGGCATCACCGCTCATAGCTAGTATATCGGTGCTCAGTATAAAGTTTCATTTCATTCAACTCAAACATCATGGAAGTTGGCTTCTAGTATAAGGATATCATAACTCAATAAATGATTTGTCATCTCATGTGTGTTAATCTCAATACTTTCATTAGAGTGTTCATAGAGATAGGTCTGTTCATTAACTTTACGCTCTCATAGGTGAGTAGTTTTGGTAACATTTACATAGGCTCATTAGGGATTTTTCTCAATTTAACATTAGCCTCATGTCATGTTGTCACCACATTCATTAACATTATCACATTTTCTTTTAATAACTACTCACCCTTTTTTTCGTGAATATTCATTTCATCATATGGCAATGTACTTGGCCATTTAGTATGTTTCAAACTCTTACATAACCCTTCTAGGGTTTCATAATTTCATTGTTAATTTCATTGTTCATTTCATCAAATGTCAATGTAGTTGGCAATTTAGTGTGTTTTACACTCGTAGTATACCCTTCTAGGGTTACTTCATTTCATAACATACATCTTAGGTTCACTTATTTTTAAACGTATGCTAGACTTATATGTCTATACATACAAGCAATGAGGCTTCATTTATAGTTAGTTAAGTGACTCATATCTTCCTAAGATTATGTAGTACAAGAATTATGTATCTTGTGTGCATGCCAAGATCTCAATTTCGATCTGAGTAAGTGGCATAATGCTTGAACATTTTATTAACATATGACTTATGTATCAATGCGGAAATTTGGGCAAGGTCACCCAAGTTTGAACCCCTTGTACAATACTTACATTTCTCCTCGACTTTATTTTTAGTCTTCATGAAATTGGGACTCTAGATCGAGCCCCAACATCAATATTCTCTCTTTATTTTTTCTCCTTGAATTCTTCTCTTATTTGGCCTAAGGGTTGTGGGATCGAACCCCCACAACCCCTTTTATTTTATTCATTTAATTCTTCTTTTCCAATTTGTATGGACCATGAGGTAGTGGAATTGAACCCCCACAACCTATCTTTAATTTTTCTTTATTTCACTAGGGGCTGTGAGGTTCTAGGTTCGAATCCCCACAACCTCCTTATTTTATTTTAGATAAAAGTTGCTTTGGATACGCATTGGTTGTGAGGTTGTTGGATCGAGCCACCACATCCTCACTTTATTTTCTTATTTATTTCACCCTTTCTCCTTTCCAATGTTGAGGTCGTGACTTCTATTTCCACGCCTCACACTTCCTTTCTTTTATTTTTCTTTCCCTTCATTAGCTGCCTGGAGATCTTGGGTTCGATTCCCACGCCTCCCATTTTATTTATTTAAATTTATGTTCTCTCCCTTCTCAGCCAGTACATCCCATTTGGAATCCCCCTTACCCCTTTTCCTTTCTTGTGAATTTAAGGTGTCACACGGGTGAGGTCACAGGTCCGAATCCTGGTGGCCTCATCCCTTTTAAAACCAATTAAATCTCATAATTACTCCTCTATACTTTAGCCTAAACGAAACTTATTGTTTTTGCTGGAAAACTAGTCATTTACTTACCTTTTTTTCACTAATATTTCCACTTTAAAACATTGGAAAAGTCAAGGATAATTTAAAACTTTTTTGGTGGGTATTTCATGGATTCGTTTAACACATTCTAAGGTGTAGATTCATTGTTGTCTTATCTGCAACATTCCCCTTAAAATTAGTCAAACACATACACCTCATATGAACATCATGAATTACACATTTTATGCACGTTAATTTCAGCCATAAAACTAACCATTTTTAGACTTGAAAACGGATAACAACAAGAACAAATATTTACATATTGCACCACATCATTTTCGGTTGACATCATTGAACATGCTTGCTATTTCCAAACACAAAATCACAAATAATATTATATTTCACACTTACCTACCAGCAACCATACCAACAACATGATTTCTAACCTAATTTGGATTGAAATCGGAAGGAGACTAGGGACAAGGATTTCAACATTCAAGGGGACAACCCTAGTTTCATATGTTTGAATTTTGCAGAAAGAAGTTTCTATTGGGAAAGGAATCAAAGAGAGAAAACCCATACGTTGTTGTAGATTTACACAACTTCAAAGTTCTGCCCAAATCCTCCCCTAAACCTTTAACACAATCCCCTCGAGAAGATGATATAAAGTTTTTGTTTCTTAAGTTAGCTTGCTTGCTTGTATATTTTTTTTGGTAAGTTCTTTGAGTGTATAAAACATTTGATTGCTTTATAATATTTTTATCTTTTGTTTTTGCAGCTAGGAAAAACAGAATGAATGAGAGAGATAAAGATATTTAGGCGTGACAGAGAGAGGGGGAGTTTGTGTGAGATAGTGTCTCTTAAAACTAGGATAATTGGCAAGACTTAGTCATTTTCAAAAAACATCAATCAGTAAATAAATAATAATAACAAAAATCTGATTTGTGTCCTTTTTCTTAAATCAGCCATTAATTATAAATTTATTAAATTAATTCACAAATTAAAAAAATCACATTAAATCATTGCTCCTACCTAGGTTCGAACCTGGGTGGAGCAAGACTTCATATCAACGGCTCAATTTCGTCCCTATCTCCCCAAAATGCCCCTCCACTTTATTAATTAATTAATTAATTACATATCTAGGGTATGATATAACCCTTAGCAAGGATACCATTTTTTCCCTAGACCCTTCAAACCTAAGATTTCTTCTTTTTAAGTCCGGTAAAGACTCCTTCGAGTAAATCTTCGTATTCGAGAGCCCTATATGGTTGGACCAAACCTTTCCAAGCTCAACTAACTCCCCAAGTAAGTTGACTTGGCTTTAGTAAGGGTTCTAAGGTCTGGTTCTACGCGCATAAATCTGTGTAAACCCTGGTCTAATCTAGGCTTTCTTGACACATTAAGCATTTCTTATCTTATTCATTGTTAGGGTTGTTACACTATAACTTAATGAACCTTATATTGTCCTGTCAACGTTGTTTCACCAACCTTAAACCACCTAATATAAAATCTACACCTCCGCTCATACAAAGCCATCTAAATGTTGGAATGGTAACTAATAATGTATGTAAACTCAGTAAGAGGTGAGTGGTCATCCCAATTATATTTGAATTTAAAAATACACACTCTCAACATTTCCTTTAAGGTGTGCATTTTGCGTTCTACTTGACCAGTATTGAAATTCTTATTAATTATTTCCCACCTTTCTATTCTTGAAGATGTTTGTATTAATAATCTCCGACTTCTATTCTGGAAGGTGTATATTTTGAGCTACCCCACATAGCCTTTGATTTTTTTCATCCTTGTCTTTCTTGAAATTTCAGCAATTAGGAACAAACTAGGCAATGCACCACTTCATGCCACTCCACTGATAGATTTCCCTCAAGTCATGGTACATCTTTTTGTGATATGGATGAACCGAATATCGAAAACTAAAGGATTATTCTATGATTCTCTGTTGGATTTAATCTACACTTAGATACCACAAATTACCTTGATACCTTAGCACACCACTACCTTTGTGAAAAGACCATCACATTCGGCTTATGCCTACTTACCTTCAACTTAAGTAAAATGGGTTCCTTGTCCTACTTTTCCTTCACTTCAAAATATACTGAAAAATTAAACCTTGCATCATGACCACTCATTTTTACTAGGATATAACAAATAGACACCTATATGTGCACGTCTGTGAACTTCCTAGGCCAATTGTTGCTACCTTCCCTGACAAGAGAAGTACTCCTCATGGACAACCTGCTTAAGGAATCAGCAACAACATCATCCTTACCTAGATTGCATAGAATGCTTATATGATAATATGTGAGTAGTTCAATCGATTTCCTTTGTCAAAGCTTTAGCTCGTTCTGACATATTAGAGACTCTTGTAGTCGATGAGCTCATCCACATGAACACCATAGATATAGTAATGCTACATCTTGAGATAAAAGTATTGTTCCAAACACGAGATCCAAAGTCGGGAACTTATTCTTGAGAATCATAAGTGGTCTGGAGGCATTGACTATAAAATACCATTCTGCCCCAATACACAACAAACTCTAACTAGGGACCCATCGCAATAAATAACAAACCCCTATGTATCCTCTAGTAGTGTCAAAATTGGAATAGTGGTTAACAAAGTTTTCAATTCCTAAAAGCTTTTCACACAACCTTCATACCATTTGAATGTAGCTGTTTTCTGAGTGAACTTAGTTAACGTAGATGAAATAGATGAAAAACCCTAACAGTTTTTACATTAACTAATCAATCCCAAGAAACTCTTTATATCAGTTGGGAAGGTGGGTCTAGGATAATTCTACATTTCTTCAATTTTCTTAGTTTTTACTCAAATCCCTTCACTAGACAAAATGTGGTCCAAGTATGTCATGGACTCAAGTCTAAATCTCTATCATTGAGAGTTTAGAGGACTATTATGAGATGAGAAGCATTGTCCTCTTTATTCTTTTGAATATATACATATGTCATCAATAAATATTACAAAAAACACGCTGAGATACTTTTTAAATACTCACTTTAATAGAATGTTGGCAAAAAAATAGAGTACATGAGGAAGTAAGATGTTAGCTTCAATAAATATGAGTGGCACGAGGGAGAGACCATAACCTTAAGATAAGTGCACCGAAGGGTGGCTAGATCACAAGAGTAACATGAGCATTAAGAGGTGTATCGAGGTGGTATGTAATTAGAAGAGGTCTTAATTCAGGTTATGAAATTTTGTTATTTGTGCCTAGATTATATAATTGAGTTTCCCAATATGGGATATGTTGGTGCAAGTTTCATTTTACTAAGAGTTAGAAGAAGCACACTTTGTAGCCAATAAGAAGTCAACAGAAACATCTTAGGAAAAATTTTTAGTGTCTTCTTAAGTAGAGTTTTATAGTCATGATATAAAATTTTCCCGAGTATTAGAGTAAAAGCAGATATAGACCAGTTCAGAGATGATGTACTAGGTCAATAACTTTCAAGTTTTAGCTTTAGACTTAAGGGGGAGTTCATAAGATGATAAATCAAGTCAAGTGTTGAGAATAATATAATAAGGTATTCAAATGAGTATGAGGGATATATTTTTAAATATACTCTTAGTAAAGGAGTGATGTTCAAAGGAGAAGGTTACTGATCTTATCTTGATGACGATGATGTGTCATAATTCCATCTGAAGTTATAATGATAGAGGAAGTGGAGGATGAGGTTTTACAATGGGAAATAGTTAAATTATGACCCGTAGATAGTTTCTCGTAGTAATGGAGGAAAATCTAGCTGGTATTGCAGAGATGGTGAGAGAATAAGAATTTCATAAAGAGCTGGTTAGTATGAGTCTATGAAATCGTTAAACTACTAAGCTTTAATGTGATGTTGTTAAAAAATATGTTGTTCTTGATATAAGCGAATGTTCATTAAATGTGGTTGTAAAGAGTAATACTTTTGTTATGAAATTTGTTATAGAGAGGTATAAAACTCAAACCTTAGAATTTAGGTTAAGCTTTAATATAGTTAGAGTGTGTCGTCATATTCTCTTGTGGGAGCTTTAAGTTGCATCCAATGGGGTATGGTGATGAGGAAAGAAGAGCATAGATGAGGAGTGTTTCTAAGCTTAACAACTAGCAGTCATATTACCCTAGGCATGGAGGTCCTTGCGGTGTGCGTGTCATGCCCATAATCTTCAATGAACCCTACGAGTCGAGCATTTCTTAAATGACAAGTATCATTGAGTTGTTTAGTAATGGGATCATTGAATTTATAGTATTGAGTTCTATCTATTGTTATTTAAACCCTTGAATTGAGTCATTCACGTCCATAATTTTGCATGAACCCTATTTTTGAATGTCTTTTACAATTATTAATAATTTATTTAATAACTTGAGTAAATGAGTATGAGGATGAGGAGATTTGGGTTTCATTTATTTTAAAATAAATATAAGGAAACTATGTATGTAACACCCCGTATCTAAAACAAACTAGAAATCAACTTTTTAGAAATCAGCAGGTGCAACCGACAGTTACCATCGATGGACCTTTGTCTGATCTATGTCCCGTACTATGGATCCGTCATTGAGTCTGAAGCCATAAGAAAACTTAACCCAAAAAATTTGACTAAGCATCAAACGATGGATGGATCTACTATGCGTAGGTCAAAATACAGTCGTAATATGTATCTGTTGATCAAGACACCATCTACCCAAACTTTGACAACAACCACGATTGACAAGTATGATCCGTAGATGGACATATGGATCGTAGATTTGACCATAGGTTAATATTAGGAGATAGTTAGGGGTAAAATGTAGTAGGGTCAACTTTAATTGATCATAACTCTTAGAACAAAATTATTTAGGTGTTCCATGACCTATGAAATGATAGATAATTGAATTATGTTGTTTTATAAAAGGCTTGTTGAATAGACCAAACCTACAGACCCAAACGATGAACCTTCAAATAACGACGGCCCGTCAGTCCAATTTGTCATTTGGTCTGGCGACAATTAACTCAGGGGTCTTTTTGTCTTTTCCTACTTTGTTTAAACCCTAAGATACATCATTTTGACCCTAAATAATCATGTTTTAGACATTTTAAGACTAGAAACATAAGAAAAATTTTCCCAAGTCAAAATCATAAATCAAAACATAGAAAATTAGAAGCAAGAAAGGGGAAAAAGGTTAACAACCTTAGTTCAAGCATGCAAGAAGGTTCAATCAGTTCCAGCCCCAAAATATAAATATTTCTTCTTGAATTTCACCAACAGGCATGTGGGATTTCACTAATGGGTTCCTTTCACCCATTGGGTCTCTAGTATTAAGTCAGATTTTTTATTCCCATATCATGGTTAGACCTACAGTTTCTAGAACTTCAACAAAACATCATGAAATAGTTAGTTATATGTTCCAAATCTGACTTCCACATTATTTATTAAGTTTATCGCATAAATTTTCAGAACCCTAGCTATTTATTTCATTAGTTCTTAAATTACACATGCTAGTTAGAAATTTCAAGTACTTCTGATATAGATGCTTCATTTATAAATGCATAATTACCAGATTAATTATTACATTCTCAGTTTGCACATTCAGTTTTAAACTATATAGTACTTACAAAAATGTATTCATAATAACTTAATTACATAATCATTGGGAGCAGCAGAATATCGAGTTGGACTAGAGTTAAGCGTACCCAATTAGTCTCAAAACTACTAGCCAAGAAATTTGTAAGTCCCCTTTGTGGGCAAGAAATTTAGTGATCATGCCAGCATGCCTTGATACCTGTAGTAGGGTACACTGAGTCCTCTCAACGGGGCGTATACGTCAGACTCCACATTTAGCTCATGTGGTTTTATTATCGGTTATAAGTAACTCCCACAGGTCAGTATGACTCTAAAGAATTGACCATATTTACAATTCAGTTATTATTTTGTTTCAACATGTCATTAATTTTGTTATTTCATCTAGTTACCTCAGAATCATTATATAAACGTTCAGATCATCATTCTTGCTTTTGTGCTTTTTTCAATTGTATTTTATTTCTGCTTTATTCTATCCTACATGCTCAATACATTCCAAGTATTACCCCATACGTCCGCTACATCTTCTCATGAAGTAGGTTCAAGTTCTCAGCATTCTGATCAAGCTTAGACAATTTCTCGATCTCCATTTCAGCAGATTCAGTGGCGAGTCCTCATTCTCCGAGAACAATAGTCATGAGTTTCTTTTTAAGTATTTATCCTTTAGTATTAGTTCTTTCTAGACTTAGATGCGGCATGTCCAAGTATTTCTAGGCATCTTAGAGGTTATTTTTAGATATAGTTAGTTTTTAGCTCAGTAGTTAATATTTTCGTTGGATTAAACTCTTCAGTCTTCATATATCTAAGTTTTAGTGTACGGGTATTTCCCATCTTTTTGATTTTAAACATGATTTAGCTTCCGCATTAGTTTATTATCTTTAGTATGCTAATGATACTACTAGAAGGGTTAGCTTGGGATCACTTTTGCTCCTATGTCCCCTGTCTGTGTCTCAAGGATAGCTCAAGGTGTGACAAACTTGGTATCATAGCACTTGGTTTAACATTCCTGGATGTCTTAAAAGCTACACTAAGTAGAGTCCTTTAAATGTATGTTACTGTTATCGTGCGTAAGGTATGATCTAGTTCCATTCTAACTCGACGTTCTACGTTTCATATCATGCCTTCTCATAGAGATAACTCCAAGAATGTAGCTGCGAGGAATGAAAATGTAGCTCCTCTAGTCCCTGATTAGGAAGTCTCCAATCTGAGTTCAAGAATGTCATACAGATGTTGGCTCAGAGTATGACAAACTAAAACAATCGTGTTCATGCTCCTATGAATGAAAATGGGGAACGAGTAGTAGCAAGGGTCCGTGACTTTTTTAGCATGAATCCTCCTGAGTTCTTAGGATCACAAACTAATGAGGATCCTCGAAATTTCTTTGATGATATCAAGAAGATCCTTGAAGTAATTAAAGTCAATGGAAATGATCTGGTTGAGTTGGGAACATACTAGTTGAAGGTGTTGCTAATATTTGGTACACTCAAGGGAAGGAAAATAGGGGTACGGAAGCGAGTCCTATTAGTTGGGATTTCTTTAATGAGACCTTTCTGGACAAGTCTTTCCCAATGGAGTTGAGAGAATCGATGACTCATGTTTTCATGATCTTAAGGCAGGGAAACATGACAGTGAAATAGTATGGGATGAAGTTTAAGCAACTCTACAGGTATACTGTTTACATGGTTTCTAACTCTAGGGTTCATATGAATAATTTTTTGTATGGAGTTTCAGATTTTGTGAAAATTGAATGCATAAATGATATGTTACTGGGAGATGTGAACATCTCTAGGCTTATGACTCATGCTTAGAAGGTTGAAGGTGATATTCTTAGGGAACAGGCCAAGGAGAATAAGAAGGCTAGGACTTTGGGAGCTATGACTATTCTCAGCAATAAATGGATGGTGGAAATCGCTCTAAATGTTAGCATAACTTTTCAGCCACAACCCTTTCGTTAGATAGTGTTTCATACTCCAAGAACAAGTATGGCAAGAAGGCTAGGGCACCAGTTTCTAAGTCATAGGGAATAGTTTCAGGCACAAAGACTTACCCAACTTGCTCTAAGTATGGTAAAAACCATGTGGGCGAGTGTTTCGAAAGAAAAAAAGGAAGTTTTGGGTGTGGTTAGTCTAATTACAGGTTAAGGGATTGTCGTTCTAGACAATGCCAAGGAGGTGATAATGGTAGAGCTTAGTCTACAACTCTATCAGCACCAACAAATTGCCCGACTCAGTAGAGTAAATCATCTAGTACATGTGTTGGTCAACGCAAGAACAAGTCGTATGCTTTTCAGGCTCGCCATGATCAGGAAGGTTCTCTTGATGTAGTTTCTAGTAAGATACAAGTCTTTGACCTTGATGTTTATGCGTTCTTAGATCCAGGGTCTACTCTTTCATAGGTAACTCTTACATAGAATTCCAATGAAATGTTAGTCCCAAAATCTCTTAGAACCTTTCTCATAGCTAGAAAAGTATATAAAAATTATCCTATCATAGTTTCTCAGAAAGTCATCTCAACAGATCTTGTAGAGTTAGAAATGGTAGACTTTGATGTAATTCTTGGCATCGATCTGTTACATTCCTATTATGACTCAGTCGATTGTAGTACTAGGATTGTTCGTATACAGTTTCAAAATGAACAAATCTTAGCATGGAAGTTTAGTATCTTAGCTCCTATGGTTGATTCATTTCTTGCTTTAAGTCTAAAAAGATGATCTTTAAGGGTTATCTCTATGATCTAGTTCGGGTTAAAGATTGTAGCTCTGAAACCCCAACACTTAAGTCAATTCCTGTAGTCTATGAGTTTTGAGAAGTGTTTAAAGAAGATCTTCCCTGAGTCCCTCCCGTAAGAGATATCGACTTCGGAATTGATATCTTTCCAGATAACTTTTTAAAGAATGGCTCCAGAAAAATTTAAGGAATTTAAGAGCATCTAAAAGACATTCTACCTAAGGGTCTCAATATAGCTAGTATTTCACTTAGGGGTGCACTAGTGTTACTTGTAAAGAAGAAAAATGGTTCTCTAAGAATATGCATTGACTATGGACTGTTGAAAAAGGTCACATTCAAGAATAAGCATTCCATCACCAGGATTGATGATTTATTTGACAAACTTCAGGGTTCTAGTAACTTCACAAAGATATACCTCAGATAAGGTTATCATCAGCTTAGAGTTAGAAATAGTGACATTCTGAAAACAGCCTTCAGAACACGGTATGGTCATTATAATTTTATTGCTACGTCATTTGGACTAACCAATGTCTTGAAACTTTCATGGATTTTCTTAACGAAGTGTTCAAATAGTAATTGGACTTGTTCGTCATCGTCTTTATTAATTATATCCTCATTTATACTAGGAATGACGAAAAACATGTGAGTCATTACAATTGTTCTATAAACTCTCAAGGATCGCATGTAATTCACTAAGTTTAGAAAATGTGAGTTCCGATTGTAATCCGTTGATTTTCTTGATCACATTATATCTAGCAAGGGATCAGATTGGATTCACTGAAGATAGAAGAAGTGAAACAATTGCCCAAACCAACCTTTGCTACAAATATGAGAAGTTTCTTTGGTCTGGCAGGTTATTACAGAAGGTTCGTGCAAGGATAATCATCCATAGCCTCACCATTGACTAGGTTAACTTAGAACATGGTCAAGTTTTATGCTTAGATGATTTTGAGAAAATCTTTGGAGAATTGAAAACTAGATTGGCTAAAGTTTGTGTCTTGACTCTGTTAGAGGGTTGAGATAGTTATGTGATCTATTGTGATGCATCCAGAGCTTTCCTAGGTTTTATGTTGATGCAGCGAGATAAGTTTATAACTTATGACTCTAGAAAAGTTAAGATTCATGAGAAAAACTATAGAACCCTTGACCTCGAGCTTGAAGCAGTGGTGTATGCACTCAAGATATAGAGACACTACTTTTATGATGTTCATGTAGATGTGTTCATTGATCATAAGAGCCTTAGGTATGTGTTCACCCATAAAGAGTTGAATCTTTGTAAGATGAGATGGCTTGAGTTCCTTAAGGATTATGATATAAGTGTGTATTATAATTCGGCTAAGGGAAAATTAGTAGTAGGTGCTCTTAGTATATTATTTATGGGTAGTGTAGCCTATGTTGAGAATGAAAAAAAGGATCTAGTAAAGGATGCTCACAGGCTTATTCTCTTAGGTTTCGCCTTATGAGCATATCAGTCAATGGTGTAATAGTTCAGAATGGGGCAGAATCTTCTTTCGTAATAGAGGTTAATGAAAAACAAGACAGTGATCCAATCTTTCTTGATCTTACGGGTGCAGTCCACGATCAGAGAGTGGAGGTTTTTTCCCAAGAGAGAGATTGCGACTCTCGCTACAAGTTGTAGATTGTGTGTTCCTGATGTGGGTGAGTTGAGAAAGATGTCCTTGTATAAGCCCATAACTCTAGATATTTCTATAAATCAAGGTTGCACTAACATATACCGCGATCTGCGGGAAGTCTATTGGTGGAATGGCATGAAGAGGGGAGTAAGTGCCCCAATTGCCAACAAGTCAAGATAGAACATGAGAAAACAAGGGGTATGACTCAAGAGATCGACATTCCTACTTAGAAGTGGGAATTTATCAATATGGATTTCATCGCAGGGTTAGCACGTAGTCGCAAACAACATGACTCCATTTGGGTGATAGTTTTTATGATGACAAAGTGTTCTCGCTTTTTGACTGTCAAGACTATAGATTCGACAGTGGACTATGCCAAGCTTTACATTAATGAAATTGTGAAGTTGCATGGGGTTCCTTTGTCTATCATCTAAAATAGAGGTCCTAAGTTACCTCTTATTTCAGAATGTCATTTTAGAAGGGTCTTGGTACTCAAGTTACCCTTAGCACAACACTTCATCTGTAGACGGATGGACAGGCAGAGTGTACAATTTATACCCCATAAGATTTGTTGAGAGCTTGTGTGATAAATTTCAACGGTAGTTGGGATGATCACCTCCCTATGATTGAGTTTTGCTACAACACTAGCTGCTATACCATTATTCATATGGCCCCTTATGAGTCTCTGTTTGGGGGTGTATGTAGATCTCTTATTGGTTGGTTTGAACTAGGTGAAGTAGCTTTGATAGGTCCAGATTCAGTCCTTTATGATATTGAGAAAGTTCAACTCATTATACAGAGACTAAATACAACCCAAATTCGTCTGAACTCTTACGCAGGTGTAAGGAGAACGGAACTAGAGTTGCAAGTTGATGATTGGGTTTTCCTAAGAGTGACACCTATGAAAGGAGTGATGATATTTGACAAGAAAGGAAAACTCAGTTCTAAATATATAGGCCCTCACAAGATCATGAAAAGGATTTGAAAGGTGTCATATGAGTTAGAGTTACCAGCACACTTAGCAGCAATGCATCCAATATTCCACATCTCGCTCTTGAAGAAGTGTGTGGGTGATCAAGCTTTTGTGGTGCCATTAGAGAGTGTGGCAGTGAAAGATAGTCTTTCTTATGAGAATGTGCAATTTGAGAGTCTTGATCGTCAAGTTAGATAATTGACAACAAAGAAGTCGCTTCAGTCAAGATTACTTGGGAAGAAGAAGAAGCCATGAAAGACAAGTATCCTCACATCTTTCCTTCCGATTCTACTCCAGCTTGGGGTAATATTTCCTCTTCAATTTTTATGTCATTCGTGCGTGAATTCAGTCTTAGAATCATGTTCCGTCAGTTTGTACTTGCATTTTTAGAGTATTTGCATGTTCTCAAAACTCATATATAGTCAGAAACTCAGTTCTCATTGTTTGGTAATAGGGATTGCATCTCTCTCCCTCTATTTCAGCTATTTTAGTCTTCATTCGAGGACGAATGTTCCCAAGGGGAGCTAATGTAATACCAGTATCTAAAACAAACAAGAAATCATCTTTTTTAGAAATCTGCAGGTGCAACCGAAGGTTACCATCGACGAATCGCAGTCTGATCTAAGGCCCTTATTGTGCAGCCGTGGTTTGAATCTGAAGCCCCAAAAAACTTAGGCTAAAAAATTGACTAAGTGGCAAACGAAGGATGTACCTACGGTCGTAGTCTTAGTCCGTCGATCAAGACACCATTTCCCCTGTCTTTGACTAGAACCCCGATTAACCAGTACGGTCCATACATTGAATTACGGATCATAGGTATGACCATAGGTAAAAATTAGTAGATAGTTAAGGGGAAAATATAGTTGGATCAACTTAAATTGATCATAACTTTTACCACAAAACAAATTAACTGTCCAATGACCTATGAAATGATACATAATTGAATTAGTTTCCCATAACCACCGATTTTGCTAAAATCAGACCTCCGAGTAAAAAGATATACAGTTTTAGTAAAGTCCTGTCGAACAAGCCCAACCTATGGACCAAAACTACAGATCGTCGGTTGAACGACGGCCCATAAGTCCAGGTTTTCATTTGGTACAACAACAATTAACTCAGGGGTATTTTAATCTTTTCCGACTTCATTTAAACCTTAAGATACATCATTTTGAGCCTAAATCATTAGATTTTACTCAAGAACCTAGTTCAAGAAAACAACAAGGTTCCAAAAGTTCCAGCCTCAAAAACTAAATATTTGTTAATGAATTTTATCACTAGGTATGTGGAATTTCACTTTTTGGTACCTTTCACCCATTAGGTCGCTAGTTATTAGTCAAATCTTGATACCCATATCATGGTTACACCTAAGGTTTTTAGAACTTCAACAAAACTTCATGGTTAGATCTCACCATCCCGGTGACGCTTAGATCAATCCCAATCTCCAGTTAAGTAGATTTAGTGGTGATTCCTCATTCTCCAAGGACAATAGTGATGAGTTTCTTTCAGTATTTTGTCCTTTAGTTTCACTTTTGCCTAGTCTTAGTTAGGTCCTTTCCAGTCATTTGTAGTTAGTTTAGAGGCTATTTTCAGACATACATAGTTTCAACTCAGTATTGAGTAAATATTTTCTTTGTATTAAACTCATCAGTATTCATATATATCAATTTTCGCATATGGGTATTCCCCATAATTTAATTTCAAACACGATTTAGCTTCTGCATCAGTTTACTATCTTTAGTATGCACATGATAATGCCAGCAGACTTAGCTTTGGATAACTTGTGGTCCTAGGTCCCATGTCTGCGTCTCAGGGATAGGTCGGGGAGTTGTAGTAACCTTCATGACTCACCTCGCTTACTTAAAATCTTCAATATCTTAACAAAATATATACATTTATATGGTATCAACCAATTTTGCCAAGTAATTTGAATTTTTCACTATATGGGCTACAATATAGGCTTGCTGGAGATGAATGAAATTTGAATTATGAAAATAAAAATAAATGTTATGTTTAGTTTCCTTATTAAATGCAACGACCAACGATCGTGATGTATCACACCTAATATATTGTAATGAAACTTATGTATGCGGATGACTTTTGTTTTGTGAAATTTTTGAAAAATAGTAAAAAGTAGTGATACGACAACCTCATCTTGGTGACGTGATGTCACCACAAGCCAGAATTCTCTTTAATAAATTTATTCCCCCAAAAAAGTCTTCCCCTACATTCTGCCGTATATTTTTCACCTTCACTAGTTGTAACTCTTCCTTCCTGCGCATAACCTCCCTTTACTTCTAATAATTGTTTTAGTTCTCTCTTGTTTCCTTCAACACATTAATCACTACCCCCAACATCTAACAAATTTTCGCATCCCAAGCATTGTGCTCTTAACCTACACTTTTTAAATAAAGACTTACATTGTTTATTTACAGTCTCAACGTCACACCCTTCGCCTTAATCCCCAATTACAAGTTAAAGGTAATTAGCGTTGCATATCACTCACCAACTCCAGTAAAGTGTCTCAAACATAGAACAGATTCTGCAAACATCCAATAAACTATGCAAAATTGTCCTATTTACCCGATCTATATTTTCTCATAAATAACACCACCCATTTGCATCAGAACACAAAACGGAAACGGTGTCAACAAACGCCTTATGATTTTCTTTTACACATCGTACATCTTCTGGAAAAGTCACGTACAATTTCGTACATCAAATTCTCAGTCTTTGTGCCTTGTTGTTTAAGATGTGCAACACGTCACGGTCCCATGATTTCACGTCCTAATGAATTTTCTTACCCTAAACTTAAAGCCATTTTACACGCCACTTGAAATTCCTCCAGACACTCCAGGTGTTTCACTTTATCAATCTATACTATTGCTATCGAGCATTTTGGTTTCCTTTTTTTGAAGTCATACACATAACCCAGTTAAATTCCTACTAAATATCCCAATTTCTTCATAATCTCACGATTTCCACTTTTCCTTCCCTTAAAGGCATGTTCCAACAACGGATATACAAGACATGTTACAAATGAACTTAATTCTAGAATAATAAAATCAATAATGGGTATATATCTCTACCGTATATAATAACCTTCAAGAACAAACCGCCTTTTGTATTACTACTTTTAATGTTGTTTATAACTATCCTTCAACGAAACCTCACCTTTTGAATTTTTGACCCAATTACAGTAGATACACATGGAGATTAAGATGATGATTAGGATAAGGATGGAGAGTCGTATAAAAAATGGAATTCACCAATCCAGACTTCTATGTGAGGAACGAGATTCATGAAAAAAATGAATTTACCATGGATCCTCCACTGACCAACCACATTCACTAAGGATCATCAAGGTAACCTGCATTCCAACTTGCATACACTTTTCATTACTATTTTACCATGAACAAAACTTATTATGATTTACTTTGACCTTTACTATCTTCTTATTGCTCGTTCAATATGTGTTGTTAACATGAATAAAAAATGTTGTATCACTACTCTTACATGACACTATTTCCTTTATAAAATAAGTCTTGCTCTTTCCAATTCAATAATTTTCCTTTTGAAGCTTTTATAAAACACTCTCACTTTTTCATATTCTACCCCTCCAAATAAGTTTTCAACTTCTTCGATCCCAACATACCTTTAACAATATTGTTTTTCCTTTTGGTTGGTTGCCTCGATTGTTACTTTTGCCATCTCTTGCTTCCCGTAACTCATAATTTTAATTAACATTGAAAGCCATAATAGTTGTTGTGAAACAATAGGGCTGAAGGCTTTGAACATTCTGAATATCTTGTTAAAGTAAAACAACATGTACTCCATGGTGTTGCATTATGTTCAGCTTTGTTTAATGTAATTCCTCTATTAAACAAACTTTAATACATGCATTTATACATGTACAATTTATTTCAATAAATCTATACTTCCTTAGAAGTTTATTGTGTTGTTGCCTTGAATCCATACACACTATCTAATTCTCCTACTTTATCAAACTTTACCAGGAATCTAAAATTATAATAACCACTGAGCTTATCCTTGACACATAAAACTGATAGTTAAAATTGTATTATGTACCCCTTCATTGTTTTGTTCAATACGCAAAAAACACGTACAGAGTTGAACGATTGACGCTTCAATTTTAAAAACTTCCTTTGTTTGTATCTGTGGATGCTTGTAACACTATGTATACGTAGAATACATTCATGTCTTTCCTATTTTTGCATTATGTATATTCCAGTTCTTCTCTAAACCCAAATTAAGGATCAATGTAATTAATTAATCAAAATTCCCCCTACGGCCTTAGAAGTTGTGCATTATGCCTAGAGGTGTCAAAATGGGCTGGCCCAACCCAACCCAACCCAACCATAACGAGCTAGAGAGTTAAATGGGTTGGGGATGGCTGGCCCTTTTAAATAAAGGTCCAATAAAATAGAGGCCCAACCCAGCCTAAGTGGGCCACGGGTTGGGACTAGTTGGCCCTTTAACTAAAAAACGAACAATATTACTCTCTTAGAAAGAGTACCGAATGTTGACGTCTATGAAGACGACATCAATTCAAACAAAAACTCCTTTATCAATCACACACTTTATTGAATACTTACAAAAATACATTTATGAATCACACACTTAAATGAATACTTACAAAAATACATAATAGCTAATGTAAGATTTAGCGGATAAATATTGATCATTCAATCATTTCTCCCACAAAAAACAAGGTGGTTTAAAAGATCTCCAGCAACACAAGGCATTCTAAATACTTAACAAATCTAAATTTCTAAATATTATATGACTCATGAATTATGTTTTACAACTCCACTTATAATTTCACCATCAATCTCATTTGAATCATCATGTGATATTATTTCCTCAAGAAGTTCATCTTCATTTACAATTCACTATGTAAGATTATATTGCAAAAGACTTGATTTTTTATTTTTTGAAATATTTATTCATAAAATCTTTACAAATAAAACACTATTATATATATATATATATATATATATATATATATTTAATTAAAAAAATAATAGCCCAGGGGCTGGCCTCAAAGGTTTGCGGGTTGGGCCTACGAGGCCAACGAGCCAAATTGGGTGGTCTAAAAAGCCTCGTTTATAAATTGGCCAAAAATTTTAAGCCCAACCCCACTTTTGACGGCTCTATCCAGATATGATGCCTTATAAAGTTCAATTTGACTTCTAATACTTCACTGCTTATGAGGCTGTGAACTAAAAAAAGAAAATGTCCATGAATCATCATGTTACGCTATGACAATCAAGAAGAGGCAAGGATATACTTTTCATCTGGTCGTACTGTATCTTCCATAACAGTTATTCACCCATCGTCAATTATATATTACATAGCTTAAGTAACAACAAGAAATGGATTATCCATCCTCCACGCAGACGAGGACACAAAAGCCCCAAAAAATATTTAAAATGTTATGCACAAATATATTATCGAAAAGGGATGCGCGAGAGTTGTAGAAAGATATGTGGTATTACATAAACATTTAAAATTAGTATTTATCATAAGCAGCATAACATATTAAATAACATGTAAGATAATTAAGGGTGTTTACCACCAGACAAAGCGCGGGATATTTACTTAGTAATTAATGATATTGAAATTCAAATATGACAATTTTCAGTAGAACAAAAATGTGAAAAATTATAATATGAGAGTTATTCGTTATACAAAGTATGTGAATGACTCAAATGTAACTCTCTCTTTAATTATCAAATCTCTAACAAGAATACCAATGACTGACTATCATAATTAAGCACTAAATTACATTTGTTACTTGTTAACTTCAATCCAAAATGAAAATTCAATTCATGTATAAGTTAACGCTATTTAGATATCTTCATACATGTCATTTCCCGAATTCCAAAATAAATGAAAGAAAAATCCTTCAAAAAAAAGCAAAACAAAGAAATCAAGGTCTATCGCGATTCCTTTTGTCTTCTATATTTTTAGGACAAGAGTGAGCTTAGAATGAATAAGAATTAACACCAGCTCATCTAAACTGTATTTAATCTTTACATCTATATGATTTGGGTTCCAAGTCTAGCTTTGAGAAAAACAACAAGGCTTAAATAAATGATTACTTGCTTCCAAACAGTAGGGTGTTTGGCTCTACAAAGGGTTTCAACTCCCCAAATTCATTAAAAATTTACAATAGCTTGGTCCAGGATCCCAAGAACGAGAAAACAATAAGTAGTGGTCTCAGTACAAATAGAGTTCCTCTCCTTCCGATTGTCTTGCTCAATTTACCATCATTCAATTGTTTTGGCTTAGCCTGACTTTTATTAAGGGGATTTTCCTTCTGTCCTACCATCCCATGATTGTCTCGATCATCCCAACCACCAAAATTTAGAGTGCTTCCTGCTTTGTTTTTATCAAGTGCACCACTAGAGGAGTGATACTCTTTAACCTTGCCATTTTGAGTATTTACTCCTTTTCTCATTCTTGTCCAGGGTTGCTCATTGTGATGAATTATGATGAATTTGTGTTATGTAATTAAAAATTGATGGTTAATTGATTATTTCCTATGAATTTTTCTAGACCCATGTCTTTCCACAATATTAGAAAAACCTTTATTTATTAGGGTGAGTTGTGAAGATGATGAACAAGTAGATTGACTACATTGTTGTTAATTATGTAATTGCTTCTTGAATTTACCTTGTTTATGTAATTGTTAGTTATTCTTGGGAATGGAAGTATGAAGGTTCTTGAAGAGGGAAAGAAGGTATGTTGATTGATTCTTTTTCGATTCAATTGTAAACTATGAGTTACTTAGCCAGTAATGCTTCTATGTCTAATGTGTGGTTGAGATGTTGATTCTAGGTATTCCTCGTCCTTAACCCTATGCCATTAAATTACACATCAATATTATATGCATGTGACGATACAAATTTATATGATTGAAAGTAGTTTCTCAAGATTATAATAAAGTGTTAAGTGCAAGGTGTACTCTCTTGTGAAGTTGTGTCTAATGTGTGGATTTTTATCACTTATGATGACCTATGAGCGAATATGATAGGATGTTTACATATGGTCTTTAAAAGATAAAATGTTAAATTTTATGATGAAATAAGATGATTACTAAAGGGAATAATTTCTTATTACCCAAAGGACATGCAAATGAGATGGAGGTCTCACGTTTAGTAAGTCCGGTCTCCCACATGGGTTTCCTCACATTAGTATGTCCGAATTCCTAAAATATGTGTTATCTCATGAAATTGTAACCTCCACGTCTAGCAAGTCCATGTTTCTAGTAACAAAATCCTTGATCATTCAGCATGTGCCCACATATGACTCTAGCTTAGTAGATCCACCTAGATAGCTTTTCCTTCTTGTGTAACCGTAACACAAATCTATATAATCCAAGTGGTAGGATTATGTGAATTAATTTATATCAAGCTTTGCTATATTTTATGAAAATATTTTTTAAGCCTCCTAACGAACGATTCTACATAAGTGTAGGCTTTCGATTGACCCTATATGGGTTATCCTTTTATGGTGACATGGGATTGAAAATGTTATTGGTAATCTATGTTAAGCTGAAATAAAAATAATTAAATATAATTGTACAATATGTTTTCATATAGGTAAGAGAAGGTTTATGGAATGCTATTGGAAAATGCTACTTGAGGAATATTAAATTTAGTTGGAATTTCAGCAACAATGACATGTTTTCTTGCTTTAATGCAAATGATCGCTTTAGAAATACAGATACCACCTCTCCTATCATTAATTATATATTGTTCAAGGAGACTTATTATAAAATATCCTTTCTTTTATGAAATTTCTTGGCAAAAACTATTGCCTCTGGATAATGTAAGAACTAACTCACTTTTAAAGTTGTTATTGTCGCATGAATTTATAATACAAAATTTCCAAAAAATCTTCCTTCTTAAGGACAACCATTATTTCCTATATGGAATTTCTTTGAAATATCATAGTTTATTAATGAATTTAATAAATACGTATCAACACAATTTAAAGAATCATAAAACTACCAGTATAAATATTCTTTACAAATAAAGGTACAATCACTTTTATCCTTAATTATATATGGGTAAAGGAGATTTCTTTTAAAGTATGCTTTCTTAGGTGAAATTTCTTGGCCAAAAAAAATTACCTTTGAAAAATGTTATATCTAGGTTCAGGATTATCACGAATACAACATAGAAAAAGGTTTATCATCTCTTTAAAGATAGTTACTTATAGCAAAATAAGCTTACTCTAAGGGTGTGTTTAGTATGAAGGAGAATGTTTTCATGGAAAATGTTCTTAGAAAATGTTTGCCAGGAAAACAAGTAGAGATTTTATTTATTTTCTCATGTTTGGTTGGTGAGTACAAAATATTTTCCAAAAAAAAAATTTTAGTGTATGATTATTGAGTGAAATATGTTTTTGAGAAATATATTTTATTTTGTACTATAGTGAAAAATAATTTTTGAAGTTGAATATTTTAATATTTTTTTTTCATGGGGTTGGGGAGGTATTTAAAATTTCACTTATATATTTTTAGGGCTGGGGGCGGGTAGGGTGGATGGGTGGGTGGGGGATGGTAGGGTGTGTGTGAAGCTGGTAGGAGGTGTACTTGTGGCTGGTAGGGTGGGGTGGGTAGGACGGAGGTTGGAAGAGAGTTTTGAAAAATATTTTACTTAACTTTTGAAGTAAAGTCATATTCCTTAAATTTGAAAAAAGTGAGTTGATTTAGACCTTAGTTTCCTTAGTTAATATAAAAAAGGTGCCCAAAGTTACAAAAAAATTATGTTTAGAAAGGGGTAATAGGACCTTAATTTTGTTAAGGTGTGTCTTTGATATTTCGGTCATAGTTTAGAAGGATACTTGTGCATTTTTTATTATAGTCATAATTTCACAAAGAGGAATAGTTGAAATTATGATTTACCTTATGCTCTTTAATATTTTTCAAAATAGGTGTGTTTTGCCTTAAGAATTACACTTAATATGGAATATAAGGAGTACCATGCAAGATTATAGAATAATATTATGTGTTAAAATAATATAACTCCATGTTTACTATTTTTTCTTTCCTACTAATTGAGATGGTGTTTTGATTATATAGTCATCCTTTATTTAATTAGATTAAGATTATACTACAATTCAATCTTATATTAATTTGTCATTGTTAAGCTACATCAATTTTTAAATACAAATCCTAGACTTTAGATTCTACATCGTACATGTTTTTTATCATGAAGTTTAGTTGTTTTGTATGACTAGAATCATCATACGTTGTGTTTTATTTGAATGACAGGGAGATGACTTTTTAGGAATTGAATCAATAGTCTCAATGGCATACACCGTATCCGCCTCAAGAGAATACACTATTTGACACATATATTAGATCCTAGAGCAAGAGACAAATCGTTCTCCCATAACAAAGCAAAGGAGGATTCATGGTTAGAAGAATCCATGCTTCAAGAGAATCCCCTTTTTCACTTTGTTACGTGACTAGAGTAATATGTGTCAAAGAACCATGATTTTCCACTTTAAAATCAAAAGTACTAAAATCAAAATTTTGATTCATGTGCAATAATTCATTCGTAATCCTTAGTAAATGGTTTTTCCTAATAGCATATAAAAAGCAGTAAAATCAAAATTTTAAATAAAAACACATAAAATGTGAAGAAGTGAATGGTTGCCTTGTTCTAGTTTGAACTAAAGGAGTCTCCATGGAAAAAGTAAAATTAGAATAATTGTTAGCCCCTATATCAAGATGTTTTATATCAATCAATTCTGTTGGTGATGTAGTTGTATGTAGAACGCACACAACTATTGTTGGTGATAGGGGAAAATAGATTTGGTGGATAAATTGAGCTGGTTGAATGGGATGTAATTACAACTGTTGCTTATAATTTTGGTTGATGATTATGACCAGATCATTTATATTTTTCCTAGTGAGCAGTTAGAAAATCTAAAAAGAAAATTTATGATAAACTACTAAAATTAGTCATGTTGTTGACATCCAATTTTGGTCTAACATTTTCGAAATTCGTAATTTTGAAGTCTTATTTATTTAATAGCTTAATTTTTTTTAAAATATAGTTTAAGAAAGTTTATCGATAACTATCTTCATTTTATAAAAATTTAAGATTTTTGTTAGTTATATTTTTTTAAAATTGCATTTCACATGTCATTAGTTACGTTCATTATAATATTTTAAAATTTCATTTTTTATTTGTTAAATTTGTTAATATTTATGTGAATTTAGCACAGTCTAAAATTTAGTCAAATAAAAAAGTTTTTTGGGAATTCTATTGCAATAATTTTGGGCCACAATACTAAGCCCATAATTTTTTGGTGTGGATTATATTTTTAGGATAGAGGATGAAAAAAAAAGAGGAGAAAACCCTAAAAAGTCCACTCTCTTTTCCTCTCCCTTTCAAAAATCAGCCGCCTCCTTCAAAACTCCCCAACCAACGGCTCCCCTCTCCTCTCTTCCTCCTAGACGCCTCTTCCTCTCCATCCGCCTTTCGCCCTTCTCTCTCCCCTTCCTCTCACTCTTCCTTGGCATCGCTCATCTATTCCCCCGGCGCCACTCTCCCGGAAAATATCTTCAATAAAGCCCAAGCCGACCTCGTTAAGTGGCGGGATTCCGGCATGTCCGTTATGGAAAGGAGCCACCGTGGAAAAGAATTCCTTTCCATTATTCAAAAAGCAGAATCAGATCTGACAACCCTTCTTATTATCTCTGATGAATACGCCGTTCTTTTCCTTCAAGGTGGGGCCACCACCCTGAGCCTCCATTAGCCTCTATAACTGCTATTTCTCCAGGTTGTGCTTTTCTCTCTAATGTATCGGTTGTTGTTCCCTCTACCGCCGCAATTGTCATCAAGGCATTGAAGGAGCCGGAACGTGACAGGAAGAAGACGAATAACATCAAGCATAATGGTTACATCTCACCTCATGTCGTCATTGAAATTGCTAAGGTGATGCAGCCTAGATCTATGGCGAAGGATTTTAGTTGAACCGTTATGGTGATATTGGAAACTTCTGTATCCATTGGTTGTACGGTAGATGGAAAGGATACTAAGGATTTGCAGCAAGATATTATTGATGGAGATGTGGAGATTCCTCAGGATTGATTGTTGATTGACGGGATAAGATTGAATTATGAACTGATTATTCCATTGATGGAGGTATCCAGTTTACGATGAGTTCCAACTCCGATGGACAACAATCGAAATTCCAATCGTAAACTCCATTTGCAACAAATCTTACTTTAATTTTATTAAATTTTTCTTAGTGTCTCCTATTTTCTATCGTTATTATTGTTCTTTTGAATTTTTGTTTGCTTAATCTGTTACTCCTTTTTGTCAAATTTTGTTCATTGTTGTGTTAGTATTTTTGTTTAAATTCATTTTTATGCATTTCTTCATGAGGTGTTTATTTCTATTTATGTTACTACTTTAGTTTTGTTTTTTATTCGTTTTATTATTGATTATTATATTCATTTTCAACTAGATGCATCATTTCTTGAAGTTGCTGATTTATTATATTATTATTATTATGCTTTTGTTTTCTTTAGTTTATTATTATTGTCATATGATTTTATAATCATTATCTCTTCTTAAGATTATTGGAGTTATTATTATTCTTGTTAGTTGTGTTATTGTTGTTGAAATTCTTTTATTATTATTATTATTTTTATCTTTCTCGTTATAGGATAGTATTTGTCTATTCCTATTATTGTTCTAAGAAGTTTCAGAAATTCCTTGTTATTATTTAAATTAGTATTGTTATTATCTTGTTCTGTTTATGTTTTTTTTTGATCTATTCTTGGTTTCTTTGATATTGATTTCATTCTGAAAATTTTTATTTACGAAATTGGCCAATGAAAATCTATCCGTCGGGTTTAGAAGTCTTTTTCATTTTAAAAGACAGAAATTTTTAGTTTAAGTTCATATAAATTGTTTGTTAAAATTGTTAAAATGGTCAATAAATCCATCGGGTTTAGAGGCCTTTTCCATTTTAAAAGACGAGAAAATTTTACTTTATATTCATATAATTTGTTTTTCTAAATTTTTAAAATGACCAATGAAAAATTTATCCGTCGGGTTTAGGTCTCCCCATTTTAAAAAGACGGAATTTTAATTTAAGTTTATATATTGTATATGTTGAAATTGGCCAATGAAAAAAAAACTCTCCGTTTGTTTTGGAGGCCTTCCCAATATTAAAAGACGGAAATCTAATTTAAGTTTATATATAACTTTAATTGTTGGAATTGTCCGATGAAGAAACTACCATCGATTTCCAAGGCCTTCCATGTTCATAAGACATATTTTTATTTTAAAATTGTTATTAGTTTTATTCAATTTTAATAATAGTTATTCTTTACTAACACTTTTATTGAGTGTGCTTACAGGTACCCAAAACTTGCTTCCTTGAAGCCATTCGAAAAAGCTAGAATCATATTTTTATGTGAATATTGATGTTACGAAAACTTTAGGCCGATAATTATTTTATTTTCTTTTATTGTGTATATTGCATGTTTATTATATTTGTACATTATTTTATTCTCCTCAATTTAAAAAAAAATGAATTCAGTCGGGAACCACAATTGTGGATTTCGAAGGATGCCTAACCCTTTCCCTTCGGAATAACTTGAACCCCTTACCTAGAATCAAATTGGTTTCGTAGACATTTCTTTCAGGTTAATTAATAATTGGTTTCCTATTTTTCCTAACAATTAGGTGGCGACTCCATTTAATCCTTTGAACTCCCTTTCCCCTTTTAATATTCTTTTACACGTTTTAAAATTTTTCTAACTTAAAATTTTATTTATTTTAAGTCACCACGACGTTTCTCCTTTTTTCGACACACTAGGGATGTAAACAAAATAACAACTCCGCTGGGGATCTTTCGAGGTTTTAACCAATATGAATTTATTTATTTTTTCAAATTGAGGAAATTTTTGCTTTATTATTATGTTATACCTTGTATTTTTATATTTCATTGATTATTTGTATATTGTATATATTCATTATTTATCTTGTTGTGTGTGTATTATCATTGCATTCATGACATAATATTTTTTGTTAAATGACAATTATTTCATTTCCATTAAAGGACGATTATATGGGTTCGCAGTCGTTCATTAACCAAAAATTTTCTCGAGGCACCCTGATGAGTGTAGTTGGCTTCTTGATAGTCAACAATCGTTAATTGTTCCTGCCCAAGTAGTCCGCTTGGGTTACTTTTTCCACTCCAAATACAACCAACTCCTAGTAAAATAGCGTAGAGCCGAACCAAATCTAAATTTAAGCATAAACCTAAGATGATCAACACCCAAGGCATGTTGAGTTTATTAGAAAGACCACCTTGAGTCCATAATGGCTTCTAGCCTAAAATGGCGATCATGATTGTGTCATTTGAAGGATGTATACATCGTTTGACAAACCATTGTCCATCTGAATTAGAAGGTTATTTTAGTAGTTTACTTTTGTCAAACTTGAGTTTTCAGAAACTATCATTCCATCCAAAAGTGTTGACAATCAGAGATGACAAGAATTTCAAAGGGAAGACCCTTTGGAAAAGGCTTAGAATATGATGGTACCCCTACGTGGGATTTAATATTTGTATTTTTTTTCCTTGTTTCTTTTTCCCGTAACTTCATAATTATATTTCATTTATTAAGACTTGCAATAATTGTTTCTTTGGAAAAGGGTCACATATTTGTATAAGACTTGCAATAATTGTTTATATGCTATGTGCTATATTTCAGTTTTTCTTTAATTACAACCGTATTTATATGTTTTATTCATTATTTGTGTGATATTTTGCATTATCCATTATGTACACAACTAACAACTGTTACATTTTGAGTTATTCTTCTTCACAGCGAAAAATTGATTTATTTTCAAATTCAGAAATACTTATTTGTCCGAATTCGCAGGATACAAGAAGATAAGTCAAATTAGAGTCCTTAAATTTCTCAATTATATCAAGTCAAAACGATAAATAAGGGGAGTACGTGACTATGAGGTCGCATCCACTTATATTTATTATTATTTTGCATGATGGTCCTGCTCTCACATATTTCTCATATTTTTGTATGGATACAGTCTCCGACATCAGTTAGGGATGGTCGTAATGATGTCTGGATCTTGTGAAAATTAGGAAGAGACAAGGATCCAAGAAAACATTCGAAAAGAGTACACCAAGTCATTACTGTAGAAATTTGTAGGTTACATTCAACAGACAATATAAATATTGACGATTCAGAGGCTATAAAACTTATTGGTACGAAAAAAGAAAAAGAGTTAAAAAAATACTTCATGACTACGAATTTTTAGTGGCGCTAGACCTAGGAATTTCTTTGAGTTGTCTAAATCTTTAAATTATTATATGCCTTATCTGCACGAACTCCGTGTACCTGATTCTCATTTCGATGAGATACGTAGGCAACCCTTCTTTGGTTCAATATTATCTTCTAATATAAAATTGAAAAAAAATTATAAAATAGTTTGTGTATATTTTCCAAGTCTTATCTGGATGAACAACACGTACCTGGTTCTCATTTTAATGAGATACGTAGGTAACCCTTCTTGGGTTTGGTATTATCTTCTCCAAAAATAAAATTAAAAAAAATATTTAAAATAGTTTGTGTATATTTTCCAAGTCATATCTACATGAACTACGCACACTTGATTCTCATCTTAATGAGATACGTAGGCAACCCTTCTTGGGTTTGGTATAATCTTCTCAAAAAAATAAATTATAAAATAGTTTGTTCATATTTTCCAAGTCATATCTGCACGAACTACGCGTACCTGATTCTCATCTTAATGAGATACATAGGCAGCGCTTCTCGTGTTCGGTAATTATTCTTAAAAATAAAAAATAAAAAATTGTACATACTGTAAGAGACATGTTTTCAACTGTGTCGGGACCTATGTTGTTAAGAGCATGTAAATGTATTCGATATGATGGAAAAGACTGACTTTGCGGTAAACTAAAGATTCTTGTGGTACCTGGTATCTGTACTTTTGTGATGCTTGAAAATACTCTTGCATGCAACCAAGATAAGAATAAAACAAACCTTATGTTTCATGTGCATTCTGTGGTGAGATTTTGATAAAACTTCAATTGTCTTACACTATTGATGTAGAACTTGACTTGAATGTTTTTCGAGGTGAAATTATGAGTAATGTTTTGTTTGAGAAATGATTGTAGGCCTTTTTTGATCCGATTTTTCCTTTCCAAGCCTACCATATTACGTTAATTCCTAGTTCTCCCATTTTGAGCCTGAAACCTTTATTTGGACAACCACATCTTAACCACTACCATTTTTTAGTGCTTACAAGCACTATCCTCTCTTGGCCCACCCTTCTTGATTGAACCAAGAATGTGAAAATTATAAGAGGAAGTTCATGTTTGAAATGTCCAAAAGCAAAGATGTTGAGTCTTCCAAAATAAAAGAAGCGAAGACCACTAGAGAAAATAGAGAAAGGAAGAAAGAAAACATGAAGAAATAGAGAAAGGTAAAAAATATCCTTACAGGGTCAGTGAAAGGTGGGAAGGAAAATACTCCAACAAAAAAAGAAAAACTTATTATAATAAAGAAGTGAATAAAAGAAAAGCTCCAACGAATAAGGACTCAAAAGAAGAAAACAAAAGAAAAGAAGACAAAAGATAAATATTAAGAGCTAAAAAAAAGCGTTTAAAATGAGAATTCAAAGGAAGATGAAAGGTGAGAGAACAATTAAGAGGATCTGACGTCAAAGGGTACCAATTATTAAGAGCACAAATTCTGTTTAGCGTTCAAGGAGGAATTAATTAACTTTTATCTCAAATAAATATCCTATCCATCCCTAAGCCTACGTTACAAGCCAATGGCAAGCCCTACATGATCTCGTTCCAAATGTTCTCACATTAGTGGAGATTTACATAAGGGTCAAGTTGTGTGCATTGAACATTCTTGTGAGTGTGAGTGCACTTTGAAAAATGTCTTATAATCAAATGTTTCAAATATGTGTGAAATAGGACTAGCCTTTGTCGTGAGGGCACTTGAAACATGAGGATTGATATAATTCAAAACCTTTGTTAAAAACAAGATGAACGGATCTTGTTGATTCAAAAGTATGTTTCATGTACCACCTTAACCTGTAGGAATTACCTTAATTCAATCTTTTAAAAAAAGATTTACCTGCAATCCTAACTGTTGGTACCAATCGTGGTGAAGATTTGACTATCTCATCAAATTTTTTTTTTAAAAAAAAAATTGTCTTTTGAGTGGTTCATTATAAAAAGTTTTATTAAGTTCGTGTTATATGTGTGAGACGCCTATTTTACTTCATTGGATTGTCCATCCCAAAAATGTGATATATCTTGTTGTTAGGCATTAAATATAGCAAGGAATACCATTTTCATATTTCATCATGTTCATATTGCATTTTCTATTGATAATTTTTCATATTTTTTGCAGCACTCATCATCCATAAGGTTGGAAAAACATTTGACCTGATTCCTGCCTCGACAGGATATGTAGGCACCACGACTGCTCGGTCATATGCCCAATCTGTTTATTACTTCACCTTATAATAAAAACTAGGACAGACTTTTTAAAAATATTTCAAAAAATCTCAATAAAGATAGCCAACAAGTCAATATTGAAGATCATTTTGAGATTTCCTAAAATTCTAACTGGAACAGAATTTCGAGGAAGACCTCAAAATTATGATAAGTGATGCGAGAAGCTTAATAGCAACTAAAAAGATCATGCATCACTAGTTAATATTCATGTATCACGAGTTAATTCATGTATCACTAGTTAATATTCATGCATCACTATTTAATATTCATGCATCGCGAGTTAATTCATGCATCACTAGTTAATATTCATGCATCACGAGTTAATTCATGCATCACTAGTTAATATTCATGCATCGAGAGTCAATTCATGCATTGCGAGTTAATATTCATGCATCACGGATTAATATTCATGCATCGTGAAAAGATTTAATACCTCGCAGAAAATTCATATATCGCGAGAATATTTCATACCTCGCAGAAATGTATGCATCGCAAAATATTCATTCCTGGCAGATAGTTATGCATCAAGAGTCAATAATCATGCACCGCGAGAAGATATTCATTCCTGGCAGATAGTTATGCATTATGAGAAGATATTCATACCTCGCAGAAAATTCATGCATCGCAAGGAAATTCATGCATTACTAGTTAATTCATGCATCACTAGTTAATTCATGTATCACGAGTTAATTCATGCATCGCGAGTCAATACTCATGCATAGTAGAAGATCATGCATCGTAATTAATATTCATGTATCACGAGTTAATATTCATGCATTGCGAGTTAATATTCATCAATCGTGGATTAATATTCATGCATCGCGAGTTAATTCATGCATCACTAGTTAATATTAATGCATCACAAGTTAATATTTATGCATCACGAGAAGATTTCATCCCTCGCAAAATTTTATGCATCGCAAGAAGATTCAATTCCTCGCAAAAGTTTACATATCGCAAGAAGATTTCATACCTTGTGAATTTATGCATCGCAAAAAGATTCCATCCCTCGCAAAATTTGCGCATCACGGGAAGATATTCATGCCCTGCATGCAATCATGCACTGCAAGAAAAGGAATCGTGCAAATGAAATATTTATCCCTCAACGTCAACAGACGTTAAATATTGAGGAGAGAAATTAAGTGTTGACACGGTGAAAGACACTGTCTCCTATTTAAATTGCAGTTTTAAGCTAACGAGTTTTATCTTAGTCCTTTTGGAGAGTATTCAAAAGGATGATTTTTTTAAAATAAAATAAACTTGTGCAAATTACTTCAACAAGGATGCAACACATCATAGAACCTTTTGGAGACATGTCTAGGATTGACTTCAACTACATGCAATCACACTTCTCTACAAAGGTCATGTGTTCGGTCAAAATTGGGTTCGTCAATTTTCGTTGTCCACGATTTCTTTCATCAATCATACACAATAAATAGGACAGCAGTTGACACTCAATTTTGGCCTAACATTTTTGAAATTCGTAATTTTGAGGTCTGATTTATTTAAAATCTTAAAATAATTTATTTAATATAGTTTAAGGAAGTTTATCGATAACTATCTTCATTTTATCAAAATATAAGTTTTTTGTTAGTTATTTTTTTAAAATTGCATTTCACATGTCATTAGTTATGTTCATTATATTATTTTAAAATTTTATTTTTTATTTGTTACATTTGTTAATAATTATGTGAATTTAGTACAGTCTAAAATTTAGTCAAATACAAAAAAAATTAAAGAATTCTACTGCAATAATTTTGGGCCACAATAATAAGCCCGTAACTTAGGCCCATAATTTTTTGGTGTGGATAACATGTTGAGGATAGAGGATGAAAATTTTGAAGAAAAGAAGAGAAACCTAAAAAGTCCATTCCCTTTTCCTCTTCCTCTCAAAAATCAGCCTCCTCCTCTAAACACCCCCAACTGACGCCTCCCCTCTCCTCTCTTCCTCCCAGCCGCCTCTTCCTCTCCAACCACCTTTCTCCCTTCTCTCTCCCCTTCCTCTCCTCTATTCCTCCCAGCCTCCACTTCCTCGGCCTCCCTCTTCTCTTCCACTGGCGCCACTCTCCCGGAAAATGTCTTCCCTAAAGCCCAAGCCGACCTCGTTAACTGGCGGGACTCCAACATGTCCGTAATGGAAATGAGATCTGTAAATGTTATTTCTGCAGTTTGTGCATTTATCTCTAAGGTATCGGTTGTTCCCTCTGCCTCCGCACTTGTCATCAAGGTGTTGAAGGAGGTGGAACGTGACATGAAGAAGACAAAGATTATCAAGCATAACGGTTACATATAACTTGATGTCGTCGTTGAAATTGCTAAGGTGATGCACCCTAGATCTATGGCTAAGGATTTGAGTGAAACCGTTAAAGAGATCTTGGGAATTTGTGTATTTGTTGGTTGTACGGTAGAAGGAAAGGATCCTAAGGATTTGCAGCAAGAGATTATTGAGGGAGATGAGGAGATTCCTCAGGATTGATTGTTGATTGATGGGATAAGAGTGAATTATGACCTGATTATTCCATTGATGGAGGTATCCAATTTACGATGAGTTCCAACTGCGATGGACAACAATCAAAAGTCCAATCGTAAACTCCATTTGAAACAATGGTAAAACTCAAATATCTTACTTTAGTTTTATTAAATTTTGCTTAGTGTCTCCCATTTTCTATCATTATTATCGTTCTTTTGAAATTTTGTTTGCTTAATCTGTTACTTTTTTTTGTCAAATTTTGTTCATTGTTGTGTTAGTATTTTTGTTTGAATGGATTTTTTATGTAATTTTTCATGAGGTGTTTATTTCCATTTATGTTACTGCTTTAGTTTTGTTTTTGATTAGTTTTCTTATTAATTATAATAATCATTTGCAACTAGATGCATCATTTCTTGAAGTTTCTGATTTATTATATTATTATTATTGTTATGATTTTGTTTTGTTTAGTTTATTATTATTGTCATATTATTATATAATCATTATCTCTTCTTACGATTATTAATGTTATTATTTTTCTTATTTGTTGTGTTATTGTTGTTGAAATTCTTTTATTTTTTTTTTTTATCTTTCTCGTTATAGGATAGTATTTGTCTATTCCTATTATTGTTCTATGAAGTTTCAGCAATTCCTTTTTATTATTTAAATTACTATTGTTATTATCTTATTTTGTTTAAGTTTATTTTTTTTTGATATATTCTTGGTTACTTCGATATTGATTTCATGTTGACAATTTTTATTTGTGAAACTAGCCAATGAAAATCTATTCATCGGGTTTAGAGACATTTTCCATTTTAAAAGACGGAAATTTTTAGTTTAAGTTCATATAAATTGTTTGTTAAAATTTTTAAAATGGGCAATGAAAAATCTGTCCATCGGGTTTAGAGGCCTTTTCCATTTTAAAAGCCGGAAATTTTTTAGTTTATATTCATCTAATTTGTTTGTTGAATTGTTAAAATGGCCAATAAAAAATCTATCCGTCAGGTTTAGAGACCTCCCAATTTTAAAAAGAAGAAATTTTAATTTAAGTTTATATATTTTATATGTTGAAATTGACCAATGAAAAAAAAAACTCTCTGTCGGTTTTGGAGGCCTTCCAAATATTAAAAGATGGAAATCTAATTTAAGTTTATATATAATTTTAATTGTTGAAATTGGCCGATGAAGAAATTACCATAGATTTTTAAGGCCTCCCATGGTCATAAGACTGATTTTTATTTTAAAATTGGTATTAGATTATTCAATTTTAATCATATTTATTCTTTACTAACACTTTTATTGAGTGTGCTTACAATTACCCAAAACTTGCTTCCTTGATGCCATTCGAAAAAACTCGAATTATATTTTTATGTCATTATTATGTGAATTTTGGCGTTAGGAAAACTTTGTGCCGATAATTATTTTATTTTATTTTATTGTGTATATTGCATGTTTATTATATTTGTACATTATTTTATTCTCCTCCTCAATTTGGGAAAAAATGAATTCACTCCGAAAACACAATTGTGCATTTCGAAGGGTGCCTAACCCCTTCCCTTCGGAATAACTTGAACCCGTTACCTAGAATCAAATTGGTTTCTTAGACATTTCTTTCAAGTTAATTAATAATTGGTTTCCTAGTTTTCCTACAAATTAGGCGACGACTCCATTTAATCCCTATGAACTCCCTTTCCCCTTTTCATATCCTTTTACTCATTTTAAAATTTTTGTCACTTAAACTTTCTTTTAATAGGAGTCACCGCGATGTTTTTCCCTATTTCAACAGAGTAGGGATGTAAACATATGTCAAGAACAAAAATTTTATGAAAAGAATTTCAAACATCATTTAAAGAATCCTCCAAGTATAACATAGGAGCTACAAAATTGTTAGGTCTATTAATATTACAACTTCTTAGAACCCCCTATATAACAGTCACCATCACCTATTCTAAATCTGTAAAAATTAATATCTAGTTAAATGTAAAAAATAAAAATGAGCTTGTAAGATAAACTAATGATGTTTTCTGCAAAACATAGGGAGAGAAAAATGATCCAAAGAGGAAGTTTTCCAGTGGAGGAAATAGATGATCAAATAAAAACTTAGTGGGTATGACATTATACTTCAAAGATTGGGATGAACAAAAGTGAACTACCTTAAAAAATATATATAGAAAATTAAATGGCTATCTACCTACCCGGTGCATCCACACTCACTTTACATGTCATACAAAATAAATATTTTTTTATTTTATAGTGTGTGGGATTAGTAACAAAAGAGAAGTCAAAGATTATAACGTGTACCTTTTTTTTAATTCATACATCCCATATCATATTGTAATGACTTGAGAGCACCCGCTAATAGTAATATGGCATATTCAATCTCGAAGAGATGTTATACAAGCCCTTAGAATTCATTCCTCACATAATAATTAGAAAATATGGAAGAATTTAAAAAGTTTCTTTAAAACATAACTTGAATAGTATTTTATAAAAGTGGAAGTCATTCTTACATTAGTCTCAAACCATCTATTAATGACGTGAATAAAAGTGATGCGACACAGCCCATATAAAGTCTAAAACACAAAATCAAATGGTTTAAAGGTATTTGGATATTATCCCTGAATCAATGAAAATGATCCAAAGAGGATGTTTTCTAAAAATGATCCAAAGATGACAATATCTATTTACCTTTATCAAATTACCTTTTATGTTTTAGACTTTATGACTGCTTCGTCCAAAACTTTTATTCATGTCATTCATAGATTGTTGGACACAATATTGTTAGAAAGTCCTCTTTTATGAAATATTTGTCGAGTTATGTTTTAAAGAAAGTTTGAAATTCATATATTTTTTGTAATGCCTATGTGATGAATGAATGCTAACGGATTCTATAAGATCTCTTAGAGATCAAATACACCATGTTATGACTACCGAGTGTTCTCAAGTCATTACAATATGATATGAGATGCAAGAACTTTATCAAAAGGTACACGTTATAATCTTATAATTCTCTTTTGTTGCTAATCCAATTCACTCTTAAATAGAAAAAAATATTTATTTTGCATTAGTGTAAAGTAAATGTGGATGCGCAAGGGTAGGTAGATAGCCCTTAATTTTCTCTGTATATTTTCAAAATTGTTTCACTTTTAATCATTGCAACATTTTATTTACAATGTCATTCCCACTAAACGTTTCTTTGATATTCGATTTCCTCCATTAGAAAACCTCGTTTGGATCATATTTTGTCTCTCTAGTTTAGCAGAAAACATAATTAGTTTCTCTAATAAGAACATTTTTTACGTTTAAGTAGATATCATTTTATATAGATTTAAAATGGGGATTATGTTTGGGATATCGGTGCGGTTGGAAGAAGTTGTAATATTAATAAACCTAACAATGTTGTAGCTCCTATGTTATACTTGGAGACTTCTTTAAATGATGTTTGGAATTCTTTTGATAAACTTTTTGCTCCTAACCTGACTAATTTAATAGTTTGTCATAATTTTCTCTTTATATTTTCCAACTATTCGTCAGGAAAAACCAGATGATGAGGTTAAAATCATGAACCGAAATGCTAACCGATACTGGTAGTTACATCCCATTCATCCAACTCAACTTATCCAACTAACAACTACAACACCAAAAGAATGGATTGATTTACAACAAGTCGATATAGGGGCAAAAAAATATCCTAATTTCATGTTTTCCATGGAGACTCCTGTGATTCAAACTAGAACAAGGTAACCATTCCCTTCGTTAAATTTTATGTGTGTGTTCCAAAATTTTGATTTGAAATAAGGAAAAATCATTCAATAAGGATTACACATGAATTATTGCAAGAGGAACATGATGAGACCAAATGTTAAAGTATAACTGAAAGCTTTGTCAAAAGACATTAAGGTCTGACTATGGGAGTTAGTAGTAACAGGCATAACCACCACATGAGCTATATGTGATGTCAGATCCATAGACCATATTGAAGGAATCTATATACCTTGCCAAGGGTATAAAGGTGTGTATGGTGTGATCACTAAAATTAATGCCCATAGTGGGGACTTAGCCTACGGGGTACGTTCTAGGACTGTAAGGGTACACTGAAACGTTGCCTCGCTCTTATTATATGTAGCGCACTTCACCCTATGAAAGAGACTATACATAGTTTTACTATAATTCATCCTAGGACTCTTAAACCTAATGTTCTGATACCAAATTTTTCACGCTTTGAGGCTACCCCCTTGTGTAAACACGGGACCCAGGATTACGAGTGACACCAAGAAAATCTTGAACTTGCACATTATAACAAAATTCTATTAGTTTAAGGTACTGAATAATAAATCAAAATCTAAAGTTGAATTTAAAACTATGCCTGAAAAATCCTCAACTCAGTAGAGTTGCTGGTACACGTCCCTAGCTAAACCTAAAAAAACTGAAATTGAAATAAAAGTCTCAAATGGAAAACATGTCTATTGTACTCGAAGTATGAGGGCTCACCACTAATGATACTTTATATGGATCCGAAACCTATTTGCATGTGATGTGAATGTTGAGGAGCTGAACATACAACATTAAAGGACGTAACATACAGTATGCATCAATATTTGGAATGTACTAAGCATGCATGATATAGAATATAACTTAACAAATATGTAAGTTAGACAAGCATAACAGAGAAATGCCATAATCTGAAAGTAATGTATATACTGCAATATATTAAACTGAACTGAACTGAATGTAATGACCAAGTACTAATTATTATCTTTACATTCTGAAATTGAAAAATGAAAAATGACTAAAAACCTAGTCAAATGCAGTAGAGTATAACTATGCGAGTTATTATTAATCGAGATAAAACAACTTGAGCTAAATATAGAGTGCGATGTATATGCCCCGCCGGGAGGACCGAGTATACCTTTACAGGGGCATAAATCCATGACTTCATGATCAAAAAAATTTGATTCCTAATAAGAGGAATAATACTCATACGAAGGACCATAGTTTTAGGACTATAAGGGTACACCAAACCCTAATCCAACTCGGTGCTAAGACTACTCCCAACTATAATATGTATGACACAACATACTAAATTACAGGATATGCTTAATATTTAGCCACGCAAACTAAGAATGCGACACTTATGTAATAAAAATAAACATTCGAAATCTGAGGCATGCTTATTTGTTTAACTGACCTAAAAAATGTAATTCATGACCTAAGAAAATTTACACAACCAGGGTTCAAAATTTTATTCAAAGAAATAAATAAAAATTTCACAAAAAACACAATAATCTAATTAGGAACACTATAATAATTATATCACAACAATTGTTCAAATTTTTCAAAATCCTAGTTCTAAACATGATATCAAGGATGAAGAATCTGATTGAATTCTAGTGACCTAGTCGATAAATGAAACTGACTAGTGAGATCCCACATACGTGGTTAGGAAAATCAATGGAGAAATAATCCTTCAACTTTGAGGCTGGAACAGCAGAAAACCTCCTATGTTTTCTTACGGACGAACAATCGACGATTCTCCTTGTTTGCTCTTAATGTGATGAATTTAGGTGAATGAATTGACTATGGTAGGTTCTGGTTTGAATTATTGGATTAAACGTAGTTAAACGACATAATTTTTGGGTTAAATGATGTATTTAAGGTTTTCAATACATGAAGGAAAAGACCAAAATGACCCTAACTTAAAAGTTGTTGAGGCCCTTCCACGTAGCCACTAATGGTCCATAAAAGGGACTATGGCCTATTTAGTTTTTTGGGGCCCTTCACGAGCCCTACCACGGCCCGTGTGAAGGACCACAGATCGTAAAGGTCATTGTAGTTCTTTACTTGGGATGGGGTCTACTAGATAGGGTTCATGAACCTTTTGAAGGACCATCATCAGGACCACGACTTGTGGTGGACTCTGTTGTCTGATGTCTGGCTGTGGTTAGTTGTCCCTTTATTTCGGACCTCCCTTGCGTCATTGTCCACCACTTATGGTTGGGAATGAGCCACTACTAGGATGACAGATCGGTGTTCCTTTCACGTCCGTGAACCCAGCATTTGTTCACCAATTTTCTATTATTTTCTGTTGTAAGTCTAATTCTTTATGAGGTGTTATAATAACTGCTATATATTTTTCATAAAATCGTACATGTGATGATTAAATTTGTCAAATCTAATTTGTGAAAGAAGAGAGAACACAACAATTATATATAAACCTAAATTTTTGATATTTTTAACGATATAAACCTAAATTTTTTATATTAAAAGTTTGACGTTAAATTAAATTATCGTTAATAATTTTGTGATATTTAAGAGGCATAGTACAATGTTTCTTTATATAGGGTTGTGGTACTTTAGTTTCTTATAGTGAACTAGTTATATATATTTATAAAGAACCGTAACAGTAAATGCACAAAATTTAGGTCTTTTAAATTTTATATAAAAATGATAATATGGTGAAAGCCAGAATGTATTTCTCTACTTCTCTACGATAGTAGTAAAAAAAGGAAACCAAAGTCAAATTTAATTTTATTCATAAAAAAACATTTTGCGAAGAGATATTTGAATGAACCTCCTCAACCCTATCTATCTTCGTTTTTAAAAGATACACAACACAAAGTCTTATTCAAATTGTTAAGTTCTGAACCTACACCTTGCATGTGGCCGAACTGTGAGAATCATTACTAGTTTCCAAACGAACCTTTGGCTTGGCTGATACTAAGCAGAAGACTTCCTCAAGCGATAAAAGGCTTCAAACAAAATTTTATGAATATTATTAAACTTAAAGTAAATAATCAACTCAAACTTTCTTAAAATACTCTTTAATATTAGTATAATAGTTTGAAGAAACATCTCAAGGAAATATAAATATTGAAAGACTCTTCAACTCTAATTATTAATAAAGCCTCTACTATTAAAGAAGATTATCGGGACAAGACCCACGTCATCTTAATAGCTAGAAGGTATATCTGAAGTTCTCTGAAATGCAAGGAGGCTCACCAAGAGCTAGCAGAAGTATATAGTGATCTGAACGCATTATCTTTTGATGATTCAAAAAACCACTATCTGCATCATAAAGAGATACAAGTAAAATGACTTTAGTACATTGAATATAAGTATATGTAATATAGCTAAAGTGAAATAATTGAATGAAAGGATTGTTGTACAGAAACTATACTCAAGGTGAATGTAAAGAAATAAATGAGTTAAATCGGCAACTATCAATATGAACAAAGTGATGATACATCATCTTGTACACCCTACTGGAGTTGTTCTACATTTTTCTGAAATGTAGAACCTCTCAACTAAGTGGTTCCTCTAAGTATACTGATTTCTTTAAAAAGTATGATGTTCTACCCATGTATGCAAGACTGTTTATGAGGGATTTGAATTATCTTAACTCTCTCTCATGTTGGTGCGAAATACTACACCTAGTAATGTATAATGTTGATCAAATGTATAAAAATATTGTCACGCCCCAAGCATACACTCTGGACGTGGCCGGTACTCTAGAACCTGCATGTGAATCATTGGCATGACTGACTACATAGTTGAAGACTTACTCAAGAAAAATAGGAACTTCAAAATCAAAAATTAACTCAAAATTGTCAACAATATATAAACTCAAAAATATCTCGATATGCTTGTTAAAACATAAATAATTGACTCTATGACTTAAAATATGAACAAGAGAATAGTGAAAAACTCAACTACAAATGTCTATGAATCCTTTAAGGATTTTGATTCAAGTATGGACAAGACCCTCGACAACTTACAAATATATAAATAACTATATCGAGATCTCAAATATGCAAGGAGGCTCATCATATGCTAGCTAAAGTACAAATAGTATCAACAATGCTCTAGTTGATGAACATTAATACTTGTATCTGCATCATAAAAAGATGTTGGTGCAAGGGAAAATCTGAAAGAGATACAGCGGAATTGATAACGAGGGAAGACAATACTCACCTCAAATCAACTCAAATCTGAAAGCAACAACAAGAGATGCAACATAAAAAGCTTGTAAAAGAGTAAATTTCAACTTAAAATGGATAAAAATACAATAACATACTCTTTGTTCTTATTTGAGAGATTCTCTTATCTACAACCATCACTATGAAATAAGTGATGATACAACGTCTCGCCCATACTATCACAATGTCTCACCCATACTATCACAACTATCCTATACCTTTTCGAGATAAATAATACCTCAACTAAGTGGATACACTAAGCTTTGTCGTAAGGCACAAATGATTTTTTAAAAAGTATGATCGTTTACCCTTGTTAGCTTAAATTTTTTATGAGGAATTTGAGTCGTCTGAACTGGCCTTCATATCGATGCTCAATATTATCCCAAAATAAATATGAATGCTCAAATGTATAAAACATAACTCTTCATCAATTTGAGGTAGTTACTCAAAAGATCATTTTAGAAAAGGTAATACTCAAAAACTCCTCATAAACTCGTTCAGAAATCAATTTCTTAAAGCTTTTGACACATGCTTCATACCATTCAAATGTTGAAGTGTTACACTTGGAAATGGTTAGTTCCCTATACTCATTTTAAAACATGAAATAAAACTCTCCTCATTCTCATTCTCATTTTACTCAATATTTAGTTCAAATTTATAATCAATTGCAAAAGAATTCATAAAATGACTAAAATGGACCTCTTGAATTTTCCTCTTTAACTTTTCTTTGATTTGAAATGTGAATAAATAAATGTTATTAGGATATGTAGGATTTATCAAGGATTAATGAAGACTTTAAAAGTTAAAATTAAGTGGATGGAAAAGAAAAGGACCTTCTGACCGTGGAGAATTGAGTGGCGCAGGGCGCCAGCCCCAAAACTACTAGAGAAGTTTTGGGTGCACTACTAAAGTACCTCACCACCACCAAACTACTGACAAGTACTCCAGTCGTAGTGATGGCATGCCGCTTCACATCCGCGCCCATAAATCTAATGATTTTTTAATCTAATTTGTGGGTCCTAACTCATCTAGAATTGAGTGATTTATTCTAAATCCTTTTTTATTTACAAGCCTTAAATGAATTCATCAATCTTTATCTAACACCTAACTCATACTAAATTTGAATAAACTCAAGAACTCAAAGACTCTACTGTTATAGAATGAAATAAAATTCAATAACAATGTAAAAAACCTATCAATAAGAGATTTCATGAAAAAATTAGAGTTATGTCGTGTGGTTGAACAATCCCAACACAGTGAGAAGCTAACATACCTAGAAAGAATGATGTTCTTGGTTAATTCTCCAAAATCCCTTTTCTATTCTCCAAACCCTTCTGCCAAACTCTATGCATTTAGGAACATGAAAAAGTAGTAGAAAACATATTAGACCCTTATTTGGGTGTGAAAATTTTTTAGTCCTAGTAGTGTAAGGAAAATACCAAAATACCTTTTCTTTAAAAGTATGAAAAATAGACATTAGAGAGGCTTTATTCTCAAGGCCATAATTTTTTACTCCAAGCTAAAAAATTCGCAAACTTTGCGGCGTTGGAAATACGACTCAAAGACTGTTGATTTGATACCTCACAGGAAACCTAATTCTTTATGTTCTAAAAGATATGATCGTTGTAATTTGACCAAAAACTAAAAGATGATCGTAGTTTGAGGTGTTATAAACATATTCTTTCTTTTGTTTGAGATTACTACTGAAACAATCTTCTTAAAAGAGTTAATTTCTCTATCATATATTTGGAACTAATTTCTAATTGAGAAAATGAGGTTTTTGTTATCTCTATGTAAAAGTACATTTTGGTAGAGATAGTTACTCAATAGGGGCCTGTTTTAGAGGTAACTATTATGTACTCAATCTTTCTTAAAAAAATGTTACTTTTTTTTAAAAAAAAATTATTTTTTTCTTCACGTAAAAATGTAACATATGGTATGTACTTGGTTTCCTTATGATTTTTTTCAAACACCTCTTCGCATCCTCAAAAACACAAATTAGCTTTAAATGATTCTCAAAATTTATAACTCAAAATAGGTTTTATGTTGTAATATAGACATTAAAGCATCAACATAAGGATCTCAATATGAATATTGAAAACTCAATACTCAAAAATCAACGATACTATTTATCTCAAGAAAACTCTATTCATATCATTCATGCTAAAATATATACATGAACGATCAACTGAATGATCACTCTATAGAATTTGCAACAATAAATGATTAGACATAGTAATTTAAAAAATCAACAACTTAAGAACTAAGAACTTAATATAACCTTATCCAAAAAAATACTCAAATGTGAGGACAAAACCTTAAATTACTTTTTTGCTGATTAAAAAGTAGATGTAGGACATAAGAATGAACTAGTCTAATATTATGATATCCTTATATATGTGAATATGAAGATTTTAAAATGAAAATTTTTGTGGAGACTTGATTTTATCTTTACCTTGACGAGGAATAATAGAACGGAAGAACATGCGAAAACTTGGGTGGGAGGATTTTCTTTGTATCTTGGATTTTCCTCTTGAAGGTTTTAGAGTTCTTGTTGGGGAAGAGGAACCCTGTGTGAGTTTTAAGATAATTTTTAAATACTTACTTTTTTATTGATGGAAACTAGTTAGTTGATTTATATACTAAATAAACACTCAAAAAGGACTTAAACTAAGGTTAAAAAAGACATATGGGAAAGACAAAAGCATCCCACACTTTAATATTGATTAAGTTCTTTAAAAGAAGGTTTCATAAAACATTTAAGGTTCATGGTCCATGAAACCTCACATGTATGATATTGCTTCACTAAAATTGGCACAACCATTTTTACTCCAAACACCAACTAAGACAACTTTGTGGCATTCAAAAAGAAGATGCAAATACATTTAATTTGATAAACTCAATATATCAACTTAAAAAGTATTAAATAAATAGATAGTGCCTTGGTCTAGAATTGATTTAGAGGAAAATAGGTGATGCTATCTGTTCTTCATATATTCCTTGGAGTCCTAAGTAGCTTCCTCGACTAATTGGTTCCTCAAGAAGACTTTAATTAATGCAACCTTTAGTTCTCAACCTACGAACCTGACAATCAAGGATCTAAACTAGAATATCCTTATTTGACCCGTTGTTATTCACTCCAATACTTTCAGTAGGGACAATAAGTGTATGATCACCCAAGAACTTCTTTCCCATAGAAATATGAAACATTGGATGAACTTATTATAGTTCTAGTGGTAGATCAAACTCATAATCTATAATACAAACCCTCTTGGAAATTCGGTAAGGACCAATATATCGGGGATTGATCTTTCCTTTCTTACGTAATCTCATAGCACCATGCATGGGTGAAACAGATATATCTTATCATCAACCTCAAACTCTAAATCTTTTTTTCTAACCTCAGAATAAGATTTTTCATGACTGTACAAAAATTTTAACTTCTCCTAAATGGTAATCACCTTATCCATGTGTCATGACCGGAATGTAGACCCCAGACGAGACCAGCGTCGTTGACCTCTCAGAGGTCGCAGACAAGCCTACATACGTCATCTCTACTTCATGTAGGTTAATTTTTGCGATAATTTTAAACTTATTGTTATTTAACATTGGTATAAGACATTCTACATAAACTCATTAATGTTCACGATCAACCATCTAACATTAAGCTCATCAAATGAAAGAAATAGTTCAATACTGGATAAAGTGTGTACTTGTCAAAATGGCACCAATACAAAGTCTTAAATGAAATACTAATGGAACATGTTCCACTAGCTAAAACCTGCATCGAAGCTAGATAATAACATTAGACAGTCTCGAAAGCATGAGGGCGTACCAAGTCCGGATGAAATCTCTACATACGAATATCAGCAACATCTTACCGTAAGATCTAACGTCCACCTGTGACTGCACCTAAAAGTAGATATTTGTATGGAATTAGAACACACTTGTACTAAGTAATTGTATATGCAAGCACACACCAAGGACATGCATGAGAAAGAATAGGTCTTTCCTAACAACATGATTTATGGAGAGTCAAGTCAGTTGACTTACAAATTTGGGATTAGGAATGTCAATGGACCTTTCAATTTTGGATTTGGAAAGTCATGCCGTGAGTGTAACATGCATCATCAAACATATCATTTTGCAAATAGTACATAACATATTTCACATACCATATCACTTAGTTCATATCATTCTTTCATATGCCATGAGACCTTAGGATAATGGATTTATTAGGACTTCCAAAAACGAGGGCTCAACATATGGGACCTCAACTAGGAAACCTTCTTTAGCAAACACTCAGTCTTCTTCATTCATTCATTCATAAGGTAGTGTAAACACCTGCTATACCTAGGATGTAATCTAAGACTCTCATCAGTTTGCTGAGCAATGATAAAAAATAACCTAGTTTCATTACTTCACTGTAGCTCACATCTTGATTATCCTATCCTAACACCTTTGGTATCATTCATTTCATTGTGTACATCATTGAGGATGGACTCAATCATTCATTGTGAACTTTAACTTTAACCGACATAGATCATGTGAGCATCATGAAATTCAGTGTCTCCCCCACACCAAAAAGAGGTGGAATCACCGGCCAAAGTGACCGAAAACATGATAGCATACATGGGAATTGAATCCTACTGGATCCCTATATTGGTAGTATATGTTCGAAGACTAGGAGATATAAAGAGAACCATACCCGGCATGCCGGATAGTCTCATTTTATGAGAGTTACGTGAACCTCTTCCCATCCCGAAAGAAGGCATCACTTCTCATAGCTAGTATATCGTTGTTCAGTATAAATTTCCATTACATTAAACTCATACATCATGGAATTTGACTTCTAGTATAAGGACATTATAACTCAATAGATGATTTGTGATCTCATGATTAGTATTAAGTGTGTTAATCTCAATACATTCATTAGAGTGTTCATAGAGACAGGTCTCTTCATTAACTTTAAACTCTCATAGGTGAGTAGTTTTTGTAACATTTACATAGTCTCATTTGGGATTGCTCTCAATTTAACATTAGCCTCATATCATGTTGTCACCACATTCATTAACATTATCACATTCTCTCTTAATAATTACTCGCCCTTTTTTTCGTGATTATTCATTTAATCATATGCCAATGTACATGACCATTTATTGTGTTTCAAACTCTTACCTAACCCTTCTAGGGTTTCATCATTTCATTGTTCATTTCATCATATTCCAATGTATTTGGCAATTTAGTGTGTTTTACACTCGTACTAAACCTTTCTAGGGTTACTTCATTTCATTACATACATCTTAGGTTCACTTATTTTTAAACGTATGCTAGACTTATGGGTCTATACATTCAAGCCATTAGGCTTCATATATAGTTCGTTAAGTGACTCATATATTCCTAAGATTATGTAGTACAAGACTTCTGTATCTTGTGTGCATGCCAAGATCTCAATTTCGATCTTAGTAGGTGGCATGATTCTTGAACATTTTATTCTCATAGTATCAATACAGAAATTTGGGCAAGTGAAACCAAGTTCGAACCCCTTGGACAATACTTACATTTTTCTCGACTTTATTTTTAATCTTCATGACATTGGGACTCTAGATCGAGCCCAACATCAACATTCTCTCTTTCTTTTTTTCTCCTTGAAATCTCCTTTTATTTTGCCTAAGGGTTATGGGATGGAACCCCCACAACCCCTTTTATTTTTTTCATTTAATTATTCTTTTCCAATTTGTATGAACCAAGAGGTAGTGGAATCGAACCCCCACAACCTCTCTTTTATTTTTCTTTATTTCACTAGGGTCTATGAGGTTCTAGGTTCGAATCCCCAGAACCTCCTTATTTTATTTTTAGTTAAAAGTTTCTTTGGCTACGCTTTGGTAGTGAGGTTGCGGGATCGATCCCCCACATCCTCAATTTATTTTCTTATTTATTTTGCCGTTTCTCCTTTCCAGCCTTGAGGCTGTGGCTTCGATTCCCACGCCTCACACTTCCTTTCTTTTATTTTTCTTTCCCTTCATTCGCGCCTAGAGGTCGTGGGTTCGATTTCCACGCCTCCCATTTTATTTATTTAAATTTTTTCTCTCTCCCTTCTCAGCCAGTACATCCCATTTGGAATCCCCCTTACCCCTTCTCCTTTCTTGTGAATTTAAGATGTCACACAGGTGAGGTCACAACTTCGAATTCTGGTGGCCTCATCCCTTTTAAAACAAATTAAATTTGAAAATAACTCCTCTATACTTAAGCCTAAATGAAACTTATTGATTTTTCTTGAAAATTAGTCATTTACTTATTTTATTTTCACTAATATTTCCACTTTAAAACATAGGAAATGTCACGGATAATTTAACACTTTTTTGGCGTGTATTTCATGGATTCGACACATTCTTAGAAGTGGATTCGTTGTTGTTTTATCTGCAACTTTCCCCGTAAAATTAGTCAAACACATAAACCTCATATCAACATCACGAATCACACATTTTATGCACGTTAATTACAGCCATGAAACTAACCATTTTAAGACTTACAAACGGATAACAACAAGAACAAAAATTTTCATATTGCACCACATCATTTTCGGTTGACATCATTAAACATGCTTGATATTTCCAAATACAAAATGATAAATAATATTATATTTCACACTTAGCTACTAGCAAACATACCAGCAACATGATTTCTAACCTCATTTGGATTGAAATCGGAAGGAGACTAGGGACAAGGAGTTCAACATTCAAGGGGAGAACCCTAGTTTCATATGTTTAAATTTTGTAGAAAGAAGTTTTTATTAGGGAAAGGATTCCGAGAGAGAAAACCCATACCTTGTTGTAGATTTACACAACTTTAAAGTGCTACCCAAATCCTCCCCTAAACCTTCAAAACAATTCCCTCGAGAAGATGATATATAGTTTTCGTTTCTTAAGTTAGCTTGCTTGCTTGTATATGTTTTTTTGTAAGTTCTTTGAGTGTATAGAACTTCTGATTACTTTATAAGATTTTTATCTTCTATTTTTGCAGCCTGGGTGGAGCAAGACTTCATATCATGGGTATTACGATACTACCCTTTGCAAGGAATACCATTTTATCCTTATACCCTTCAAACCTAAGATTTCTTCTTTTTAAGTTTGTTAAAGATTCCTTCGATAAAATCTTCTTATTCGAGATCCCTATATGGTTGGACCCAACCTTTCCATGCTCAACTGACTACCCAAGTTTGTTTACTTTGCTTTAGTAAGGGTTCTGAGGTTTGGTTCTACGCGCATAGATCTCTGTGAACCCTGGTCTAATCGTAGGCATTCTTGACACATTAAGCATTATTTATCTTATTCACTTTTAGGGTTGTTACACTATAACTTTATGAACAATATATTGTCAAATAAACGTTGTTTCACCAACCTCAAACCACCTAATATAAAATCTACACCCCCGCTCATACAGAGCCTCATACAGAGCCATCTAAATGTTTCGATGGTAACTAATATTGTATGTAAACTCAGTAAGAGGTGAGTGGCCATCCCAATTATATTTGAATTTAAAAATACACACTCTCAACATGTCCTCTAAGGTGTGAACTTTGCGTTCTACTTGACCAGTATTGAAATTCGTATTAATCATCTCCCACTTTTCTATTCTTGAAGAGGTCCGTATTAATCATCTCCCTTTTCTATTATGGAAGGGATATATTTTGAGCTACACCACATGGACATTGATTTTCCTTGGATTTGTTGAAATTTTGGCAATTACGAACAAACTAGGCAATGCATCACTTCATGCCACTCCACCGATAGATTTCCCTCAAGTCACTGTACATATTTTTGGCAAGATGAATCGAATATCGGAAACTAAAGGATTATTTTAGGATTTTTTCTAGGAGTTCATCCACACTTAGATACCACAAATTACCTTGATAACTTAGCACACCACTCCCTTTGTGAATAGACCATAACATTCGCCTTATGCCTACTTACCTTCAATTTAAGTAAAATGGGTTCCTTGTCCTACTTTTCCTTCACTTCAAAATATACTAAAAATTCAAACCTTGCATGATGACCACTTCATTTTTACAAGGATATAACAAATAGACACCTAGATGTGCGCGACTGTGAACTTCCTAGGCCAATTGTTTCTACCTTCCCTGACATGAGAAGTAGTCCTCATGGACAGCCTGGTTAAGAAATCAGCAACAACATTATCCTTACCTAGATTGCATAGAATGCTCATATGATAATATGTGAGTAGTTCCATCCATTTCCTTTGTCAAAGATTTAGCTCGTTCCGACATATTAGAGACTCTTGTAGTCAATGAGCTCATCCACACGAACACCATAGAGATAGTAATGCTACATCTTGAGAGAAAAGTATTGTTTCAAACACGAGATCCCAAGTCGGGAACTTATTCTTGAGAGTCATAAGTGGTCTGGAGGCATTGCCTATAAAATACCCTTTTGCCCCAATACACAACAAAGTCTAACTAGGGACGCATCACAATAAATAACAAAACCCTATGTATCTTCTAGTAGGGTTAAAATTTGAATAGTGGTTAACAAACTTTTCAATTTCTTAAAGCTTTTGACACAGACTTCATACCATTCGAATGTAGCTAGTTTCTGAGTCAACTTAGTTAATGTGGATGAAATAGATAAAAAACCCTAACAGTTTTTATATTAACTAATCAATCCCAAGAAACTCTTTATATCAGTTGGGAAGGTGGGTCTAGGATAATTCTACATTGCTTCAATATTCTGAGTGTTTACTCAAATCCCTTCACTAGAAAAGATGTGGTCCAAGTATGTCGTGGACTCAAGTCTAAATCTCTATCATTGAGAGTTTAGAGGACTATTATGAGATGAGTAGCATTGTCCTCTTCACTCTTTTGAATATATACATATGTCATAAATAAATATTACAAAAAACACGCTGAAATAATTTTTAAATACTCACTTTAATATAATGTTGACAAAAAATAGACTACATGACAGAAGTAAGATGTTAGCTGCATTAAATATGAGTGACACGAGAGAGAGACCCTAACCTTTAGATAAGTGCAGCAAAGTGTGACTAGATCACTAAAGTAACATGAGCATTAAGAGGTGTATCGAGGTGGTATGTAATAAGAAGAGGTCTTAATTCAGGTTATGAATTTTTTCTTATTTGTGCCTAGATTGTATAATTGAGTTTCCCTATATGGGATATGTTGGTGCAAGGTTCATTTTAGTAAGAGTTAGAAGAAGCACACTTAGGAGCCAATAAGAAGTCAACAGAAAATCTTAGGAAAAATTCTTAGTATCTTCTTAAGTAGTGTTCGATAGTCATGATATAAAATTTTCCCGAGTATTAGAGTAAAAGGAGATATAAACCAGTTCAGAGATAATGTACTAGGTCCATAACATTCAAGTTTAAGCTTTAGACTTAATAGGGAGTTTATAAGATGTTAAATCAAGTCAAGTGTTGAGAATAATATAATAATGAATTCAAATGATTATGAGGGATATATTTTCAAACGTACTTTTAGTAATGGAGTGATGTTCAAAGGAGAAGGTTAATGAACTTATCATGATGACGATGATGTGTCATAATTCCATCTGAAGTAATAATGATAGAGGTAGTGGAGGATGAGGTTTAACAATGGGAAATAGTTAAATTATAACCCTTAGATAGTTTCTCGATGTATGGGGGAAAATCTAGCTGGTATGGCAGAGATGGTGAGAGAATAAAAATTTCATAAAGTGCTGGTTAGTATGAGCCTATGAAACCGTTAAACTACTATGCTTGAATGTGATGTTGTTAAAAAATATGTTGTTCTGGATATAAGCCAATGTTGATTAAATGTGATTGTAAAGAGTAATACTTTTGTGCTGAGATTTGTTATAGAGAGGTATAAAACTCAAACCTTAGGATTTAGGTTAAGCTTTAATATAGTTAGAGTATGTCGTCATATTCTCTTGTGGGAGCTATGAGTTGCAGCCAATGGGGTATGGTGATGAGGAAAGAAGAGCACAGATGAGGAGCGTTTCAAAGCTTAACAACTAGCAGTCATATTACCCTAGGCATGGTATTTCTATTCTTAGTCCATGCCTAGTAATCTTGCTTTGTTTTCATAAAACATCAGAGAGAAAATGACTATGTCCACCACAATATTGTTCTTAAGTTGTATTGTAACACCCAAACATTTATGAGCTAAGACTCAATTCATTCTTTATGTTGAATGTTATTTTTCCGAGTGATTCTAATTTTCTTAGATGTTAAGGTCACTAAAAAATCCTAGCATAAAGTTGAGTTTGAAATTTCGTACGAATTGAATTTCTCTATGAGATTAATTCTTTGGTCAACAATAAAACACAATGTCAATACTACTTTTTTAGGTTAACAAAGAAGAATTCAATGAGACAACTAACCCAAACATGCATTTTTCACTTATGTTTGGTTTACGAATCTAAGGATATTTTGAGAAAAACAATCGATACTGTGTGAACTGGGGCTAAAATGAGAAGATATATCTTTTATATTATTTTAATAGAGGAGTGGCGTGACGTGTAATGAATTCACATGAAGGATAGAGCGTTGCGCTTGCAATGCACAAAGATAACACCTCTAAAGTTAAGGGGTCGGCGCCCCACACAAGGAATGCGTCAAGGTCAGTTGCCCCCACATTTTTTGTTTGTTGTTTGCTCTGTCTAAGTTCATTGAAAATGAATTCTTTGTTTATTATTGATTAAAACTATCCATACTACATCTAATCATTGAAAAATCTTATGTATAAACATCATAATCCTTAGTTATTATTCAAATTAGAGGTAGAGTTAAGGGTAATGTTTGAGAAAGTCCCTTTGAGTCTTTTCAAGTAATCTTAAAAAATTACTTATAATTTTTTTACGACATGAGTAAGTGAATATGAGAATAATAAGAGTGTATTCATGAGCCTACGTTATCATTGATATCCTTAAGTCAGGTCGCTCATGCCGATAAATTTCGCATGAACTTAATAAATTGAGTATACTTGAGAGAAGCAGTATCTTTGAGTGCGAAATTCTTGAGTATTAAATTCCTAATTTTTTTGATACTATATTTCATATATACGGATTTCCATATCTTATTCATGGAGGTCCTTGGGGTGAGTTTGTTATGCTCATAATCTTCCATGAACCCTACGAGTCGAGTATTTCTTAAATGACAAGTATCATTGAGTTGTTTAGTGATGGAATTCATTGTATTTATAGTATTGACTTCTATTTATTGTTTTTTAAACCCTTAAATTGAGTCATTCACGTCCATAATTTTGCAAGAACCCTATTTTGGAAAGTGTTTTACTATCATTAGTAATCTCTTCAAAGACTTAAGTAAATGAGTATGAGGATGAGGAGATTTGGGTTTCATTTATTTTAAAATAACTAACTCACCTTTGTGGGCAAGAAGTTTAGTGATAACGCCAACATGCCTTGACACCCCTAGAAGGGTATACTGAGACCTCTCAATGGGGCGTATACGTCAGACTCCACATTTACCTCATGTGGTTTTACTATCGGTTATAAGTAACTCCCACAAATCAGTCTGACTCTAATGCATTGACCATATTTACAGTTCACTTATTATTTAGTCTCAACATGTCATTAATTTTGTCATTTCATCCAGTTACCTTAGAAACTATCTATAAACGTTCAGATCATCATTCTTGCCTTTTTGCTTTTTATAATTATATTCTATTTCAGCTTTATTCTATCATACATGCTCAGTACATTCCAAGTACTACTGCATACGCCCGCCACATCTTCTTATGAAGTAGGTTCAAGTTCTCAAAATACTGATGAAGCTTAGATCGTTTCTCGATCTCCAAAGCAAATTTAGTGGTCAGTCCTCATTCTCCGAGGACAATAGTCAAAAGTTTCTTTTCAGTATTTATCCTTTAGTTGTAGTTCTTTCTAGACTTAGATGGGCCATGTCCAAGTATTTCTTGTCATCTTAGAGGTTATTTTTAGATATATTTAGTTTTCAGCTCAGTATTTAGTTAATATTTTCTTTGGATTAAACTCATTAGTCTTCATATATCTTAGTTTTAGCGTACAGGTATTTCCCATCTTTTTTATTTTTAAAAATGATTTAGCTTCACCATGATTTATTATCTTTAGTGTGCTAATGATCCTACTAGCAGGGTTAGCTTGGGATCACTTCTACTACTAGGTCCCGTGTGTGCGTCTCAAGGATAGCTCGGGGTGTGACAAACTTTGTATCAGAACACTAGGTTTAGGAGACCTGGATGTCTTAAAAGCTACACTAAGTAGATTCCTTTTCATGTATGTTATTGTTATCGTGCGTAAGGTATTATCTAGTTCCATTTTAACTCGACGTTCTACGTTTCATATCATGCCTTCTCGTAGAGATAACTCTAGGAATGCAGTTGGGAGGAATGAAAATGCAGCTCCTCTAGTCCCTGATTAGGAAGTCTCCAATTAGAGTTCAAGAATGCCATACAGATGTTGGCTCAGAGTATGACAAACCAAAAAATATCGTGTTCATTCTCTTATGAATGAAAATGAGGAACGAGCAGTAGTAAGGGTCCTTTACTTTTTTAGCTTGAATCCTCCTGAGTTCTTAGGATCACAAACTAATGAGGATCCTCAAAAGTTCATTGATGAGATCAAGAAGATCCTTGAGGTAATGCATGTCACTAGAAATGATCGGGTTGAGTTTGCAACATACTAGTTGAAGGATGTTGCTCATATTTGGTAGACTCAAGGGAAGGAAAATAGGGGTACATAAGCAAGTCCTATAACATGAGATTTCTTTAATGAGACCTTTCTGGACAAGTCTTTCCTAATAGAGTTGAGAGAATCAATGACTCAGGTTTTCATGATCTTAAGGAAGGGAAACATGACAGTTAAATAGTATGGAATAAAGTTTAACCAACTGTGCAAGTATATTGTTCACATGGTTGCTGACTCTAGGGTTCATATGAATAAGTTTTTGTATGGAGTTCCAGATTTGGTAAAAACTGAATGCATAAATGATATGTTACTGGGAGATATGAACATATCTAGGCTTATGACTCATGCTTAGAAGGTTGAAGGTGATATGCCTAGGGAACAGGCCAAGGAAAATAAGAAGGATAGGACTTTGGGAGCTATGACTATTCTCAGCAATAATTGGATGGTGGAAGTCGCTCAAAGAGTTAGCAGAATTTTTCAGCCCCAACCTCTTCGTTAGCTAGTGTTTCATACTCCAACAACAAGTATGGCCTGAAGGCTAGGGCACTAGTTTCAAAGTTCTAGGGAAGTGTTTCAGGAACCAAGACTTACCCAACTTAATCTAAGTATGGTAAGAACCATGTGGATGAGTCTTTCGCAAGAAAAGAAGGAAGTTTTGAGTGCGGTTAGTCTAGGCACAGGTGGAGGGATTATCGTTCTAGATAGGACCAAGGAGGTGATAATGGTAGACCTTGGTCTACAACTTTATCAGCACCAACAAGTCACCCGAATCAGTAGGGTAACTTATCTAGTACTTGCGCAAGAACAGTTCGTATGCTCTTCAGGCTCGCTAGGATAAGGATGGTTCTCTTGATGTAGTTGCTTGTAAGTTACGAGTCTTTGATGTTGATGATTATGCGTTCTTAGATCCAGGGTCTACTCTTTCATAGGTAACTCCTTACATAGCATTCCAATTCAATTTTAGTCCCAAAATCTCTTGGAACCTTTCTCATACCTAGAAAAGTATACACAAATTTTCCTATACAAGTCTCTCAGAAAGTCATCTCAACAGATCTTGTAGAGTTAGAAATGGTAGATTTTGATGTAATTCTTTACATGGATCGTGACATTCCTATTATGCCTCAGTCGATTGTATAACAAGGAATCTTCGTATTCAGTTACCAGAAGAACAAATCTTAGAATGGAAGTTTAGTATCTTAGCTCTTTTGGTCGATTCATTTCATACTTTAAGTCTAAAAATATGTTTATTAAGGGTTATCTCTATCATCTAGTTCGGGTTAAAGATTGTAGCTCTGAAACCCCAACTCTTGAGTCAATTCCTTAGTCTTTGCATTTCCAGAGGTGTTTCAAGAAGATCTTCCCAGCGTCCATCCCGTAAGAGAAATTGACTTCGGAATTGATATCTTTCTAGATAACCTTTTTACAGAATGGCTCCAGCAAAACATAAGGAATATAAGAGCATCTGAAAGACCTTCTACCTAAGGGTCTCAATATACCTAGTATTTCACTATGGGGTGCACTAGTGTTACTCGTAAAGAAGAAAAATGGTCCTCTAAGAATGTGCATTGACTATAGACTGTTGAACAAGGTCGCATTCAAGAATAAGCATTCCATCCCCAGGATTGATGATTTATTTGACCAACTTCAGGGTTCTAGTAACTTCTCAAAGATATAACTCAGATCAGCTTATCATCACCTTAGACTTAGAAATAGTGACATACTCAAAACAGCCTTTAGAACATGGTATGGTCATTATGAATTTTTTTTATGTCATTTGGACTAACCAATGCTCTTGAAACTTTCATGGATTTTCTGAACTGAGTGTTCAAATAGTACTTGGACTTGTTCGTTATCGTCTTTATTGATTATATCCTCATTTATTCTAGGAATGAGGAAAAACATGCAAGTCATTAGAACTGTTCTACAGACTCCTAATGATCGCATGTTATTAACTAAGTTTATCAAATGTGAGTTCGGGTTGTAATCCGTTGCTTTTCTTGATCAAATTATATCTAGCGAGAGGATCAGATTGGATTCACAGAATATAGAAGAAGTGAAACAATAGCCCAAACCAACCTTTGCTACAGATATCAGCAGTTTCTTTGGTCTAGCAGGTTATTACAAAGGTTCGTGGAACGATTCTCATCCATAGCCTCACCATTGACTAGGTTAACTTAGAACATGGTTAAGTTTTAATTCTTAGATGATTGTGAGAAAAGCTTAGCAGAATTGAAAACTAGATTGACTACAGTTTGTGTCTTGACTCTATTAGAGGTTTCAGATAATTATGTTATTTCTTGTGATTCATCCAGAGTTGTCCTAGGTTGTGTGTTGATGCAGCGAGATAAGGTTATAACTTATGACTCTAGAAAACTTAAGATTCATGAGAAAAACTATAAAATCCTTGACCTCGAGCTTGAAGCAGTGGTGTTTGCACTTAATATATGGAGACACTACTTTTATGATTTTCATGTAGATGTGTTCATTGATCATAAGAGCCTTCGGTATGTGTTCACCCATAAAGAGTTGAATCTTCGTCAAAGGAGATGGCTTAAATTCCTTAAGGATTATGATATAAGTGTGTATTAAAATTCGGGTAAGGGAAAATTAATAGTAGATAATCTTAGTATATTATCTATGGGTAGTGTAGCCTATGTTGACAAAGAAAAAAAGGATCTAGTGAAGGATGCTCACAGGCTTGGTCTCTTAGGAGTTCACGTTATGAGCATATCAGTCAATGGTGTAATAGTTCAGAATGGGGCAGAATCTTCTTTGGTAGTAGAGGTTAATGAAAAACAATACAGGGATCAAATCTTGCTTGATCTTAGGGGTGTAGTCCACGATCAGAGAGTAGAGGCTTTTCCCAAGAGAGAGATGGTGTATTTCGCAACAAGGATAGATTGTGTGTTCCTGATGTGGGTGAGTTGAGAAAGCTATCCTTGTAGAAGCCCATGACTCTAGATATTTCTATAAATCAAGGTTCCACTAAGATATACCGCGATCTGCACGAAGTCTATTGGTGGAATGGCATGAAGAGGGAGTAAGTTCCCCAATTGCCAACAAGTAAAGATAGAACATGAGAAAACAGGGGGTATGACTCAAGAGATCGACATTCCTACTTTGAAGTGGGAAGTTATCAGTATGGATTTCATCGCAGGGTTAGCACGTACTCGCAGACAACATGACTCCTGACTCCATTTGGGTGACAGTTTATATGATGACAAAGTCATCTAGCTTTTTGACGGTCAAGACTATAGATTCGGTAGTGGACTATGCCAAGCTTTACATTAATGAAATTGTGAAGTTGCATGGGGTTCCTTTGTCTATCATCTAAAATAGAGGTCCTCAGTTACCTCTTATTTGTCAAAGTCATTTTAGAAGGGTCTTGGTACTCAAGTTAACCTTAGCACAACACTTCATCTGTAGACGGATGGACAGGCAGAGCATACCAGTTATACCATATAAGATTTGTTGAGAGCTTGTGTGGTAGATTTCAAGGGTAGTTGGCATGATCACCACCCTATGATAGAGCTTTCCTACAACACTAGCTGCTATAACATCATTCATATGGCCCCTTATAAGGTTGTGTCTGGGGGTAGATGTAGATCTCTTATATGGTGGTTTGAAGTAGGTGAAGTAGCTTTTATAGGTCCAGATTCAGTCCTTTATGATATGGAGAAAGTTAAGCTCATTAGACAGAGACTTAATACCACCCAAAGTCGTCTGAAATCTTACGTAGGTTTAAGGAGAAGGGAACTAGAGGTCCAAGTTGATGATTGGATTTTCCTAAAAGTGACACCTATGAAAGGAGTGATGATATTTGGCAAGAAAGGCAAATTCAGTCCTAGATATGTAGGCCCTCACAAGATCATGAAAAGGATTGGAAAGGTGGCATATGAGTTAGAGTTACCAGCAGACTTAGCAGCAATGCATCCAATATTCCACATCTCGCTCTTGAAGAAGTGTATGGGTGATCAACTTTCTGTGGTGCCATTATAGAGTGTGGCAGTTCAAGATAAGTCTTTCTTATGAGAATGTGAAATTTGAGATTCTTGATTGTCAAGTTAGATGGTTGACAACAAAGAAGTCGCTTCAGTCAAGATTACTTGGGAAGCAGAAGCTGCCATGAAATCCAAGTATCCTCACCTCTTTCCTTCCGCTCCTACTCCAGCTTGAGGTAATATTTACTCTTCAGTTTTAGGTCATTCGTGCGTGAATTTAGTCTTATAATCATGTTCCCTCCGTTTGTACTTGCATTTTTAGCGTATTTGCACATTCTCAAAACTCATATATAGTCAGAAATTCAGTTCTCATTGTTTAGTAATAAGGATTGCATCTCTCTCCCTCTATTTAAGCTATTTTAGTCTTCATTCGAGGAAGAATGTTCTCAAGGGGGATATAATGTAACACCCAGTATCTAAAACAAACAAGAAATCATCTTTTTAAGAAATCTGCAGGTGCAACCGACGGTTATCATCGACGAATTGCAGTCTGATCTAAGGCCCATATTGTGCATCCATCGTTTGAATCTGAAGCCCCAAAAAAAACTCCAGCTAAAAAATTTGAATATGTGGCGAATGACGGATGTACCTACGGTCGTAGTCTAAGTTCGTCGATCAAGACGTCATTTCCCCAATCTTTGACAAGAAGCCCAATTAACGAGTACGGTCCATATATAGAATTACGGATCGTAGGTATGACCATGGGTGAAAATTAGTAGATAGTTAGGGGGAAAATGTAGTTGGATCAAATTCAATTGATCATAACTTTTAGCACAAATTAAATTAAGTGTCCAATGACCTATGGAATGATAAATAACTGAATTATTTCCCATAGCAACCAAGTTTGCTAAAATCAGACCTCCGAGTAAAAAGATATAATGTTTTAGTAAAGTCTTGTCGAACAAACACAACCTATGGACCCAAACATAAGACCGTCGATTGAACGACGGCCCATAAGTTCAGGTTGTCATTTGGTACAACAACAATTAACTCAGGGGTATTTTGGTCTATTCCGACTTCATTTAAATCCTAAGATACATGGTTTTGACCCCAAATGATTAGATTTAGGTCAGTTTAATCCTATAAACATAACTAAAACTTACCATAGTCAAAATCATAAATCAAAACTTAGAAAATTAGAAGCATAAAAGGAGAAAAAGGTCAAGAACCCTAGTTCAAGAATGCAACAAGGTTCCAGCAATTTCAGCCTTAAAAACTAAATATTTGTCAATGAATTTCATCACCAGGTATGTGAAATTTCACTTTTGGGTACCTTTCCCCCATTAGGTCGCTAGTTGTCAGTCAAATCTTGATACCCATAACACGGTTACACCTAGGGTTTTTAGAACTTCAACAGAACATCATAGTTAGATCTCACCATCCCAGTCACGCTTAGATCCATGCCGATCTCCATTTAAGCAGATTCAGTGGTGATTCCTCATTCTCCAAAGACAATAGTAATGAATTTATTTTTACTATTTAGTCCTTTAGTTTCACATTAGCCTAGACTTAGTTTGGTCCTTTCCAATCATTTGTACTTAGTTTAGAGGCTATTTTAAGACATACATAGTTTCAACTTAGTATTGAGTTAATATTTTCTTTGTATTAAACTCCTCAGTATTCATATATGTCAATTTTAGCATATGGTTATTCCCCATATTTTCATTTCAAACATAATTTAGCTTCTGCATCAGTTTACTATCTTTGGTATGCACATGATCATGCCAGCAGGCTTAGCTTTGGATAACTTGTGGTCCTAGGTCCCATGTGTGCGTCTTAGGGATAGCTTTGTGTTGTATTAACCTTCATGACTCACCCCGGTTACTAAAATTCTTCAATATCTCAACAAAATAAATACATTTATATGGTATCAACCAATTTTGCCGAGTAATTTGAATTTTTCACTATTTAGGCAACAATATAGACTTGCTGGAGATGAAGGGAATTTGAATTATGAAAATCAAAATAAATTTTATGTTTAGTGTGATGTCACCACAAGCCAGAATTCTCTTTAAAAAATTTATTCCCACAAATAGTCTTCCCCTACATTCTGTCGTATACTTTTCACCTTCACAAGTTGTAACTCTTCCTTCCTGCGCATAACCTCCCATTACTTCAAACAATTGTTTTATTTCTCCCATGTTGCCTACAACACATTTATCACTACCCCCAACATCTAACAAATTTTCGCATCCAAAGCATTGTGCTCTTAACCTACACTTTTTAAATAAAGACTTACATTGTTTATTTACAGTCTCAACCTCACACCCTGCGCCTTAATCCCCAATTACTAGTTAAAGGTGAATTAGCATTGTATCTCACTCACCAACCTCCATTAAAGTGTCTCAAACATAGAACAGATTCTGCAAACAGCCAATAAACTATGCAAAAGTTGTCCTATTTACCCGATCTATATTTGCTCATAAATAACACCACCAATTTGAATCAGAACACAAAACGGAAACGATGTCAACAAACGCCTTATGATTTCCTTTTACACATCGTATATCTTCTGGAAAAGTCCCGTACAATTTCTTACATCAAATTCTTAGTTTTTGTGCCTTGTTTAAGTTGTGCAACACGTCGCGTTCCCATGACTTCGTGTCCTAATGAATTTTCTTACCCTAAACATAAAGCCATTTAACACGCCACTTGAAATACCTCCAGACTCTCCAGGTGTTTCACTTTATCAATCTATACTATTGTTATCGAGCATTTTGGTATCCTTTTTTTAGAGTCATACACATACCCCACTTAAATTCCTACTAAATATCCCAATTTATTCATAATCTCATATTTCCACTTTTCCTTCCCTTAAACGCATGTTCAACCAACGGATATAGAAGACATGTTACAAATGAACTTAATTCTAGAATAATAAAATCAATCATGGGTATATATTTCTACCGTATATAATAACCTTCAAGAACAAACCACCTTTTGTATTACTACTTTTAATGTCGTTTATAATTATCCTTCAACGAAACCTCACCTTTGAATTTTTGACCCAATTACAGTCGATACACATGGACATTAAGATGATGATTAGGATAAGGATGGAGAGTCGTGTAAAAAATAGAATTCACCAATCCGGGCTTCTATTTGAGGAACGAGATTCATGAAAAAAAAAGAATTTACCAAGGATCCTCCACTGACCAGCCACATTCACTAAGGATTATCAAGGTAACCTGCATTCAAACTTGCATACACTTTTATTTACTATTTTACCATGAAACAAACTCATTATGATTTACTTTGACCTCTACCATCTTCTTATTGATCGTTCAATATGTGTTGTTAACATGAATAAAAAATGTCGTATCACTACTCTTACATGATACTATTTCCTTTCTAAAATAAGTCTTGCTCTTTCCAATGCAATAATTTTCCTTCTGAAGCTTTTATAAAACACTCTTACTTTTTCATCTTCAACCCCTCCAAATAACTTTTAATCTTCTTCGATCCCAACATACATTAAATAATATTGTTTTTCCTTTTGATGGCTTGCCTAGATTGTTACTTTTGCCATCTCTTGCTTCCCTTCATACAAACTACCGCAACAACAACCAACTCAAAACTCATACTTTTTATTTACTTTGGAAGCCATAATTGTTGTTGAGAAACAATAGGGCTGAAGGCTTTAAACTTTCTAAATATCTTGTTAAAGTAAAACAACATGTACTCCATGGTGTTGCATTATGTTCAGCTTTGTTTAATGTAAGTCCTCTATTAAACAAACTTTAATACATGTATTTATACATGTACAATTAATTTCAATAGTTCTATTCTTCCTTAGAAGTTGAGTGTAATGTTGCCTCGAATAAATACGCACTATCTAATTCTCCTACTTTATCAAACTTTACCAGGAATCTAAAATTACAATAATGACAGAGCTTATCCTGGACACATAAAAATGATGGTTAAAATTTTATTTTGTACCCCTTCAGTGTTTTGTTTAATACGCAAAAAAAAAATGTACACAGTTGCACGATTGACGCTTCAATTTTAAAAACTTCCTTTGTTTGTATGTGTGGAAGCTTGTAAAACTATGTATACTTAGAATACATTCATGTCTTTCCTGTTTTTGCATATTGTATATTCCAGTTCCTCTCTTAACCCAAATTAAGGATCAATGCAATTTATTACTCAAAATTCCCCTTACTGCCTTAGAAGTTGTGCATTATGCCTAGAGGTGTCAAAATGGACTGGCCCAACCCAACGCAGACAAACCATAACGGGCTAGACAGTTAAATGGGTTTGGGCTGGCTGGCCCTTTTAAATAAAGGTCCAATAAAACAGGGGCCCAACCCGGCCTAAGCGGGCCACGCGTTGGGACTAGTTGGCCCTTCAAATAAAAAATAAACAATATTACTCTCTTACAAAGAGTATCGAATGTTGATGTCTATGAAGACGACATCAATTCATACAAAAACTCCTTTATCAATCACACACTTCATTAAATACTTACAAAAATAGATTTATGAATCACACACTTAAATGAATACGTACAAAAATACATAATAGCCAACGTAAGATTTAGTAGATAAATGTTGATCATTGAATCATTTCTCCGACAAAAAACAAGCTGGTTTAAAAGATCTCCAGCAACACAAGACAATCTAAATACTTAACAAATCTAGAATTCTAAATATTATGTGACTCATTAATTATGTTTTACAACTCCGCTTATACTTTCACCATCAATCACATTTGAATCAACATGTGATATTATTTCCTCAAGAAGTTCATCTTCATTTACAATTTACTATGCAAGATGATATTGCAAAAGACTTGATTTTTTATTTTTCGAAATATTTATTCATAAAATTTTTACAAATGAAACACTATTAAAAATATTTAAAAAATATTTTAAAAAATTAATAGCCCACAGGCTGGCGTTAGAGTTTTTTCAGGTTGGGCCTACGAGGCCAACGGGCCAAATTGGGCAATCTAAAAAGCCTCGGTTATAAATTGGCCAAAAATTTTAAGCCCAACACCACTTATTTCAAGGGTTGGGTTGTGTCAGCCTCTCGAGCCAATCTCATTTTGACGGCTCTATCCAGATAAGATGCCTTATAATGTTCAACTTGACTTCTAATACTTCACTGCTTATGAGGCTGTGAACTGAAAAAGAAAATGTCCATGAAGTATCATGTTATGCTATTCCAATCAAGTAGAACCAAGGATATACTTTTCATTGGATGGGACTATATCTTCCATAAAAGTTACTCACCCATGGTCAATTATATATTACATAGTTGAGTAACAACAAGAAATGGATTGTCCATCCTCCACGCAGACGAGGACACAAAATCCCCAAAAAAATATTTAAAATGTTATGCACAAAAAAATTATCGAAAATGGATGCCCAAGAGTTGTAGAAAGATATGTGGTATTACATAAACATTTTAAATTAGTATTTTTCATAAATAGCAAAACATATTAAATAACATGTAAGCTAATTAAGGGTGTTTGCCGCCAGACAAAGCGCGGGATATTAACTTAGTAATTAATGATATTGAAAGTCAAATAAGGCAGTTTTTAGTAGAACAAAAATGTTAAAAATTATAGTATGAGATTTATTAGTTATATAAAGTATGTGAATTACTCAAATTTAACTCTCTATTTAATTATCAAATCTCTAACCAGAATACCAATGACTGACAATCATAATTAAGCACTAAATTACCTTTGTCACTTGTTAACTTCAATCCAAAATGAAAATTCAATTCATGTATTGGTTAACACTATTTAGATATCTTCATACATGTCATTTCCCGAATTCTAAAATAAATGAAAGAAAAATCCTTCAAAAAAAAAGTTAAACAAAGAAATCATGGTCTATCGCGATTCCTTTTGTCTTCCATTATTTTAGGACAAGAGTGAGCTCAGAATGAATAAGAATTAACACCAGATCATCTAAACTATATTTAATCTTTACATCTATATGATTTGGGTTCCAAGTCTATCTTTGAGAAAAACAACAAGGCATAAATAAAAGATCGCTTGCTGCCAAACAGTAGGGTGTTTGGCTATACAAAGGGTTTCAACTCCCCAAATTGATTTCAAATTTACAATAACTTGGTCCAGGATCCCAAGAACGGGAAAACAATAAGTAGTGGTCTCAGTACAAATAGAGTTCCTCTCCTTTAGATTCTCTTGCTCAATTTACCATCATTCAATTGTTTTGGTTCAGCCTTACTCTTATTAAGGGGCTTTTCCTGTTGTCCTTCCATCCCATGTTTGTCTAGATCTTCCCAACCCCCAAAATTTAGAGTGCTTCCTTCTTTGTTTTTATCAAGTGCACCATTGGAGGAGTGATACTCTTTAACGTTGTCATTTTGAGTATTTACTCCTTTTCTCATTTTTCTCAATGGTTGCTCATTGTGATGAATTATGATGAATTGGTGTTATTTAAGTAAATATTGATGGTTAATTGATTATTTCCTATGAATGTTTCTAGACCCACGTCTTTCCCCAATTTTAGAAAAAACTTTATTTATTAGGGTGAGTTGTGAAGATGATGAACATGTAGATTGACTACATTGTTGTTAATTATGTATTTTCTTCTTGAATTTATCTTGTTTATGTAATTGTTATGTATTCTTGGGAATGGAAGTATGAAGGTTCTTAAAGAGGGCAAGAAGGTATGTTGATTGATTCTTCTTGGATTCAAGTGTGAACTATGAGTTACTTAAATAGTAATGCTTCTACGTCTAATGTATGTTTGAGATGTTGATTCTAGGTATTCTTCGTTCTTAACCTTGTGACATTAAATTACACATCAATATTATATGTATGTTACGATAAAAATTTATATGATTGAAAGTAGTTTCTCAAGATTATAATAAAGTGTTAAGTGCGAGAAGTACTCACTTGTGTACTCTCTTGTGAAGTTGTGTCTAAAGTGAGTATTGTTATCACTCATGATGACCTATGAGCTAATATAATAGGATGTTTACATAGGGTCTTTAAAAGATTAATGTTAAATTTTATGATGAAATAAGATGATTACTAAAGGGAATAATTTATTATCACCCTAAGGACATGCAAATGAGATGGAGGTCTCACGTTGAGTAAGTCCGATCTCCCACATGGGTTTTCTCACATTACTATGTCCTAATTCCTAAAATATGTGTTATCTCATAAAATTGTAACCTCCTCGTCTAGCAAGTCCATTTTTCTAGTAACAAAATCCTTGATCATTCAGCATGTGCCCACATATGACTCTAGTTTTAGTGGATCCGCCTAGATAGCTTTTCCATCTTGTGTAACCGTAACACAAATATATATAATCCAAGTGGTAGGATTGTGTGAATTAGTTTATATCAAGTTTTGATTTATTTTATGAAAATATTTTTAAGGCTCCTAACGAACGAATTCTACATAAGTGTAGCCTTTCGGTTGACCTGATATGTGTTATCCTTTTATGGTGACATGGGATAGAAAATGTTGTTGGTAATCTATGTTAAGCTGAAACAAAAAGAATTAAATTGTAATTGTACAATATGTTTTCATATAAGTAAGAGAAGGTTTATGGAATGCTATTGGAAAATGCTTCCGGAGGAATATTAAATTTAGTTGGAATTTCAGCAATAATGATATGTTTTCTTGCTTTACTGCATATGATCGCTCTAGAAATACAGGTACCACCTCTCCTATCATTATTAATATATTTTTCAAGGAGACTTATTATAAAATATCCTTTGTTTTACGAAATTTCTTGGCAAAAACTATTGCCTCTGAAGAATGTAAGAATTAACTCACTTTTAAAGTTGTTATTGTCGCATGAATTTATAATACAAAAATTCCATAAAAGCTTCCTTCTTAAGGACAACCATTCTTTCCTATATGGAATTTCTTTGAAATATCATAGTTTATTAATGAATTTAACAAATACGTATCAACACAATTTACAGAATCATAAAACTACCAGTATAAATATTCTTTAAAAATAAAGGTACAATAACTTTTATCCTTAATTATATATGGGTAAAGGAGATTTCTTTTAAACTATGCTCTCTTAGGTGAAATTTATTGGCCAAAAAAATTACCTTTGAAAAATGTTATATCTAGGTTCAGGATTATCTCAATTTCAGAGTTGTTTTTGTTGCACGAATACAACATAGAAAAATGTTTATCATCTCTTTGAAGATAGTGACTTATAGCAAAAGAAACTTACTCTATGGGTATGTTTGGTATGAAGGAAAATGTTTTCATGGAAAATGTTCTTAGAAAATGTTTACCTGGAAAACAAGTTGAGATTCTATTTATTTTCTCATGTTTGGAAGGTGAGTACAAAATATTCAAAAAAAAAATATTTTAGTGTACGACTTTTGAGTGAAATATGTTTTTGAGAAATACCTTTTATTTTTTAATATAGTAAAAAATAATTTTTGAAGTTAAATTTTTTAATATTTTTTTTCATGTGGTTGGGGAGGTGTTTAAAATTTGACCTATATATTTTTAGGGCTGGGGGGTGGGTAGGGTATATTGGTGGGTGGGGGCTGGTAGGGTGTGTGTGAGGCTGGTAGGAGGTGTATTGGTGGCTGGTAGGGTGGGATGGGTAGGGCGGAGGTTGGAAGAGATTTTTGAAAAATATTTTACTTAAGTTTTGAAGTAAAGTCATATTCCTTAAATGTGAGAAAAGTGAGTTGATTTAGACCTTAGTTTCCTTAGTTGATACAAAAAGATGCCCAAAGTTACAAAAAAATTAAGTTTAGAAAGGGGTAATAGGTCCTTATTTTAGTTAAGCTGTGTCTTAAATATTTCGGTCATAGTCTAGGAGGATACTTGTGCATTTTTACGTATATTTATAATTTCACAAAGGGCAATAGTTGAAATTATGATTTACCCTATGCTCTTGAATATTTTTCTAAATAGGTGTGTTTTGCCTTAAGAATTACACTTAATATGGAATATAAGGAGTATCATGCAAGATTATAGAATAATATTATGTGTTAAAATAATATAACTCCATTTTTACTATTTTTTCTTTCCTACTAATTGAGATGGTGTTTTGATTATATAGTAATCATTTATTTAATTAGATTGAGATTATACTACAATTCAATCTTATATTAATTAGTCATTCTTAAGCTACATCAATGTTTAAATACTAATCCTAGACTTCAGATTCTACACCGTACATGTTCTTTTTATCATGAAGTTTAGTTGTTTTTGTATGACTAGAATCATCACACGTTGTGTTTTATGTGAAGGAGAGAGAGATGACTTTCTAGGAATTGAATCAATAGTCTCAACGGCATACCCCATATCCTCCTCAAAAGAATACACTATTTGACACATATATTAGATCCTAGAGCAAGAGACAAATCGCTCTCCCATAACAAAGCAAAGGAGGATTCATGGTAAGAAGAATTCATGCTTCAAGAGAATCCCCTTTTTCGCTTGGTTACGTGACTAGAGTAATATGTGTCAAAGAACCATGATTTTCCACTTTCAAATCAATAGTACTAAATCAAAATTTTGATTCATGTGCAATAATTCATTCGTAATCCTTAGTGAATGGTTTTTCCTGATAGCATATAAAAAGTTCTAAAATCCAAATTTTAAATAAAAACAAACAAAATGTGAAGAAGTGAATTGTTGCCTTGTTCTAGTTTGAACAAAAGGATTGTCCATGGAAAAAGTAATATTAGAATAATTGTTAGCCCTTATATAAAGATGTTGTATATCAATCAGTTATGTTGGTGATGTAGTTGTATGTAGAACACACACTACTATTGTTGGTGATAGAGGAAAAGAGATTTGTTGGATAAATGAGCTGGTTGAATGGGATGTAATTACAACTGTTGCTTATAATTTTGGTTCATGATTATGACCTGATCATTTATTTTTTTTCTAGTGAGCAGTTAGAAAATCTAAAGAGAAATTTTATGATAAACTATTAAAATTAGTCATGTTGTTGACACCCAATTTTGCCCTAACATTTTTTAAATTCGTAATTTTGAAGTCTTATTTATTTAATAGCATAAAATAATTTCTTTAATATAATTTAAGAAAGTTTATCGATAACTATCTTCATTTTATAAAAATTTAAGATTTTTGTTAGTTTTTTTTAAAACTACATTTCACATGTCATTAGTTACTTTCATTATATTATTTTAAAATTTCATTTTTTATTTGTTACATTTGTTAATATTTATGTGAATTTAGCACAGTCTAAAATTTAGTCAAATACAAAAGTTTTTTAGGAATTCTAATAATTTTAGCCACAATACTAAGCCCATAATTTTTTGGTGTGGATAATATTTTGAGGATAGAGGATGAAAACTTTGAAAAAAAGGAGAGAACCCTCAAAAGTTCACTCTCTTTTCCTCTCCTTCTAAAAAATCAGCCGCCTCCTTCAAAAAACCCCAACCAACGCCTCCCCTCTCCTCTCTTCCTCTCAACCGCCACTTCCTCTCCATTTGCCTTTCTCCCTTTTCTCTCCCCTTCCTCTCACTCTTCCTCGACGTCCCTCCTCTATTCCCTCGGCACCATTCTCGTGGAAAATGTCTTCCATAAAGCCCAAGCCGACCTCGTTAACTTACGGGGTTCTGCAATGTATGTTATGGAAATGAGCCACCGTGGAAAAGAATTCATTTCCTTTATTCAAAAAGTAGAATCAGATATGAGAACCCTTCTTAATATCTCGGATGAATATGCCGTTCTTTTCCTTCAAGGTGGGACCACCACCCTGAGCCTCCATTGGCCTCTGTAACTGCTATTTCTGCAGTTTGTGCGTTTCTCTCTAATGTATCGGTTGTTCCCTCTGCCGCCGCACTTGTCATCAAGGCGTTGAAGGAGACGGAACATGACAGGATGAAGACGAAGAACATCAAGCATAACAGTAACAACTCGCTTGATGTCGTCATTAAAATTGCTAAGGTGATGCAGCCTAGATCTATGGTGAACGATATTAGTGGAACCGTTAAGGAGATCTTGGGAACTTATGTATCCATTGGTTGTATGGTAGATGAAAAGGATACTAAGGATTTGCAGCAAGAGATTATTGACGGAGTTCTGGAGATTCCTCAGGATTGATTGCTGATTGAGGGGATAAGAGTGAATTATGAACTGATTATTCCATTGATAGAGCTATCCAGTTTACGGAGGTATCCAGTTTACGATGAGTTCCTATTCCGAAGGACAACAATCGAAACTCCAATCGTAAACTCCATTTGCAACAATGGTAAAACTCAAATCTTAACTTAATTTTATTAAATTTTTCTTCGTGTCTCCTATTTTATATCGTTATTATTAATCTTTTGAAATTTTGTTTCCTTAATCTGTTACTATTTTTGTCAAATTTTGTTTATTGTTGTGTTAGTATTTTTTATTAAAGGCATTTTTTATGTATTTGTTAATGAGGTGTTTATTTCTATTTATTTTACTGCTTTAGTTTTGTTTTTTATTAGTTTTATTATTGATTATTATATTCATTTGCAACTAGATGCATCATTTCTTGAAGTTGCTGATTTATTATATTATTATTATTATGCTTTTGCTTTCTATTATTGTCATATTATTATATAATCATTTTCTCTTCTTAAGATTATTTGTGTTATTAGTATTTTTGTTAGTTTTGTTATTGTCGTAGATATTTTTTTTATTATTATTTTTATCTTTCTCGTTATAGGATAGTATTTGTCTATTCCTATTATTGTTCTGAGAAGTGTTAGCAATTCGTTGTTATTATTTAAATTAGTATTATTATTATCTTGTTATGTTTAATTTTTTTTTATCTATTCTTGGTTACTTCGATATTGATTTCATGCTGAAATTTTTTTTTGTGAAATTGGACAATGAAAATCTATCCGTCGGGTTTAGAAGCCTTTTTCATTTTAAAAGACGGAAATTTTTAGTTTATATTCCTATAAATTGTTTGTTAAAATGGTCAATGAAAAATCTATCCGTCGGGTTTAGAGGCCTTTTCCATTTTAAAAGACCAAAATATTTTACTTTATATTCATATAATTTGTTTGTCTAAATTGTTAAAATGACCAATGAAAAATTTATTCGTAGGGTTTAGAGGTCTCTCCATTTTAAAAATACGGAATTACAATTTAAGTTTATATATTTTATATGTTGAAATTGGCCAATGAAAAAAAAACTCTCAGTCGGTTTTGGAGGCCTTCCCAAGAATAAAAGACGGAAATATAATTTAAGTTTATATATATTTTTAGTTGTTGGAATTGGCCGATGAAGAAATTATAATCGATTTCCAAGGCCTCCCATGTTCATAAGACTTATTTTTATTTTAAAATTGTTATTAGGTTTATTCAATTTTAATCATAGTTATTCTTTACTAACACTTTTATTTAGTGTGCTTACAGGTACCCAAAACATGCTTCGTTGAAGCCATTCGAAAAAGCTCAAATTATATTTTTATGTAAATATTGACGTTTGGAAAACTTTAGGCCGATAATTATTTTTTTTATTTTATTGTGTATATTGCATGTTTATTATATTTGTACATTATTTTATTCTCCTCAATTTGAAAAAAAAAAAGGAATTCAGTCGCCACAATTGTGGACTTCGAAGGATGCCTAACCTCTTCCCTTCAGAATAACTTGAACCCTTTACCTAGAATCAAATTGGTTCGTAGACATTTCTTTCAAGTTAATTAATAATTGGTTTCCTATTTTTCCTAAAAATTAGGTGGCGACTCCATTTAATCCTTTGAACTCCCTTTCCCCTTTTAATATCCTTTTACTCGTTTTAAAATTTTTCTAACTTAAAGTTTTATTTATTTTGAGTCACCGTGACGTTTTGCCCTATTTCGACACAATAGGGATGTAAACAGAATGGCGACTCCGCTGAGGAGCTTTTGAGGTTTTCACCAATATGAATTTATTTATTTTTTTAAATTGAGGTAATTTTTGCTTTATCCTTATGTTATACCTTGTATTTTTTTTCGCTGATTATCTGTATATTGTATTTATTCATTATTTAACTTGTTGTGTGTGTATTATCATTGCATTCATGGCATAATATTTATTGTCAAACGACAATTATTTCATTTCCATTAAAGAAAGATTATGTGGGTTCGCAGTCATTCATTAACCAAAAATTTTCTCGAGGCATCCTGACGAGTGTAGTTGGCTACTTGATATTCAACAATCGTTAATTGTCCCATCCCAAGTAGTCCGCTTGGGTTACCTTTTCCACTCTAAATACAACCCACTCCTAGTAAACTAGCGTAGAGCCGAACCAAATCAAAATTTAAGCATCAACCTAAGATGACCAACACCCAAGGCATGTTGAGTTTATTAGAAAGACCACCTAGAGTCCAAAATGGCTTCCAGCCTAAAACGACAATAATAATTGTGTGTCATTTGAAGGATGTATACATCGTTTGACAAACCATTGTCCATCTGAATTATAAGGTTATTTTAATAATTTGCTTTTGTCAAACTTGAGTTTTCAGAAACCATCATTCCATCCAAAAGTGTTGACAATCAGAGATGACAAGAATTTCAAAAGGAAGACCCTTTGGCAAAGGCTTAGAATAGCATGGTACCCCTAAGTGGGATTTAATATTTGTATTTTTTTCCTTCTTTCGTTTTCCCCTAACTTCTTAATTATATTTCATTTATTCATAAAATTGTACTGAGTGTTTTGGGGGACAATGAAAAATTGTCAAAGGGTGCAGTAAATCCTTCGAATCAATAGGCCTACCCTAGGCATAAAAGGGTCACATATTTGTATAGGACGCGCAATAATTGTTTGTATTCTAACAACAGTATTTATTTGTTTTACTCATTATTTGTGTGATATTTTGCATTATCCATTATGTACATGAACTAACAACTGTTACATTTTGAGTTATTCTTCTTTACAGCGAAAAATTGATTTATGTTCAAATTCTGAAATCATTATTTGTCCGAATTCGCAAGAGACAAGAGGATTAGTAAAATTAGAGTCCTTGCATTTCTCAATTATATCAAGTGAAAACGATAAATCAGGGGAGTATGTGACTATGAGGTCACACCCACTTATTTTTATAATTATTTTGCATGATTGTCCTATTCTCACATATTACTCATATTTTTGTAGGGATACAGTCCCCGACATCACTAGGGGATGGTCGTATTGATGTCCGGATCTCGTGAAAATTGGGAACAGACATGGATCCAAGAAAACATTCGAAAAGAGTACAACAAGTCATTACGGTAGAAATTTGTATGGTAAATTCAACAGACAGTATAAATATTGACGATTAAGAGGCTATAAAACATATTGGTACGAAACAATAAAAAGTGTAAAAAAAAAACTTCATGACTAATAATTTTTAGTGGCGCTAGACCTATGAATTTCTTTGAGTTTTCAAAATCATTAAATTATTATATGTCTTATCTGCACGAACTACGCGTACCTGATTCTCATTTCAATGAGATACTTATGCAACCCTTCTTCGCTTCAATATTAGTTTGTGCATATTTTCCAAGTCATATTTGGACGAACAACGCGTACCTGATTCTCATTTAATGAGATATGTAGGCAACCCTTCTTGGGTTCGGTATTATTTTCTCCACAAATAAAATAATAAAAATATTTAAAATCGTTTGTGCATATTATCCAAGTCATATATGCGTGAACTACGCACAACTGATTCTCATCTTAATGAGATATGTAGGCAACCCTTCTTGGATTCGGTATTATATTCTCAAAAAAAAAAACTTAGAAAATAGTTTGTACATATTTTTCAAGTCATATCTGCATGAACTAAGTCTACCTGATTCTCATCCTAATGAGATACATAGGCAGCCCTTCTCAGGTTAGGTAATTTTTCTTTAAAATAAAAAATAAAAAAATGTACATATTGTAAGAGTCATGTCTTCAACTTTGTCGGGACCTATGAAGTTAAGAGCATGTAAATATATTCGATATGATGGAGAAGAGTGACTTTGCGGTAAACTATAAATTCTCGTGGTACTTTTATCTGTACTTTTGTGATGCTTGAAAATTCTCTTGCATGCAATCAAGATAAGAATAAAACTAACCTTATGTTTCATGTGCATTGTGTGGTAAGATTTTTATCAAAGTTCAATTGTCTTACATTGTTGATCTAGAACTTGACTTTAATGTTATTCGAGGTGAAATTATGAATAATGTTTTGTTTGAGAAATGATTGTAGGCCTTTTTTGATCCGATTGTGCCTTTCCAAGCCTACCATATTACATTAATCCCTAGTTTTACCATTTTGAGCCTGAAACCTTTATTTGGACAACCACATCTTAACCACTACCCTTTTTGAGTGCTTACAAGCACTATCCTCTCTTGGCCCAACCTTCTTGATTGCACCTAGAATGTGAAAATTATAAGAGGAAATTCATGTTTGAAATTTCCAAAAGCAAAGAGTTTGAGTCATCCAAATAAAAGAAGCAAAGACCTCTAGAGAAAAGAGAGAAAGGAAGAAAGAAAAGTGGAAGAAATAAAGAAAGGTAAAAAATACCCTTACAGGTTCATTGAAAGGTGGGAAGCAAAATACTCCAACAAAAAAAATTATTATAATATAGAAGTTAATAAAAGAAAATCTCCAACAAATAAGGACTCAAAAGAAGAAGAAAAAAAGAGAAGAAGAGAAAAGGTTAAAAAAAAGATCTAAAAAAGCGTTAAAAATGAGAATTCAAAAGAAGATGAAAGGTGAGAGAACAATGAAGAGGATCTGACGTCAAAGGGGTACCAATTATTAAGAGCACAAATTCTGTGTAACGCATATGGAGGAATTAAGTCACTTTTATCTAAAATAAATATCCTATACATTCCTAAGCCTACGTTACAAGACAATGGCAAGCCCTACATGATCTTGTTTCAAATGTTCTGACACTAGTGGAGATTTACATAAGGGTCAAGCTTATGGTATCACAGTTGTGTGCATTGAACATTCTTGTGAGTGTGAGTGCACTTTGAATAATGTCCTATAATAAAATGTTTCAAATATGTGTGAAATAGGACTAGCCTTTGTCGTGTGGGCACTTGAAACATGAGGATTGATATAATTCAAAACCTTTGTTTGAAACAAGATGAACAGATCGTGTTGATCCTGAAGTATATTTTAGCTACAACCTTAAGCTGTAGGAATTACCTTAATTCAATCTTTAAAAAAAAAGATTTACCAGCAATCCTAACTTTTTGTACCAATCGTGGTTAATATTTGACTATCTCATCACATTTATTTTTGAAAAAAAAATTGCCTTTTGAGCTGTTCGTTATAAAAAGTGTTATTAAGTTAGTCTTATATGTGTGGGACGCCTATTTTACTTTATTGGATTGTCCATCCCAAAAATGTGATATATCTTGTTGTTAGGATTTAAATATAGCAAGGAATATCATATTCATATTTCATCATGTCCATATTGCATTTTCTACTGATAATATTTCAGATTCTTTGTAGCACTGATCATCCATAAGATTGGAACTACATTTGACCTGATTCCTGCCTCGAGAGGATATGTAGGCACCACGGCGGCTCGGTCATATACCAAGTGTAATTATTACTTCTCCTTACAATAAAAAGTAGGACAATGTTTTTGAAAATATTTCAAAAAATCATAGTAAAGATAGCCAACAAGTCAATATTGAAGATCATTTTGAGATTTGCTAAAATTCTAACTGGGAAAGAATTTTGAGGAAGACCTCAAAATTTTTATAAGTGCTGCGAGAAGCTTGATAGCAACTAAAATTATCATGCATCACTAGATAATATTCATGCATCATGAGTTAATTCATGTATCACTAGTTAATATTCATGCATCGCGAGTTAATTCATGCATCACTAGTTAATATTCATGCATCACGAGTTAATTCATGCATCACTAGTTAATATTAATGCATCGAGAGTCAATTCATTCATTGCGAGTTAATATTCATGCATCACAGAATAATATTCATGCATCGCGGATTAATATTCATGCATCGCTAGTTAATATTCATGCATCGCGAGAAGATTTCATACCTCACAGAAAATTCATACATCGCGAGAAGATTTCATACCTCGGACAAATGTATGCATTGCAAGAAGATTTCGTACCTTGCGGTACTTATACATTGTGGGAAGATATTTATGCCCTGCAGAAGATCATGTATCGAGAGTCAATAATCATGCACCGCAAGAAGATATTCATTCCTCGCAGATAGTTATGAATTGTGAGAAGATATTCATACCTCACAGAAAATTCATGCATCACAAGTAAATTCATGCATCACTAGTTAATTCAGGCATTACTGGTTAATTTATGCATCGCGAGTCAATACTCATGCATAGCAAAAGATCATGCATCGCTAAATAATATTCATGCATCACGAGTTAATATTCATGCAGTTAGAATTAGTATTCATGCATTGTGGATTAATAATATTCATGCATCGCGAGTTAATTCATGCACTAGTTAATATTAATGCATCACAAGTTAATATTTAAGCATCGCGAGAAGATTTCACCCCTCTCAAAATTTTATGCATCGCGAGAAGATTCAAATCCTCGCAAAAGTTTACATGTCGCAAGAAGATTTCATACCTTGCGACTTTATGCATCAAGAAAAGATTCCATCCCTCGCAAAATTGACGCATCACGGGAAGATATTCATGCCCTGCAAGCAATCATGCACTGCCAGAAAAGGAATTGTGCAAATGAAATATTTATCCCTCAATGTAAATTGTTGTTAAATATCGAGGAGAGAAATTAAGTGTCGACACGGTGAAAGACACTGTCTCTCATTTAAATAGCATTTTTAAGTTAACGAGTTTTGTCTTAGTCTTTGTCGAGATCATTCAAAAGGATGAATTTTTTTTAAAAAAAAAACTTGTGTAAACTAGTTCAACAAGGATGCACCACATCATAGAACCATTTGGAGAAAAGTCTAGGATTTACTTCCACCACATGCAACCACACTTCTCTACAATGGTCATGTGTTCGGTCAAAATTGGGTTCGTCAATTTTCGTTATCCACGATTTCTTTCATCAATCATACACAACGAAAGTGACAGCTGTTGACACTCAATTTTAGCCTAACATTTTTGAAATTCGTAATTTTGATGTCTTATTTATTTAAAAGCATAAAATAATTTTGATAATATAGTTTAAGGAAGGTTATCGATAACTATCTTCATTTTATCAAAATTTAAGATTTTTGTTAGTTATTTTATAAAAATTGCATTTCACATGTCATTAGTTACGGTCATTATATTATTTTAAAATTTTTTTATTTGTTACATTTTTTAATATTTATGTGAATTTCGCACAGTCTAAAATTTAGTCAAATACAAAAAAAATAAGGAATTTTACTGAAATAATTTTGGGCCACAATACTAAGCCCATTACTTAGGCCCATAATTTTTTGGTGTGGATAATATTTTTAGGATAGAGGACGAAAACTTTGAAGAAAATGAGAGAACCCTAAAAAGGCCATTCCCTCTTCCTCTCCCTCTCAAAAATCAGCCGCCTCCTCCAAACACCCCCAACTGACGCCTCCCCTCTCCTCTCTTCCTCCCAGCCACCTCTTTCTCTCCACCCGCCTTTCTCCCTTCTCTCTCCCCTTCCTCTCACTCTTCCTCAGCCTCCCTCTTCTCTTTCCCCAGCGCCACTCTCCCGAAAAATGTCTTCCATAAAGCCTAAGCCGACTTCGTTAACTGGCGGGGCTCTGGCATGTCCGTTATGGAAATGACCAACCGTGGAAAAGAATTCCTTTCCATTATTCAAAAAGAAAAATCAGATCTGAGAACCCTTCTTAGTATCTCTGATGAATACGCCATTCTTTTCCTTCAAGGTGGGGCAACAACCTGAGCGGCCATTGGCCTCTGTAACTGTTATTTCTGCAGTTTGTGTGTTTCTCTCTAAGGTATCGGTTGTTCCCTCTGCCGCCGCACTTGTCATCAAGGCGTTGAAGGAGCCGGAACGTGACAGGAAGAAGACTAAGAACATCAAGCATAACGGTAACATCTCACTTGATGTCGTCATTGAAATTGCTAAGGTGATGCAGCCTAGATCTATGGTGAAGGATTTGAGTGAAATCGTTAAGGAGATCTTGGGAACTTGTGTATTTGTTGGTTTTACGGTAGATGGAAAGGATCCTAAGTATTTGCAACAAGATATTATTGATGGAGATGAGGAGATTCCTCAGGATTGATTGCTGATTGATGGTATAAGGGTGAATTATGAACTGATTATTCCATTGATGGACGTATCCAGTTTACGATGAGTTCCAACACCGATGAACAACAATCAAAACTCCAATCGTAAACTCCAATTGCAACAATGGTAAACTCAAATCTCTTACTTTAATTTTATTAAATTTTGCTTAGTGTCTCCTATTTTGTATCATTATTACTGTTCTTTGAAATTTTGTTTGCTTAATCTGTTACTTTTTTTGTCAAATTTTGTTCATTGATTTTTTTGTATTTTTTTTTAAATGCTTTTTTATGTAATTGTTCATGAGGTGTTTATTTCCATTTATGGTACTGCTTTAGTTTTATTTTTGATTAGGTTTATTATTGATTATTATATTCATTTGCAACTAGATGCATCATTTCTTGAAGTTGCTGATTTATTATATATTTATTATTGTTATGCTTTTGTTTTCTTTAGTTTATTATTAATGTCATATTATTATATAATCATTATATCTTCTTAAGATTATTAGTGTTATTATTCTTGTTAGCTTTGTTATTGTTGTTGAAATTCTTTTATTATTATTATTATTATTATTTTTATCTTTCTCATTATAGGATAGTATTTTTCTATTCCTATTATTGTTCTAAGAAGTTTCAGCAATTACTTGCTATAATTTAAATTAGTATTGTTATTATCTTGTTATGTTTATGTTTTTTTTAACTATTCTAGGTTACTTCAATATTGATTTCATGCTGAAAATTTTTATTTGTGAAATTGGCCTATGAAAATCTATCTGTCGGGTTTAGAGGCCTTTTCCATTTTAAAAGACGGAAATTTTTAGTTAAAGTTCATAAAAATTGTTTGTTAAAATTGTTAAAATGGCCAATGAAAAATCTATCCGTCGGGTTTAGAGGCCTTTTCCATTTTAAAAGACGAAATTTTTTTAGTTTTTATTCATATAATTTATTTGTTGAATTGTTAAAATGGCCAATGAAAAATCTATACGTCATGTTTAGAGACCTCCCCATTTTAAAAAGATGGAATTTCAATTTAAGTTTATATATTTTGTATGTTGAAATTGACCAATGAAAAAAAAATTCTCTATCGGTTTTGGAGGCCTCCCAAATATTAAATGACGGAAATCTAATTTAAGTTTACATATAGTTTTAGTTGTTGGAATTGGCAGATGAATAAATGACCATTCATTTACAAGGCTTCCCATGGTTAGAAGACTGATTTTTATTTTAAAATTATTATTAGGTTATTTAATTTTAATCATATTTATTCTTTACTAACACTTTTATTGAGTGTGCTTACAAGTACCCTAAACATGCTTCCTTGAAGCCATTCGAAAAGGCCCGAATTATATTTTTATGTCATTATTATGTGAATATTGACGTTAGGTAAACTTTATGCCGATAATTAATTTATTTTATTTTATCGTGTATATTGCATGTTTATTATATTTGTACATTATTTTATTCTCCTCCTCAAATTGGGAAAAAATGAATTCAGTCAGACACCACAATTGTGGATTTAGAAGGATGCCTAACCTCTTCCCTTCTGAATAACTTGAACCACTTACCTAGAATCAAATTGGCTTCTTAGACATTTCTCTCAAGTTAATCAATAATTGGTTTCCTAGTTTTCCTAAACATTAGGCAGCGATCCCTTTCCCTTTTCCATATCCTTTTTCTCATTTTAAAATTTTTCTCACTTTAACTTTTATTTATTTTGAGTCACCGCGACGTATCGCCCTATTTCGACAGAGTAGGGATGTAAAAACATGCCAAGAACCAAAATTTTATGAAAAGAATTCCAAACATCATTTAAAGAATTCTCCAAGTATAACATAGGAGCTACAAAATTGTTAGGTCTATTAATATTACAACTTCTTGCGACACCACCTATATCACAGTCACCATCACCCATTCTAAATCTGTATAAAATGATATCTAGTTAAATGTAAAAAAGAAAAATGAGATTATAAGATAAAATAATGATGTTTTCTGCAAAACTTAGGGAGAGAAAAAATGATCCAAAGAGGAAGTTTTCCAATGCATGAAGTAGATGATCAAATAAAAAATAAGTGGGTATGACATTATAACTCAAAGATTGGGATCAACAAAAGTGAACTACCTTCAAAAATATATAGAGAAAATTGAATGGCTATCTACCTACCCGGTGCATCCACATTTACTTTACAGGTAATACAAAATAAATAATTTTTTCTATTTTATAGTGAGTGGTATTAGCAACAAAAGAGAAGTCAAAGATTATAACGTGTACCTTTTGTTTAATTCATACATCCCATATCATATTGTAATGACTCGAGAGCACCCCCTAATAGTAACATGGCATATTCAATCTCGAAGAGATGTTATACAAGCACTTAGCATTCATTCATCACATAATCATTAAAAAAAATGGAAGAATTTAAAAAGTTTCTTTAAAACATAACTCGAATAGTATTGGATAAAAGTGTAAGTCATTTTACATTAGTTTCAAACCATCTATTAATGACATGGATAAAAGTCATGGGACGCAGCCCACATAAAGTCTAAAACACAAAAGAAGATGACATAAAGGTAAATGGATATTATCTCTTAATCAATGAAAATGATCCAAAGAGGATGTTTTCTAAAAATGATCCAAATATGAGAACATCTATTTACCTTTATGAAATTACCTTTTATGTTTTAGACTTTATGAGTGCTTCGTCCAAAACTTTTAATCATATCATTCATAGATTGTTTGACACAATAATGTTAGAAAGACTTCCGCTTTTGTGAAATACTTCTCGAGTTATGTTTTAAGGAAAGTTTTAAATTCATATATTTTTTCTAATGCCTATGTGATGAATGAATGCTAATGGATTGTATAAGATCTCTTGGAGATCAAATACACCATGTTATGACTAGAGAGTGTTCTCAAGTCATTACAATATGATATGAGATGTATGATCTTTATCAAAACGTACACGTTATAATCTTATACTTCTCTTTTGTTGCTAATCCCATTAGCTCTAAAATAGAAAAAAATATTTATTGTGCATTAGTGTAAAGTAAATGTGGATGCGCAAGGGTAGGTAGTTAGGCCCTTAATTTTCTCTGTATATTTTCAAAATTGGTTCACTTTTCATCATTGCAACCTTTGATTTATAATGTCATTCCCACTAAACGTTTATTTAATATTCGACTTCCTCCTTTAGAAAACCTCCTCTTTGGATCATATTTTGTCTCTCTAGTTTAGCAGAAAACATAATTAGTTTCTCTTATAAGATCATTTTTTTATGTTCAAGTAGATGTCATTTTATATATATATTAATTGGTGATTATGTTTGGGATATCTGTGCGATTGGAAAAAGTTGTAATATTATTAAACCTAACAATGTTGTAGCTCCTATGTTATACTTGGAGACTTCTTTAAATGATGTTTTGAATTCTTTTGATAAACTTTTTGCTCCTGACATGACTAATTTTAATAATTTATCATAACTTTCTCATTTGATTTTCAAACTGTTCATCCGGAAAAACCAGATGATAAGGTTAAAATCATGAACCGAAATGGTAACCAATAGTTGTACTTACATCCCATTCATCTAACTCAACTTATCCAACTAACAACTACAACACCAAAAGAATGGATTGATTTACAACAAGTCGATATAGGGGCAAAAAATTATCCTAATTTCATGTTTTCCATGGAGACTCCTGTGATTCAAACTAGAACAAAGTAACAATTCCCTATGTTAAATTTTATGTGTGTGTTCGAAAATTTTGATTTTAGTAGTTTTGATTTGAAATAAGTAAAAATCATTCAATAAGGATTACACATGAATTATTGCAAGAGGAACATGATGAGACCGAATTTTGAAGTATAACTTAAAGCTTTGTCAAAATACATTAAGGTCTGACTATGGGAGTTAGTAGTAACAGACATAACCACCACATGAGCTATCCGTGATGTCAGATCCATAGACCATACTGAAGAAATCTATATACCTTGCCAAGGGTATAAAGGTGTATATGGTGTGATCACTAAAATTAATGCCCATAGTTAGGACTTAGCCTACGGGGGTACGTTGTTCTGGGACTGTGAGGGTACACTGAAACCTTGTCCACTTGATTCTTAGCGAACTCCAAACTTAATATGTCTATCGATCACACATAACTAAAATGCATAATAGCTAAAAATACTAACATAAAATTTTGAGAATATAACAAAGATAGACTGATAATGTAACATTCGAAAATCGATTCATGTATAATTATTTAACTGACCTACCATTTGTCATTCATGAACTTAAAGAATCTACACAACTTGGATTCTGAGGTTCATGCAAAGAATTAATCAAAGATTCCACAAAAACATTATAATCTAATTAGGAATACATAGCTAAATCACAACTAATATCTAAGGTTTTACAATTTCTAGGATTAAGAAAGATGCATGAAACAAGAATCTGACTGAATTTGAAAGACCTAATAGGTCAAAGGAACGCAGTACAGAAATCCCACATACCTAGTGACGAAATATGAGGAGAAATCCTTTGATTTTGAGACTGGAACTGAAGAGAATGTGTTGCGTTCTTGGAAGGGTTTTGGTCGCCTATTTTCTCCTCTCTTTTTTCTATGTTTGATGAATTTTTAATGAATGAATCACTTAGGGAAATATTTTACTAAGTTACTAGGCTTAAAATGACAAAAACTACTTAATCTAGTGATGAAACGACGTAGTTTAAGGCCTAACACATAGGGGGTGGACCAAAATGACTTTAACATAATTCTAACGAAGTCCACCTACGGAGGGAACTACAATAAGTGGGTGTACCTACCAATAGTAGGTAGGGTTTTTCAGTCAAGTCTGTCTGACAGGGCTTCACTAAAATGATCTCAACTTTTTACTTGAAGATGGGAACACTTACACAACTACCTCTCTCTTGGGAGAAAACCGATATTTTTTTTTCTTGATGAACTTCTAGTTGTACACATTTATTATCTTGTTTTTCCTTAACTTTTATTACCAATGAGGATTCTGATCTATTCTATATTATTAAACCACCATCTTGTATATTCATAATATTAACTCCTAAGCAAGCAAGTTAATGACATGTTTTTTGGATTTCTTCCATACTTCCTTAACATGTGTTATGCTAAGACTGACTTGTTAGAAACAAAAATCGAATGATCCTTGTTTTACAATTGACCGAGGAATAATAGGAATGTAACCAATCCATGCCTAGAGTGCTATTAAAATCTATAATTTCTAACTCTAAAGATCTGATGAGGTGACTTTTTGCAAGACTGTGACAGGGAAATTTTTTATATATATGTCTAGCTATAAAAGGGGTAAAGGTCAACGATTGCTAGACTAACATCAGAGTTTATTGTTATGCATAGTGTAAGACAAAATGGCACATGTTTTATTTCCTCTGAGTGAACCATATGTGTGCCACATCCTTAACCTAGCAGGATGTCAACTCCACTTTATTACTACCAATCACTTGCATCACTCCAAAGATTTTCTTAACATTATCAACAAAATTATGTGGGTAAGCTCTAGGAGGAAAGATGATCTAAAGTGCATGACGACGAATTAGAACGATAAAATTGGAGCACATCTCACACACTACAAGAGTAATAACAAGAGTGAAGTTTTCTTACAATACATGTAGCCTCGCTCTAATTATATGTAGTGCACTTCACCCCATGAAAGAGACTATACATAGTGTGACTATCATACATCCTAGGACTCTTAAAAGTAATGTTCTGATACCTAATTTTTCACGCCTTGAGGCTACCCCCTTGTGTGAACACGGGACCCGGGATTACGAGTGACAGCAAGATAATCTTGAACTGGCACATTATAGACATACTAAAAAAACTAAACAAAAGATAATATGTGGAAGCTTAAATTATGAGATGAATGAAAAATGGGGAATACATATTAGTTATATAAATATATATAATAAAATTCTATTAGTTTATTGTATTGAACAATAGATCAAATGCTAAAGTTGAATTTAAAACTATGTCTGATAAATCCTCAACTCAGTAGAGTTGCTGGTATACGTCCCTATCTAAACCTAAAAAAAACTGAAATTGAAATAAATTTCTCAAATGGAAAACATGTCTATTGTCCTCAAAGTATGAGGGCTCACCACTAATGATACAATGTATGGATCCGAAACCTATATGCATGTGATGTGAATGTTGAGGACCTGAACATACATCATGAAAGGACGTAACATACAGTATGCATCAATATTTGGAATGTAGTAAGCATGCATGAATAGAATATAACTTAACTAATATGTAAGTTAGACAAGCATAACTGAGAAATGCCATAATCTGAAAGTAATGTATATACTGCAATATATTAAGGTGAACTGAACTGAATATAATGACCAAGTACTAACTATTATCTTAACATTGTGAAATTGAACAATGAAAAATGACTAAAAAACTAGTAAAATGCAGTAGAGTCTAACTATGCGAGTTATTATTAATCGAGATAAAATCACTTGAGCTAAATATAGAGTGCGATGTATATGTCCCGCCGGGAGGACCGAGTATACCTTGAAAGGGTCATAAATCCATGACTGCATGATTAAGTAAAATTGATTTCCAATAAGAGGACTAATGCTCATTCGGAGGAACATAGTTTTAGGACTATTAGGGTACACCAAACCCTAATCCAACTCGGTTCTAAGACTACTCCCAACTATAAATGTGTATGACACAACATACTAAATTAAAGGATAGTCTTAATATTTAACCATGCAAACTATGAATGCGACACTTATGTAATGACAATAAACATTCAAAATCTGAGGCATGCATATTATTTTAACTGACCTAAAAAACGTAATTCATGAACTAAGAAAATTTACAAAACCAAGGTTCTAAATTTTATGAAAAGAAATAAATAAAAATTTCACAAAATCATAATAATCTAATTAGGAACACTGTAATAATTATATCACTAAATTTTTTCAAGTTTTTCAAAATCCTATTTCTAAACATGATATCAAGGATGAAGAATCTTATTGAATTCCAGAGACCTAGTCGATAAATTAAACTGACTAGTGAGATCCCACATACGTGGTTAGTAAATCAATGGTGAAATAATCCTTCAATTTTGAGGCTGTAACAACAGAAAACCTCCTATGTGTTCTTAAGGACGAACTATCGACTATTCTCTTTGTTTGCTTTTAATGTGATGAATTTAGGTGAATGAATTGACTATGGTAGATTCTGATTTTAATTATAGGATTAAACTTAGTTAAATGGCGTAATTTATTGTTTAAATGATGTATATAAGGTTTTCAACACATGGAGGAAATGACCAAAATGGCCCTAACTTAAAAGCTGTTGAGGCCCTTCCACGTAGCCACCGATGGTCCATAAAAGGGACTATTTCCTATATAGTTTTTGGGGGCCCTTCACGATCCCTACCACGACCCATGTGAAGGACCACAGATCGTAAAGGCCAATGTGGTTCTTTACTTGGTCTGGGGTCTACTAGCTAGGGTTCACGAACCTTTTGAAGGACCATCATTAAGACCACGACTTGTGGTGGACTCCGTTGTCTGATGTCTGGCTGTGGTTAGTTGTCCCTTTCTTACGGACCTCCCCCGACTCGTTGTCCACCACTTATGATTGGGAATGAGCCACTACTTGGCTTACAGATCGGTGTTCCTTTCACGTCTGGGAACCCTTCCTTTGTTCACCAATTTTCCATTATTTTCTGTTGTAAGTCCAATTCTTATTTTAGAGGTGTTATAACAACTGCTAAATATTTTTCACAAAATCGCACATGTGATGATTAAATTTGAGAAATCTAATTTGTGAAAGAAGAGAGAACACAACAATTATATATAAACCTAAATTTTTGATATTTTTAACGATATAAACCTAAATTTTTTATATTAAAATTTTGACGTTAAATTAAATTATCGTTAGTTAATTTGTGATATTTAAGAGGCATAGTACAATGTTTCTTTATATAGCGTTGTTGTACTTTAGTTTCTTAAAGTTAACTAGTTACAGATATTTATAAAGAACCGCAACAGAAAATGCACAAAATTTAAGTCTTTTAAATTTTATGTAAAAATGATAATATGGTGTAAGCCAGAATGTATTTCTCTACTTCTCTATGATGGTAGTAAAAAAAGGAAACCAAAGTCAAATATAATTTTAATCATATAAATAATTTTTGCGAAGAGATATTTGATTGAACCTCCTCAACCCTGTCTATCTTCGTTTTTAAAAGATACTCAACAGAAAGTATTATTCAAATTATTAAGTTCTAAACCTATACCTTGCATGCGGCCGAACTGCGACAATCATTACTGGTTTCCAAACGAACCCTTGGCTTGGCTGATACTATGCAGAAGACTTACTCAAGATATAAAACGCTTCAAACAAAATTTTAAGAACAGTATTAAACTTAAAGTAAATAATCAACGCAAACTTTCTTAAAAGACTCTTTAATATAAGTATAATAGTTTGCAAAAACATATTAAGGAAATAAAAATATTGGAAGACTCCTCAACTGTAATTACTATTAAAGCCTCTACTATTAAAGAAGATTATCGGGACAAGACCCACATCATCTTAATAGCTAAAAGGTATATATGAAGTTCTCTGAAATGCAAGGAGGCTCACCAAGAGCTAGCAGAAGTATAGAGTGATCTCAACGTAGTATCTTTTGATGATTCAAAACACCTCTATTTGCATCATAAAGAGATACAAGTCAAATGACTTCAGTACATTGAATATACGGATATGTAATATAGCTGAAGTGAAATAATTGAATGAAATGATTGTAGTACATAAAATATACTCAAGGTGAATGTACAGAAATAAGTGAGTTAAATCGACAACCATCACTACAAACTAAGTGATGATACAACATCTTGTACACCCTACTGAAGTTGTTCTATATTTTACTGAAATATAGAACCTCTCTACTAAGTGGCTCCTCTAAGTTTACAGATTTATCTAAAAAGTCTAATTTTCTACCCATGTATACAAGACGGTTTATGGGGGATGTGAATTATCTTAACTCTCTCTCATGTCGGTGCGAAATGCTACTCCTAATAATATATATTGTTTATCAAATGTATAAAAATATTGTCATGCCCCGAGCATACACACTGTGCATGGCCGGTACTCTAGAACCTGCAAGTGAATCCTTCGCATGACTTACTACATAGTGAAAAGACTTACTAAAGAAAAATAGGAACTTCAAAATCAAAAATCAACTCAAAATTCTCAACAATATATAAACTCAAAAATATCTCGATATGCTTGTTTAAACATAAATAATTGATTCTATGATTTAAAATATCAACAAGAGAATAGTGAAAAAAACTCAACTACTAATGTCTAAGAATCGTCTAAGGATTTTGATTCAAGTCCGGACAAGACCCTGGACAACTAAAAAATATATAAATAACTCTGTGACGATCTCTAAAATGCAAGGAGGCTCATCATACGCTAGCTAAAGTACAAATAGTATCAACGAAGCGCTAGTTGATGAACCTTAATACTTTTGTATGCATCATAAAAAAATGTTGGTGCAAGGGAAAAATTGAAAGAGATACAGCTGAACTGAAACGAGGGAAGACAATACTCACCTCAAATAAACTCAAATATGAAAGCAACAATAAGAGATGCAACATACAAAGTTTTTAAAAGAGTACATTTCAACCTAAAATGTATAAAAATACAATAACATACTCTTTGTTCTTATTTGAGAGATTCTCTAATCCACAACCATCACTATGAGATAAGTGATGATACAACGTCTCGCCCATACTATCACAATGTCTCGCCTATGCTATCACAACTATCCAATACATTTTCGAGATATATAATACCTCAACTATGTGGATCCACTAAGCTTTGTCTTAAGGCACAAATGATTTTTTTTGAAGTATGATCGTTTACCCATGTTAGCATAAATTGTTTATAAGGAATTTGAGTCGTCTGAACTCGCCCCCATATCGATATTCAATATTATACCAAAATAAATATGAATGCTCAAATGTATAAAACATAAATCTTCATCAATTTGACGTAGTTACTCAAAAGATCATTTTAGAAAAGGTAATACTCAAAAACTCCTTATAAAATCGTTTAGAAATCAATGTTTCACTCTTTAGAATGTTGAAGTGTTACACTTGGAAATGGTTAGTTCCCTATACTCATTTTAAAACATGAAATAAAACTCTCTTCATTCTCATTCTCTTTTTACTCAAGATTTAGTTCAAATATATAATCAATTGCAAAAGAATTCTTAAAATGACTAAAATGGACCTCATGGATTTTCCTCTTTAACTTTTCTATGATTTGCAATGTGAATAAATAAATGTTATCAGGATATGTAGGAACTATCAAGGAATAATGAATACTTTAAAAGTTAAAATCAAGAAAATAACATAGATACGAATCAAATGAAGACACCCGGAAACAAGGATTGAAAAGAAAAGGACCTTCTCACCGTGGAGAACTGAGTGGCACAGGGCACCATCCCTAAAACTACTAGAGATGTTTTGCGTGCACTAATAAAATACCTCACCATGCCCAAACTATTGACAAGAACTCCTGGCGTAGTGATGGCGCGGCTGCTTCACATCCGCGCCCAGAAATCTAATGATTATTTTTATCTAACTTGTGGGTCCTAACTCATCTAGAATTGAGTGATTTATTCTAAATCATTTTTTTTGACAAAACTTAAACGAATTCATCAAGTTCTATCTAAAACCTAAGTCATACTAAATTTTAATAAACTCAAGAACTCAATGCCTCAACTGTTATGGAATGAATCAAAATTCAATAACAATGTCAAAAATCTATCAATAAGATATTTCATGAAAAAAATAGAGGTATCTCGTGTGGTTGAACAATCCCAACATAGTGAGAAGCTTACATACCTAGAAAGAATGATGTTCTTGGTTAATTCTCCAAATTTTTGATGGATCTTATCCCTTTTCTACTCTCCAAACCCTTCTATCAAACTCTAAACATTTAGGAACATGAAAAAGTAGTAGAAATAATATTAGACCCTTATTTGGGTGAGAAATTTTTTTAGTCCTAACAGTGTAAGGAAAAGATCAAAATACCTTTTTCTTTAAATGGATGAAAAATCGACATTGGAGAGGCTTCATTCACATGGACATAACTTCTTACTTCAAGCTAAAAAATTTGCAAACTTTGCGGCGTTGGAAAGAGGACTCAAAGACTGTTGATTTGATACCTCACAGGAAACCTAATTGTTTATGTTCTCAAAGATTTGATCGTTGTAATTTGATCCAAAACTAAATGATGATCGTAGTCTGAGGTGTTATAAACATATTCTTCCTTTTGTTTGAGATTACTACTAAAACTATCTTCTTAAAAGAGTTGATTAGTTTAACATATATTTGGAACTAATTTCTAATTGAGAAAACGAGGTTTTTGTTATCTCTATGTAAATGTGAGTTTGGGTAGAGATAGTTACTCAATAGGGGCCTGTTTTAGAGGTAACTATTATATACTCAATCTTTCTTAAAAAATTTTACTTTTTTTAAAAGAAATAATCTTTTTCTTAAGGTAAAAATGAAACATATAGGATGTACTTTGTTTCCTTATGATCTTTCTCAAACACCTCTTCGCATCCTCAAAAACACAAATATTAGCTTTAAAAGATTCTCAAAATTTATAACTCAAAATAGGTTTTATGTTTTAATATAGACATGAAAGCATCAACACAAGCATCTCAATATAAATATTGAAAACTCAATACTCAAAAATCAACGATACTATTCATTTCAAGAAAACTCAATTCATATGATTCATGCAACAATATATACATGAACGATCAACTCAATGATCACTCAATAGAATTTACAACAATAAAAGATTAGACATAGTTATTCAAAAATCAACAACTTAAGAACTAAGAACCTTATATAACCTTATCCAAAAAAAAAACTCAAATGTAAGGACAAAACCTTAAATTACTTTTTTGCTTATTAAAAAGTAGATGTAGGACGTAAGAATGAACTACTCTAATATTATGATATCCTTATATATGTGAATATGAAGATTTTAAAATGAAAATTTTGGTGGAGACTTCATTTATCTTTACCTTGAGGAGGAATAATAGAGCGGAAGAACATGGGAAAACTTGGGTGGGAGGATTTTCTTTGTATCTTTGATTTTCCTGTTGAAGGTTTTAGAGTTCTTGTTGGGGACGAGGAACCCTGTGTGAGTTTTAAGAGATTTTTTAAATAGTTACTGTTTTATTGATGGAAAATAGTTAGTTGATTGATATACTAAATAAACACTCAAAACTTTCAAAAGGCATATCTCCCTCGTACGACATCCGATTTTCACAAATTTAGCGGCGTTGGAAAAATCTTCCCGCTGTATTGTCAACCATATAAAGAATTCATCCGAACTCTCCTGAGCTAAAAGTCACGGACGTTTAAAAATGAACAAAACTCACTTTTGAAAGCCGGAAATATTCCAGATTTCCCTACTTATTCCCAATATTTATTATTCTTGGTTTCTTAGCTTATTCTTAGTTATTTCATGTTACTAGATGTTATATAACTACTCTGTACATAATATTTATGAAAAATCTTTTACCTTTTTGTAAAAAAATTACTCTTTTTCTTCATGTAAAAATGAAACATTTGGGTTGTTCTTGGTTTCCTTATGCTCTTTCTCAAACACTGTTTTACTTCCTCAAAAACACAAATATTTGCTTTAAAAGATTCTCAAAATTTTTTACTAAACATAGGTTTTATGTTGGAATATAGACATGAACGCATCAACTGAAGTATCTCAATAACATTATTGAAATTTCCATACTCAAAACTCAACGATAATATTCATCTCAAAAAAACTCAATTCATATGATTCATGCTACAATATATGTATGAACGATGAACTCCATAATCACACTACACAATTTACAACATCTAAATGATTAGACATAGGTATTTAAAAATCAACAACTCAAGAACTAAGCACTCAATATCAACTTATCTCAAAAATACTCAAATGTGAGGAGAGAACCTTAGATTACTTTTTACTAATTAAAAGGCAGAAGTAGGACATAAGAATGAACAAGTATAATAATATGATGCCTTAAGTACATGATTATGAAGATTTAAAAATGAAAACTTTCGTAGAGACTTAATTTTTCTTGATCTTGAGTAGGAACATTAGAGAGAAAGGACGTGGAAGAATTTAGGTGGGAGGATTTTCTCTGTATCTTGGATTTTAGGCTTGAAGGTTTTATAGTTCTTGTTGGGGAAGTGGAATCTTGTTTGAGTTTTAAGAGAATTTTTAAATACTTACTGTTTTGATTGATGGAAACTAGTTAGTTGAATTATATACTCAATAAACACTCAAAAATGACTTAGAATAAGGTAAAAAAGTACATACGAGAAAGACAAAAGCGTTCCACACATAAAAGCTAATGAAGTGACTTAAAAGGAAGTTTCATTGACCGTTTAAGGTTCATTGTCCGTGAAACGTCACATGTATGATTGTGCTTCACTAAAGTTGGCATAATCTTTTACTCCAAACTCGAATGACACAAACTTAGTTTCATTGTAAAGAAGACGCAAATACATTTAATTTGATAGTTAAAGGAGCATATGATTTATTATGTGATGCAAGATACAATAATTTCAAGTTGATCAAAAACATAAAAACTTATACGTCCCTTAACGAATGACTTCACGGTCCGTGTGAAGCTTTATAGACTGTCCAAGTGTCTATGAACCTTCATGTGTGTTAGGTGTTACTTCACGAGTGAGGTGATGGGTTGTGGTCCCCTTCTGAGTTGTCAAACTCTTCCTAAAGGGGCTATCACCGTTTACCCCTCACCATGGTTTATTGTGCAGTCTGTGACACCATATAAGGATCGTACAGCCTTTCGTACTTGAACACTTGTACTCAACTGAAGTATTTTCCCTTTTTCAGTCAAAATTTCAATTTCCAAGGTGTTACAATATATCCCCCTTTGGAAAATTAGACCTCGAATGAGATAAAAATAAGCATAAAAGGTGTGGGGGAGTGTCTAAAAACCCAACACATAGTACAAAATATTGATATAGCATAAACTCAATATATCAACTTAAAAAGTACTCTACAAATAGTTAGTACCTTGGTCTGGAATTGATTAGAGGAAAACAAGTGACACTATCTCTTAATGATATCTTCCTTAGAATCCCAAGTAGCTTCCTCAACTAATTGGTTCCTCCACAAGACTTTAACCAATGCAACCTTTCATTCTCAACCTGAGAACTTAATTATCAAGGATCGAAACTTTAATATCCTTATTAGATCTGTTGTAAATCAATCCAATACTTTCAGTTGCCACAATTAGTGCGTGATCACCCAAGAAATTCATTAGCATAGAAATATGAAACATTGGGTGAAAAAATTATAGATGTATTGGTAGATCAAACTCATAAGCTATATTACCAACCCTCTTGGAAATTTTGTAAGGACCAATGTATCGAGGATGATCATCTATTTCTTACAAAATCTCATAAAGCCATGCATGGGTGAAACTTTTATATATATATCAAATAATCAAGCTCAAACTCTAAATCTCTTCTTCTAACATCAGTATAGGATATGTCACGACTCTACACAAATTTCAACTTCTCCTATGTTTTATTCACATTCTCCATGGCTTAATAAACCATATATTGTCCTATCAACTCAGTTTCATCAACCTCAAACCACCTAATACAAGATCTACATCTCCGCTCACATAGACCCTCAAAAAGAGCCATCTGAATGTTTGAAATGGCAACTATTATTGTATGCAAACTCAATAAGAGGTGAGTTGTGATCCCAATCACCTTTCAAATCCAAAACACAAGATCCGAACATGTCTTATAATATTTGAATTGTACATTCTGCTTGACCAGTAATGAAATCCAATTAACAATCCCCCACTTCCATTTCGGAAGGGGTATATTCTGAGCTACACTACATGGCCATTGGTTCTAAACCTTGAGTTGTTGAAAATTTTTGCACTTAGGAACAAACCAGACAACGTATCACTTAATAACACTCCACTCATACACTTCTCTCAAGTCATAGTACATCATTATGGCATAAGGATGAATTGAATATCGGAAACTATAGGCTTATTTCATGATTCTCTCTAGGATTTCATCAACACATAGAAACCACAATTTTCCTTGATACATTACAACATTACTCCCCTTGTGAAAAGACCATCTGTTTCTGCTTATGCCTTTTTACCTTCAATTTAAGTAAAATGGGTTCTTTGTACTGCTTCTCTTTCCCTTCTGACTATAACGATAATTCAACCCATTAATCATGACCAATTTGTTTTTAGTGGAATCTAACAAACAGAAATAAAGATGCACATGTTTGTGAAGTTCCTTGACCAATTGTTTCTACCTTCCTTTACATAAGTAGTACTCCCTAGCGACAACCTTCTCAATAAATCAGCAATTACATTATCATACCTAGATTGTATAGAATACTCATATAATAATATATGAGTATCCATTTAGTTTTTCAAAGAATTAGCTTATTCTGACATATTAGAGACTCTAGTGGTTGATGAGCACATCCACATGAACCCAAAAAGCATAGTAATGATATATCTTGAGAGAAAACTACTTCTCCAAAATTGAGATCACGAGTCGGGTAGTTCTTCGTAAGAATCATATGTGGTATCGAGGAATTGGCTTAGAAATCCCATTCTTCCTCAGTACACAACCAAGTCTAACTAGGGACTCATCAAAATAAATAACAAAACCCTATGTACCCTCTAGTAGAGACAAAACCGGAATAGTGGTTAACTGAGTTTGCAATTCATACAAGCTTTTCTCACAGGCTTCATACAATTAGAATGTAGTAAATTTATGAGTCAAATTAGTCAACGATGATGAGATAGATAAAAAGTCAATTCCCACGAAACTCTTTATATCAGTTGGGGAGGTGAGTCTAGGACAACTCTACATTGCTTCAATTTTCTTAGTGTTGAGTCGAATTCCTTTAGCATACAAAATGTGGTCCAAGAATGTTGTGGACTCAAGTACAAATCTCGATCATTGAGAGTTTAGAGGACTATTATGAGATGACTAGCACGTTCCTCCTCATTCTTTGAATATATAAATATATCATTAATAAATAAAATAAAAAAATGTTCATATACTTTTTAAATATCATTTAAATTCAAAGTTGACCGAAAATAGAGTAGGTGAGGAAATTAAGATGTTAGCTGCAATAAATATGAGTGGCACAAGTTAGAGACCCTAACCTTTAGGTAAATGCAGGGAAGGGTTGGGTAACTAACAAGAGTAATATGAGCATTAAGAGGCGTATCAAGGTGGTATGTATTTAGACTAGGTCTCAAATAAGGTTATGGTATTTCCTATTTCTGCATAGATTGTATAATTGAGTTTACAATATGGTATAGGTTTGTGCAAGTGTAATTTTACTGAAGAGTTCGATGAAGTCAAGAGAAACATCTTAGCAAATGTTCTCAGTATCTTCTCAAGTTGAGTTCGGTAGTCAGGATATAAACTTTTCTCGAGTTTAACTGTAAACGGGGGTATAAACCAGTTCAAAGATGATCTACTATGTCCACAACTTTCAAGTGCCAGCTTTTGACCTACGGGGGAGTTGATATGATGAGAAATAAAGTAATGTGTTCATAATAATATAATAATGTATTCAAAAAAGTATGGGAGATATTTTTTCAAACGTCCATTTAGTAATGGAGTGAGTGTTAAAGTAGAAGGTTAATGATCTTATCTTGACAATGATGGTGTGAGAATTCAATCTAAAGTTATAATGATGGAGGAAGAGAAGGTTGACGTTTTACCATGGGAAACAATTAAATTAGAACCCTTAGTTGGTTTCAAGTAGTAATGCAGGAAAATCTAGTTGTATTGGAGAGATGGTGAGAGAATAAGAATTTCATAAAGAGTTGGTTAGTAGGAGTCGACGAAATCGTTAAACTAATAAGCTTAAATGTGATGTTATTAAAAGTTATGTTGTTCTTGATATGAGCCAAGGTTGATTAAATGTAGTGGTAAAGAGTAATATTCTTGGGATGATTCCTTATCGAGATGTATAAAACTCAAACATTAGGATTTAGGTTAACCATGAATATAGTAAGAGTGTGTCGTCATGTACTCTTGTGGGAGCTATGAATTGCAGAAAATTAGGTACGGTTATGAGGAAATAAGATCATAGTTGAAGAGTGTTTCTAAGCTTTACAAATAGCAGTAATATTACCCCATGCATGGTATCTCTATTCTTGCTCCATGCCTAGACTTCCTTTGTTTTCATAAATTTATAGACAAGATGACTACGCCCACAACAACATCGTTCTTGAGCTGTATTGTCACACCCCAAAAAATATTGATCGAAGTTCCCAGTCAGTATTTATAGTAAATAATATTTTTCCAAGTGATTATAATGTTTCTTTGATGTTAAGGTCGCTAAAACTTCTTATCATAAGGTTGAGTTGAAAATTTTCCTTCCAATTGAATTCCTCTATGACATTATTCTTTGATCAACAATCAAATACAATGTCAGTACTTTTTTTTTGGGGAAACGAAGAAGGAACTCAAGGACATAGAAAAAATTCCCCCATATCCCACTAACCCAAACATCCATTTGTCACTAGTATAAAGATTATGAATCTAATAAAATTTTGAGAAAAACAACCGATTCTATGTGAATTGAGGCTAGAACAAGAAGAAATATTTTTCAAGTTGTTCTAATAAAGGGGTGGCGCGATGTGACATGAATTAGGAATGCTAGAGAGTTGTGCCTAAAGTGCACCAAGATGAAACCTCTGAAGTTTAGGGGTTGGCGCCCCCCACCAAGAATGCGTCAAGGTAACTTTCCACCACATTTTTCATTTGTCGTTTTGTCCGTCTAAGTTCTCTAAAAAAATGTTCTTACTTTCTTGTTGATTCAAAGTATTAGATTTGCATCTAATCCATGAAAATTTCTATGTTTCATCATAATAATCCTTGATTTCATAATTCAAATTTAAGGTAGAGCTAAGTGTAAAGTTTGACAAAGTCCTTACGAATCTTTTTGAGGAGTCTTCTACAATAACTTATAATTGCTTTAAGATTTGAGTAAGTGAATATGAGAATAATAAGAGCATATTCGTGATCCTACATTATCATTGAGATCCTTGAGTCGAGTCGTTTATTCCCATAAGTTCCGCATGAACTCAATAAATTTAATATCCTTGAGAGGAGTAGTATCTTCAATTTTGAAATTCTTTAGTATTAAGTTAATATTTTTTTTAAACTATATTTCATAATTATGGATTACTATATGGTATACATGGATATCCTTAAGTTGAGTTGGCCATGCCTATAATCTTGAATGAACCCTACGACTCGAGCATTTAGTAAATGACACGTACGTTGAGTCATTCAAGTAAGGGATTATTGAATTTAGACTATTAAGTTCTATATATAATTATTTAAACCGTTGAATTGAGTCATTCACTTCCATAATTTGACATGAACCGTATTTTGGGAAGCCTTTTACAATTATTAACAATTTGTTTAAAGACTTGAGTAAATGAGTATGAGTATGAGGATAATTTTATTCGAGTTTTATTTATTTTAAAATGAATATAAGGGAACTACGTATTTCCAAGAGTAATGTTTTTTATATTTAAGATGAAAGGAAACTTTCATTTGCAAATGAATTTATATGGAGTTTTGAGCATTATCTCTTTTAAGACAACCTTTTGAGTAATAATCTCATAGTTAGAGGATGATAAAATGGTTCTAAAAATATGGGAATGATATATATTATTAGGAATAGTGTTGAGCATCGATATGGGGACAAGTTCAGAAAACTCAGCGTGCTCATAAACCATGTATGCCAACATGGGTCAACGGTCACACATTTTAAATCATTTATTATTGATTCTTAAGAATCGCTTAGTTGATCTAGTTATTTGAGTATTTCATATACTCTTAGAAGGTATATAACATTATTGGAAGAGTGGGAGAAACATTGTATCATCACAAAGCTTATAGTGGTGGTTATCGGTTAGAGAATCTCCTAAATAAGAGTTTTCATTGTATTTTAAAGACAATTGAGTTATTATTTTATTGATTATTTTGGGTTGAGTATCTTAGGTTGGGTATCTTTTAATTGAGTATCTTGAGTTGAGTCTCTTCGACTTTAGTATCTTATATTTGAGTTCAGTATCTTATCCTTGAGTTGATTGTCATTGTAACACCCCCTATAAAAATGGACCAGAAAGAAACTTTTTAGAAAAATTGCAGGTGCAATCGCAGTTACCATATACTGACCATAGTTTGATCTACGGCCCATACTATGGGTGAGTAGATTTCAAATGTTGCTCCTCCCAAACGCAGCTCAGAAAAATTGGCTAAGTCTCGACCCACGGACAGACTTACGGTTCGTAAGTCAGACTACAGTCCGTAGTCTGTGTTCGTGGGTCAAAACCCAATTATCTAACCTCTTACATGAACTAAGGATGACCATCACGGACCTTCGTTCGATATAAAGTCAGTAGGTCTGACCGTAGGTTAAGGTTAGCAGCTAGTGGTGTCAAATTTAAATGGTCATATCTTTTAGCAGATAATGAATTAGTTGTGTTATGACATATGATATGATAGATAGTTGAATTATATTTCCCTGTCCACCAAGTTCTCTCATATTCGACCTTAGATTAAAATATTATGCTCATTTTAGTGAAGGCATGTCGGTCAAACTCAAAAGACAAACCCAAATGACGAACCTTTGATTGAACGAGGACCCGTTAGTCGATATCATCAATTGCTTCAACAACAACTATTTCAGTGGTCTTTTGGTCTTTTCCTATTTCGTTTAACCCCTAAGATACATCGTCTAAACCATAAATCATGAGATTTTAGTGTGTTTAAGCCTAGAAACATAAATAGAACTTACCTAAGTAAATCATTAAGAAAAATGTAGGAAATAAGAAGAAAAAAAGAGATAAAGGTCAAGAACCCTAGTTAAAGAACTAAACAAATTTCCAACAGTTCAAGCCCAAAAATCAAAACATTTCCCTCTGGATTTCATCACGAAGTATGTGGGTTTTCACTAGTGGGTTCCTTTCACCCATTTGGTCCTTGGTTTTTAGTCAGTTTCTTGATTCCCTTATCATGATACACCTAGGGATTCTATAATATCAACATATTATCATGATTCAGTAAGGTATATGTTCCAAATTAGATTACCATGTTATTACTCAGTTTATTGCATGAATTTTCAGAACCCTAGCTTGTATTTCTTTAGTTCTTGAACTACACATGCTAGGTAAGATATTTAAGTTACATCAGATATACATGTATGAGTTATTAATGCATTATTATCAGATTAGTTGTTGAATTCTCAGTTTGCATATTCAGTTTTGAGTTATTATTTTTTTTTATTATTATTATTATTATTATTATTAAGTATTTACATAAATTCATTCATAATATTTAAATTACTAAATTCATTCGGAGTAGGATAATACCGAGTTGGACTAGCCTTTAGCATACCAAAACAATCCCACAACTACTAGCTAAGTACGTTGTAAGTCCCCTCTGTGAGCATTAGTTCAGTGATCATGCAAGCATGCCATTATACCTCTAGGAGGGTATATTAGGTCCTTTCGATGCGGCGTATAGATCTCACTACACATTTAGTTCATGTGGTTTTATTATCTATTTTTAATAACGCCCACATTTCGGTCAAACTCTATTGCATTAAACATATTTATAGGTCAGTTAGTATTCAGCCTCAGCTTGTTATAAATTTGGTCATTAAATCAAGATAGCTCAGAATTCACTATATCATATTCAAAATATTAAACTTGCTTTTGTGCTTGCTCAGTTATGTTTTATTGCAACTTTACTCTATCTATTATACTAAATACCTTTTAAGTACTGACGCATACATGTCATACACATGCTCTTCATGTACGTTCAAGCTCTAAGCATCCTGATCAAACTAAGATCAACTCTCTATCCAGTTTAGAAGAATCACTAGTGAGTCCTCATTCTCTAAGGACAATAGTCATGAGTTTATTTTCAGTATTTTTAGTCCTTTAGTTTAAGTTTTGGCTAGACTTAACAAGGGTATGTCCCAACATCTCTAGTCAGATAGAGGCTATTATCAGAAATAGTTAGTTTCAACTTAATATTGAGTTAATATTTTATTTATTGAATTCATCATTTTCAAATATCTCAGTTATAGTATATGGGTATTCCCCATCTTTTCATTTTAAATTATATTTTACCCACCACATCAGTTTAGTATCTTTAGTATGCTCATAATCATGCCAACAGGGTTAGCTTGGGATCACGTGTGGTTCTAGGTTCCATGTCCGCATCTCAAGGTAGGGCTGACAAGGGGACGGGGAAGGGGACTGGGGGACAGGACGAAGGGGTACGGGACGGGACGGGGGACGGGGAAGGGGGATTTCACCCGGGACCGGGATTGAGGGGACCGGGATAGAGGGGACAAAAATAGGTCCCATCCCGTCCTACTATATATATGGGATGGGATGGGATTTGGGGGGACGGGACGGGATGGCAAGGGACGGGGGATTCTTTTTTTTAAAATATTTATATATTTTTATTGAAATGATACGTCTTTCGCTAATAAATTTTAAATTCAATTTTCTATTTTCAAATATCAAAATAAATTTTCTAATTTAAAGTTTCAAATATTCAAATTTTAAGATTCATTTTTCAAATTTCAAGTTTCAACTTTAAAGTTTTAAATTTCAAATTTAAGAAGTTTAAATTTGTAATATAAATATTTTAAAGTAATGTAAATTGTAAACATTAAATTAAGTATTTTAAAATTAGTTTAGTACTTTAGTATATATATTTAATTGTATATATTAAAATTAAAATTCAAAACAATAACTGTATAAAAAAAATTTATTCAATAGAACTTATAAGTACAACTTACAATTAACAAATATTAGTGGAGTAACTAATCTACGCAGCCACCTTCTAGGAAGGGTTCTGTTTAAATAAGTTCTCATACGTAAAACTAATATTTGTTACATATATAAGATGAGTAACTAATTTTACGCAGCCACCTTCTAGGAAGGGTTCTGTTTCAATTAGTTCTCGAATGTAATATATTAATATATGTTTTCTCCTTTAAAATTTAATTCTAATTGTCGCATCATATCGATGGTGATATCCTCCGGTGTTGGCAAACTTGTTAGAAATTCTTGTGCCTCTAATTCATCATCACTGCATTCAATACAAGTTTTGATCCAAGTTTCTTGTTTTTTACTGAACTTTGGCAAATTGTTATTCCTCCTTTGGGCTTTGCACCAGTCTCTAAATAAAACTATGTTTCCAAATTGTCTTCCGCCAATGAATGTCAATGATCACCGATTTGAAACCTTGCCGCACTGAAAGCAGCCTCCGATGCAACTAATGAAGCTTGAATAGCTAGAATATCATGAACCATTTTGCTCAAAGTTTGAAATGCATCGCTTCGTCTACTCCACCATCCTAATAAATCTTCGTTGCCGTTTTTAATTTCCAATTTTTTTAAAGATTGATTAAGATATTCTTCAAAATCATCACGGTTAGTAGAATTAATACGAAGAAAAACTCGCATATAACATGAAATTTGAACTGACAAATCAATCTCAACATTAGAAGTTTGACCAACTTATCCTTCAAAATTTTCATTAGTTCTATATTTTTCATACAAAACTTTTGCTTCTATTTTTATGCTTGACTTACACGTTTCACAATCTGGAGTTTCTTCCGGTAAAATTTCTAAAGTTTCATAAAAAGTGTCGACAAGGCCTTTCACACCTTGTAATTTATTAGCAGGATGAAGTAAAGTAGCCGTTAAAAAAACTTTAGGAATAGGAAAAAAATATTTTTAAAATTTTTCAATCATACCTTTAATTGCAACTCTAAAGTGATCTATTTCTTTATATTTAGAAAATTGAATTGAAAGAGCACAAATATTTATTAATACGGATGAAATAGTAGGATAATAAATTCCTGAAAACATGGCAGTAGCATCATAAAAAAGTCTTTAAAATTGTAATAGTTCTTTAGTTTCTTCCCAATCTTCATCACAAATTCTATATAATGGGTTAGAATTATGAGCATTAAAACCATTTGTATGGGTCTTCTATATTTGTAAGCAACCGAAAGCATTTCGTAAAGAGAATTCCACCTTGTTTTAACATGTTTTGGAATTTTTCTAGGTGACAATTCACATAGTGAACAACGCTCATTAAATTCCCTAATTCTAGCAGCATTGTTTGTATAAAAAATCCAGGTAATATCATATTCAACTTTTACGCTACCACAATCAAATAATGAAATATTATCTTGTACAACTAAATTTAATATATGTGCGACACATCTAACATGAAAAACTTTATTGTCAATTGGACATAATCTAACTTTTAACATGTTAGCACCATTTGTATTATTAGATTCATTATCTAATGCGACATACATTATTTTATCTATAATAAGGTAATAATCTAAAACACTTAAAATATTTGTAGCTAAATATGCACCAGTTTTTTTCTCTATACATAGTTTATAACATATAATTCTTTTTTCCAAATTTTAATTATGTTCAATCCAAAGTGCAGTTACAGTTAAATAATCATTTCCATTAACACTACGACCCATGTCCGAAGTAATAGACACTCTACTATCTAATATGCTAAATAGACAACGAAGAAATTCACAATGTTTACCTTGATATTCAAAAACATCAGTTTTGACAGTATTTCTTGAAAAGCCTCTATAATCCGGATTATAAGTTTGTTGAATATATTTGACAAAACTGGGATTTGAAGGAAAACTATAAGGCAAACGACAAACAGAAACCATTTTAGCTAAATTTTCCCGATCTAATTTCTTATTATATTTACGTTGTGTTATTGGACCAGCGGGGTTAAAAGTATCTAGTGTTCCTTGAACCATGTTAGAAGACCCTATTGATGCATTACCGGTAATATCTAATTCATTAGTTGAAATTCCCTTTTTTCTATTGGCTAATGCTTTAGCTTCTTTATATTGAATCTGCACACAAGATAACAAATGTCTATTTAATCTCCTCGTTCCAGCTTGACCCCCACCTTGTTTATGTTTAAAAGCTTGCTTACACTTATTACAAATAGCAACACTATTTTCTTTATCAAAAGTCATAAATTGCCACACAATAGAAGTTTTAGGTCGTTGATACTTCACCTTCTTCCTTGTGGGAGGTATAAGGGGTGGATGTCCAAAATTTTTCTCCGGTAAATTGATAGTCTCATTTGGAACTTCTGTCACCTGACTAGTAGGTGTTTCATCTAACTCCTCTTCTCCCAAATCAGCTTCTACTTCTTCACCTGAATTTTAATCAACATTAGAATTAATATTACCATAACGTCGTTCTAAACTTTCGTGATCGAGTTGAACATTTGAATCAATATTATAAGAAGTATCATCAATATAAGTAGAATCATTTGTGTTAAATCTAACTCTACTCGTTGATTTAGATGAAGTACCACCAGTTTTACTACTCTTTTTTTCTTTAATTTTTTTTTACCAAAATTAAATAATTTAAAAAGTCTACGTTCTTCGTTATCTTGTGCTTTCTCTTTTCCTTTACCGCTATTCTTTTTGCTAGAAATCATACTTAATTATATATATATATATATATATATATAGTGTAATATAAAAATAATAATAACACAAAAGTGAAGACGAATAATAAAATATAAATATTATGAAACGAATGTACCAAACGTCTGAGTTAATAGCAGACGTTAAATCGATTGTTGATGCTTGTGATTTGTTGTAACTTGTAATTTGTAACTCCAAGCCAATACTTGATAACAAATGTCAGATAATATAATTATATTTATTGATATGATATGAAAATTTTGAATTGAAAATTGAAATATATGGATTCGAATAATATGAGAATTAAAATTTAATAGATATTAAGATTGACACTTGAGAGTTGAGAGTTGATAGAATATAGAAAATAGATGACAGAAATGAGAATAGATGATTTTGTAAGAAATAGTAGAGGATAGGTGTATTTATAGTATTAAAAATGGGTTAAAATGTAATTATAATAACTTGAGAGTTTAAAATAAAGTTTTAAAAGTAGGGGGGTGGTAGGGGGTGTTTAGGAAGTCAAAAAGAGGCATAAATCAGTTAGGGGGGTGGGGGGTCCACTAGCCGTTTCCGCAATCGATAGTAACGGATACATTTTTAAAATTTTAAAAAAAATTGTGGGAGGATCCCGCGAACCGACCGGTTCAACCGGGCCGGGTCGACCGGGACGCAGGGGTGAACCGGCCCCTGACCGGTCCCCTCATCCCCCATCCCATAATCATCTTAAACCCTGGGGGATGGGCCGGTTCTGGGGCGGGTCGGGACGGGACGCATGCCAGGGCGGGATGACCCGGTCCCCCTGCCAGCCCTATCTCAGGGGTAGCTAGGGGCGTTACAATCATATCCTTGAGTAGACTTGAGTTAATTGAGTTTTATAACAAGTAATTTTATGTTTATGCTTTAGAATTCCCCTATCATGCTTGTAGATTCCATGTAGTGATGTAATTTGGCCTGAATCTTTTATGACGCATATACATGGATTCTGGGTCATCAATAGGCGCTTCATTGATACCACTTAATATCTAGTTAGCTATGGCGATACTTCTTTCTTCCAGAGGGTTACAGTTTTACTTTAAATTTTTCAGGATATCGCGGGTCTTGTCTTGATTAGTTTTCAGTAATAATGGAGTCTTCATAAGGCATTTTACAATTACAATTTATGTTATTTCCAGATAATTATAGGAATTGAGTTTAAATAAATTTTTGAAGTTATATTTTGCATCATGAGTTCTCATTTTTGCTTGAGTAAGTATTCGGCTAAGAAATGAGTCAGGCCAACGGTTCTCGCAGAAACCCAAAATGGTTTTTGAGTATGGATTGTGTCTTTGGTGTAGGTTTGGGGCATGATTAAGTTTGTTTTATAGCACATAGTTCAAGTGTCCTAGTGTCTCTAAAAGAGTGTCAGTAGGATATTATTTATTGTTGTGTGGGCCTTTTTCTATAAATAGGGGAGAACTAACATCTAAAAAAAGTTCCCCTTCTTTTGTACTTTAATATTCTTCAATGGACCTATGTCATACATAAGTTATTTAAGCTCGTGCATTTCTCATACATGTTCGACTACCTCTCATTCTCAAGGTATTTGAAAAGAACATCTTGATCCTTGTTGATGAGTTACTCTTAGTAGAAATTTTGAGATAGTCATGATACTACAGAGGGGAGTGATAGAAGCCCGTGAGGGATTTTAAGTTTTGAGTTTTGAGAGAATTCACTCTTATACATACAAATAGTGTGTTTGAGGTAAAAGTGAGATGTACTCCAAGACACTCTTTTTTAAACGTTGTTTTAGTTGAGATCCTTATTATGAAGTGTGTTTTAGAGCTTGGGTAGTATTTTAACCTAAAAAGATAGTATATGGTATGATGTTATAAATAGTAATAGAAGTTACAAGAATTAGCAGGATACATGCAGAGATATATTAATTTATGAAAGGGAGATACCGATGAGGAAAATTATTTTATTGTAGTCATGTACCAAGTAAGTTATAACTGGGGAGTTTTTCCTTATGGGTAAAATAATAAGTGATGAGTTTGTGTAAAATTAATGATAGCAGGTAGAGTAAGAGTTACTAATTGGGATGATCTAGATTGTACTTTAATTAGAAAGAAGTTTATGTCAATGTGTCATTTTGATAGTAAAGACCATGTATAGGTGTTGAATAGCAAATTATTCATGAGTTGATTGATGTATGTTATGCTTATGATATTTTAAAGGAGGCCCCTATAGTATTTCAAGGATTCTGGAATTAGCTAAGTAAGGATGTACAGTAAGTGTGTAAATAGTACATAGGTTGTGACGGTAATCTTTAAATACGTAATTTTAAGATAAAGATTTCCTAATTATCATGATATCTCAGTGAGTAAGTGTTTCATGATCTTGTCTAGTATTCATAATTTTATCTAGCATTCACAATATCCAATTTTGACTCTTGATATTGTTGTTCTGTAAGTCCTTTTGAAAAGATTTTCATCAGTAGTCATGTGGTTTGTACAACCACTATCAATAAGCCAACTGTAACTTCAAATCTAGATGCAAAAATGATGCAGCAAATTGTTGTGCTTCCTCATGTTGATTTGGAACTTGAGCTTCTCCTTGTTGCTGTTGTCCTTTATTCGTGCAGCTGATCTCAGCATGCCTAAATTTTAGACATTTTCGGCATATCATATCTGACTTTCTATAGTATTTGAAGTGAGGATGACTCTTCCTTCAAAACTATTGACATGGAGGGAATTTTTCACCTTTCTTGATGCCTGAATTGTAGCTACTTCCACGACCAGCTGAAACCTGACTATTTTCAACATAATTCTTCTTCCCTTTGATTTTATTGTATTTGTTTCTAGGATAATTTTGCAACTTGTCCTGAAATGCATCTTCTACTAACCCTTCCTATCATATTAACCTTCTTTTCTCTTTTGCCTGCAATGCATATAGTAATTCTGACAAAGTGATCTTCGACCTTGATCACTATCAGAAAGCTTATTGCCTAGCATTCTTACCTTTATCACAATGCTAAGAAGTTTATCTGAGTATTATTTGACGGTTTCATAATTTTTCATTCTTTAATATAAAATTCTCTAATGACATGTATAGCTTTAATACCTTTTATTCTCTCATCTCCTTGGTATTCTTCTTTTAGAAAATCCTAGATTGCTTTTGCCGATTCCAGCATCATGCTTCTGGAAAAAATTGTAGGTGAAAGTGCAGCATATAAGCAAGATTTCACCAAAAAAATTTCGGTTTTCCTTTCCTGTGAAGATTGATCTTAGCCATTGTTTGATTGCTTGTAAAATAGGAATTTTGTAATCTTCATCTACTGGTTTCCAGAGATCACGTGCCTCAATGTGAGTTTGAATCTTGATAGCCCATACCTGATAATTCTCTCCATCCAACACTGGTGGAGAAATGGCATAAGAACCGGAAGCGTGTTCTGAATCCATGTGTTCTAATGGGTTTTCAAGGGAACATGTAGGGACTTTGTTGATGGTTCACTTAGAATATACTCACAAATCACTCACAAGTCTATTAAAAAAAGAGCTCTGATGCCAATTTTATTGTATAAATAGTTAAAGAAAAAAAATATGAATGAAGAAGAAAAAGATATATTTCATTAAGATGAAAGAAGAAGCATTTAAATAATAGAAACTACGAACAATTTGTACTAAATAAAATGCAGTAACGGAAAAACACAATCTTCCTACTAACTAGGCAGTAAGTCTATCAACAACTTTGAAAAACACAATCTCCCTATTAACAAGGCAGTAAGTCTACCAACAACTCTACATGGCTAATGACTAGGAATCTCGTAGCTGAAAAGACTAAACAAGAAAATATATATATTCTTAAAATAGTAAACACATTAGAAATCATGTAATTATGACAATTCAATATCAAGTAACTACTCATGACACATATTTAAACAATTAATGTAGAAATATTGCTGTCGGTCACTTTGTAAAGACAAAATTTTAGCAATTTCTGTTTAAAGGTTTTAAATATCATGTAAATATGTGAACTATATCGGGTGTTTTAATCTGTTGGCTTGTACTTTTGTGACCGGTGGAAAATTCGATTTACTAACACTTGCTTATAAAAATTCCCTTTTTGAAGACTATTATAAGCATAATTGTCTTATGGTCCGATGCAGGTGCTCAGAGACTTTGGTAAGATGCTTTGAGCTATTATTATGTAAGTGGTAATCGGAACAATGTACTAATGTTAAATTGAGCAAGAGAAGAAGGAGAGGAACTCCATTTGTATTGAGACTGCTAATTTTTTTTCCTGTTCTCAGGATCCTCGGCCAAGCTACTGTAAATGTGTAGTGGATTTCGGGAGTTGAATCTCTTTATACAGTCAACACCCTGCCGTTTTGCAGCAAGCACTCTTTTATTTAGTCCTTGTTGTTTTTCTCTATGCTAGACTTGGAACCCAAATCATATAGTTGTGCAGGTTAAAATAGTTTAGATGAGTTTGTATTCATTCTTACTCATTTCGAGCTCACTCTTGTACTAAAATTATACCAGACAAAAGGAGATCGCGATAGACCTTGATTTCATTGTTTTGCTTTTTTTTTCAGAAGGATTTTTCTTCACTTCTTATAGCACTTGGGAAATAATATGTATGAAGATATCTAAATAGTGTTAAAAAATAAATGAACTATATTTTTATTTTGGATTGAATTTAACTTGTGACAAAGTTAAGTTAGAGCTTAATTATGATAATCAGTCATTGATTTTGTTTGAAAAATGTTATGGTTAGAGGCATGATAATTAGTGAGAGAGTTACAATTGAGTCATTTACAGACTTTATCAAACTAATACTCTCATGTTATAATTTCTCACATTCGTATTTGTGTTTTAATATCATCAATTTCTAGGTAAACATCCCGGGTTTTGTGCGATGGAAAACTACCTTAATTACCTTACATGTCATTGAATATGTTATGTTGTTTATAAATTTTATAAAAATACAAAAGCACATATGACTTAGTCGGATGATTTAAGATATATATATATATATATATATATATATATATATATATATATATATATAATGAGAGAGAGAGAGAGAGAGAATATCATCAATTTTATTTTATTTTTTAACATGAGTAGGTTAAAAAAATAAAAAAAAATTTACAAAAATTTATATAACTAATAGTTTTATCTTTTTATTGTCTTTCTATGAAAAGTCATATCTAAGTGTTAGTTACTTTTTCGTCAGTTCTATTACATATCTTTTTTTATCTACACAAAATAAATTTCAATGTCATTAGTAAAAATAAGTCATAAGAATTCCTCCCTGTCATAGTGCTAAAATTGAATTTAGTCTTTATAGAAAGGCAAAGAGTAGAAACACAGTACATTTATTAAAATAGTAAGCATTGAACAAATGTTATCTTAGTAGATAGGTTTCAGAGAAAAGTCACACCATTTTTCACAAGAATTATTAATAAAATAGTTAGTCATGAAGTTTTGTTTCAATGTACTCAAACTAATACGCTAGTGCATTCGCTATGAAGGAGAGATTCATTTTACCCCTATGTTTAAAATACTAACAAGTTAATAATTCTAAAAGTAATGAGGTACGTAAAGTTTAAATGAATTAACGGTTTAAAAATTAGCATACTACTACTATTAGATTCTTTTTTCAACCAAATTCCTTGTGCATTAGTAGAATATTTCATTCATAAATTCGTTTGGACGCACAACTAAAGGAGGATAAGAGTTTCAGGTGGCACGTTTTCCGAGAGCACGCGATTTTGAACAACAACTATAAAAAAATCATAAACCTACCGGCGTATACATCTAAATAATGATGAAAAATTACAAATTTTTGAAAGGACTGCAAAAAGCCTTGCAGTAAAAAACCTTTCAATCTCTGTATTTTTCTCATAACAAACCACAAACTATGAACTATCTAAACTGGATGAGTTTTTATGTTATGAGATTAGGAACTATTTGTAGTCAATTCCACTTGAGTTTTTACTTGATTATTAAAGTCATTGATTTCCTCTAGCTCTCAGGTAAGGTCTGCAATTCATAAAGGTTTTTTTTAATGTGATAGAGTTAGATGAAGCCATGAACCAGTGGAACACTATACTTTGTATGACATTCACATAATATGTGTACCAAATTGTTGGTGGATTGTTATGTTGCATACCTTTCTATCTTATGGGATTTTGGTCCAAGTGCTTGCTATTTTTTCAGTGAGTGCATCGCTTTTAAATCTAACGCAAAATCGTTTATCAATCTGGACAATCAGTCCTTAAAAATTAGTGACTTACTATGTTAAAATCCATTTGGACAAAAGTTTTTAGAGTATACAAACAAAGAAACTCCCAATATTCTTGTTTTGCTACAAAGACATGTTTTTCAGATTTAGCTTGCAATCCTAATTTTGTTTACCCCTGATCATTTGTTTATCAGTTCACAAACTACACATTCCACACAATTTTTAAAAGGGCTTCTTTTAATGTCTGAAGCAAATTCTGAAATATGTACAAATGCCTTGTTTAATTCGGCAATTACATCACAAACAATTTGGAAGAATTCTTCCACAATATATTTTTTAATGAAGACAGTGGTTTATGTATCCCTATCCGTTTTAAATATGTATCCTTCTCTTGTTGTTAGTCTTGGTACTAAAATACCTACTTGTACGTAGGTGTAAAAAGGTTTGGGAAGATACAGTCTGCCTTGACAGATTGTTTTCCTTGTCTCTAACTTATAAACCTGACTCTCCAGCACTAGAAAAGATTGTTTGCATAGGACATGTTATTAAAGGTTGCGTACAATGGAGAAAGCTATCCAACATGAAAAAGAATCATAAATGACCCCAATTATGAAGACAGAGATATGGAGTACCTTTTGGTCGAAAGAAGAAGACTCATCCAATAGTTCCACCAAAATAGAAATGAATCTATCTCGAGGTAGGAGAAGTAATATAAAGTATCATATGATTTACCTCCCTTAACTCTCATATAAGGCAACCACGTCAATCTTCACTATCATAGTTGGACTTTTTAAAATCTAATCTCTATTACCAATGTCAATATCAAGCTACACATGTTAAACTTCTATTAGTTTAACAAAGTTTATGGTATTGGTGGAGGAGGTACTGGTTCCTCCGCCCAGAGATTGACGAAACATTAACCCTCATGAATCAAGTCACAATGCAGTCTGAAGAACATCTTCACTTCATCGTATGTACAAAGTAATTGTTTTCTAAAATCTAAATAATTCACAATATTTTCACTTCAAAAAAATAAAATAGACAACAAGTACTGAAGGAGTTTATATTATTCTTATACATATCTACCATGTATTCTGAGGTGTAAACAAAAGCATATAGTATGATCCATTCCAATTTTTTTATGATTTTATCAACTTATATGTCAACCCTAGTGCATGTACTCCACTGTTTTAGTTCTATAGTTTTTTTAGGAAATAGTAGCCTACCACAACTCTAAAATACCACAAAAAGAGATGTCAAACAGAGATATTCCAAGTGTCCTCAATGCCTAAAGATTAATGCCTAAATGTTTTGCATATCATCCTAATTATGTTTACTCATGCGCATCCGGTAGGTTTTTGCTTCATATTGTTTTTGAGATTTTAATTGTCCAAAGTGATTACCTACAATGTATGAATTCTATCAGTTAAATCAATTGAATGATTGATATACAAAACTAAATTTTTTGTTGTGTTAATCGGCATTGACATTGCATGTCCTTCATTAAGCCTCATTTATATGGAAAATTATCTAAGGGTACAAAAATGAGAAATCATAATTTGCAATTTAGGACTTGTAAGGGTATTTTGTAATATCAAATCTAATTTGAAATGTTCATGAAACACTAGATATCTTTCTACCACTCTTGGGAATACATTCTTAATGATTTTTCTGTTAATAACATTTTAATAATTTTCGGGGCTTCTGCATCCTCGTCTAGGTGGAGGATGGATACACCTTTTCTTGTTGTTACTCAAGATATGAAACATATAATTCTCCATGGGTGAATAACTGTTCTAGAATATACTGTCCCACCATATTGAGAGTTTGTCCTTGGCTATTCTTGATTGTCATTGCGTAACATGGTGCTTCATGGAAATTTTCTTTTCCAGTTCACAGCCTTATAGGCATTAAAGTATTAGAAGTCAAGTTAAACTTTATAAAGAATCATACCTGGATAGTGCATAGGGATCTTAGACAGTAGTATGGATAACTTCTAACGCATTTAGGGCATTTTGTGGAATTAACTGGATTGGTCCTTAATCTGTCCAAGAGAGGAACTGTATTATACATAATGTAATGACGGGAAAGAAATGAATATATTCCAAGTATACATAGATTTACAATCATCCACAAATACACACAAAGGAAGTTTTAAAATTGAAGTGTGAACCATCTGCCTCTATAAGCCTTTTTAACATATTAAGCTAATAAATAAAGGGGTATAAAATTAAAGTTTAACCATATTTTAATATTTTATGTGTCCAAGTTGATCTTGGTGGTTATTTTAATTCTAGATTACTGGTAAAGCTATATAAAGTAGCACAGTTGCATAGTGTGTAAGGATTTTAGTCGACATCTCACACAACTTCTAAGGTACTAGAGGAGAACTACTGACATTAATTGTACGTGCAAAAGTTTGTTTAAGAGAGGAAATGTAATAAACAAATATGTACAGAATACAACAACATGGATTACATGAAGTTTTACCTTTACAGGATATTCAGAAAGTTCAAAGTCTCCAGCTCCATTATTTCACAACAGCATTAAAAGTAGTCATTCTGGGTTGTTTGTTGTTGCTATAGTTTGTATGAAGGTAAGAAGGAGATGGCGACAGTATCACTCTGGCAAAGGAACAGGAAAGAAAAAACAGTATTGTTAAAGGTTTGTTCGGATCGAATAAGCTGAAAATTTATTAGGAGGGGTGGAAGATGAAAAAGTCAAAAGTATTGTGTAAAAGCTTCAGAAAAAATATTAATGAGTTGGAAAGAGCGTAACTTCTATTAGAAAGGAAAGAGTTTCAAGTAAAAGTAGTGGTGCGACATATTTTTATTAATTTTAAAAACACATATAGGACGACCAATAGAAATATGGTAGAGGTCGGAGTAAAGGGTAATGAGGCACTTTAATGGTATAATAGTAAAGCAAGTGTATGCAAGTGAGAATGTAGGTTACCTAGATGATCCTTAGTGAATGTGGCTGGCCCAGTGGAGGATCCTTGGTAAATTCTGTTTTTTCATAAATTTCCTTCCTCAAATAGAAGCATGCATTCAAACTCTTCATCTCAATCTCCCTGTGTATCGACCGTAATTGGGTCTTCAATTCAAAAGGCCTGGTTTTTTTAAGGATAATTATAAACATCATAAAAAGTAGTAATACAAAAGGTGGGTTCTTTTTGAAGGTTATTTATATACGGCTGATCAGTCCCATTATTGATTTTATTAATCCGCAATTAAGGTCATTTATAACTTGTCTTCTATATACGTCGGTGGAACATGAATTTAAGGGAAGGAAAATTGGAAAATCATGAGATTATGAAGAAATTTGTATATTTAGTAGCAATTTACAATGGAGTTTTTGTATGGATTCAAAGAAAAGCACACAAATTATGTATAGATATAGTATAGATTGATAAAGTGAAATACCTAGAGAGTCTAGAGGAATTTCCAACGACGTTTTTAATGGCTATAAATTAAAGCAAGAAAATTCGGTAGTCCGTGAGATGGTAGAAATGTGGCGCTGTACATCTACAACCACAGGGAACAAGAACTAAGAATGTGATGTACGAATTTGTACGTGTGTTTTACACAAGACGTTCGATGTTTAAAACAAATTCATAAGGTTGTTGTTGACACCATTTCTTTGTTGAGTTCTGATACAAATAGCTTCTGTTATTTATGTTAAAATACAGATTGGGTAAATAAGAAAATTTTTGCATCGTTTCTGGCTATGGGAAGAATCTAGGCTAGGTTTGAGACAATTAAATTGAGGTTTGTGAGTGATATGCAGAGCTAATGCACCTTTAATAGGTAATTGGGAATTACGGTGGATAATGTGAGGGTGAGACAGTAAATAAACAATGAAGGCTTAATAAGAAGAGTGTAGGTTAAGAGCACAATGCTAGGGTCACGGAAATTTACTCGATGTTGGTGGCGGTGTTCATTGTGTTGAAGGCAACATGGGAGAACGATAACAACTGTTAGAAGTAAAGGGAGTTTGTTTGCGGGAAGGAGGAGTTACAGCAAGTGAACGATGAAGATTTATTGGAGGAATAATTCGTATGAGGAAGGTGGAAAGTATAAGAATGAATGTAGAGGAAGGCTATTGTGGAAATAATTTTTTTTAAAGATAATTCTTGTATTGTGGTGGTGTCACGTCACCAGGCTGAGGTTGTCTCATCCCTACTCTTTACTATTTTACAAAAAAAATCTTAAAACAAAAGTCAATGCATATATAAGTTTGTATGGACACATTAGGTGTGATACATCACGAAAGTTGACTGTTTCATTTAATAATGGAAATAAACATAAAACTAATTTTTATTCCCACGATTCAAAAAAAATTAAGATTTAAATTTCCATTATCTCCATCAAGTCTCCACTGCATCCCAAATAGGGAAAATTTTAAATTACTCAACAAAATTGGTTGATACAATAGGAAGGCATTGACTTTGTTGAGATATTTAGGTATTTGGGTAAGCGAGGTGAGTTACTAAAGTTACAAATGTGATGGAATCTTTGTTGGACATCTGATTTCATTTATGAATATCATGCCACCATTTCAACCAAGTTGGAGATCAATGAGATTGGGAAAAACTTTGAAATCACATAAATCGTAGAAGGTAACTCATCTCCATTGAAATATAAGAACGATATGGGTTTAAACTGTATTTGGAGATGAAAAAAATGAGTCTCATTTGCAATGTACTTCCTATATTTTGATACAATAGAGAAGAATGGTGGAGAGATACATAACATTGATGCTACATCCGAAGAAATTAAGTGTGTCGAAGACACAAAAATCACAACCTAAGCTCTTGTTGCGGTTAAATCAAGAATTTGTTATTCATATTATATTTCAAAAGTAGAAGTCACAAATTATAAAAGAGATTCAAAGAATACATAGGTGAAGACAAGACAATTGTTTAACGAGAAAGTAACGCTCATAGCTGTAATGAAGAAATATCAAATAGAGCACAATTTAAATTTTAAAGCAAAGAGATGTGACAGAAAAAAGTTTTAGAGTATTTTATTTTCTATTTCTAATCTTTTATGTTAAAATATTATTATTAACAAATGTATCATGGTGATAATTGTTTTTGTTTTTGATGATTATCTGATATTGATATGATATTCATGATATAGATTAGTTCTCAAGTCTTAATAGTGTAAATTTAATTTTGTATTTTGTATCTACAAGAGGAGCAGAACCACCCTAAGTGATCTATTCTACCATATGGCTAAGACTTATCAAAAGGAGGATTTTGATAAATTAATGGCTAAGGTGGAAACGGTTGATCATAGAGTTAAGTAAAACCTTTAGGATGCTAGGTACGTGAAGTGGTCGAAAGTTTATTCAATAGTAAACAGAAGTAGAATGAGGAGTTTGAACATCACAGAATGTATCAATGATTGTCTCTATAAGGCACACCAGTTCTCTATATTAATATATTTGAAAGGGGCTAGAATTCTATTTGGTTCTTGAAACTGTTAAAACGGAGAAATAGCCTCACATACAAAGGATACATAGAGGAATATATTTGAGGAGGTATTGGTTGTAACTAAGCATAAATATTCAAAGATGAGGGTATGTATAAAGATACATAACTATATATTTTATGCATTTGATATGGATCATTTGGCTATTTGATCAACATTACTTTTAAAAAAAAGAAAATAGTTGCATTTCATGTAACATATCTATTTCTTTTTTAATGTTTGCAGAATTTTCCATTGTCTAAATTTATTTTCTGAATTTATGAATCTAGCAGAACATACATTGCTTGGGTTTAACGGAATGTACTTGTGGAATATTGCAAATATAAGAGATATCTTGTGCAACACAATTATTGTTTTAAAGAGCAAGAATATTACGGATATGAATCAATATTTATCTTATTACTATAAGTCTGATGCATTAGCAAAGTCTTTTAAAGTTTAAATGGTTCATATTCTGGATAACACGGATTGGAATGTTCTACACAATTTTTTTGATGAAATTGTGTTTCTACCTAGATACAAAAGGATGCTAAGACAAAAAATTCAAATGAAAAGTTAACAATAAACACAAATTATTGTGGGCAATGTCTACAAGCCTCCCATACATAAATAATTAGAACTTATATAATTTAGTAAGAATATATAATTGAAAAGTCCTTTCTGCTCCTTAATCTAACTCTTTTAGGATCACCTTATTACATGCGCGGCCACGTACACTTACATGTGCAATTGGAAGCAAAAACATTTTGTACACAGAATATGTAAAGCATTCCATGATGATATTACAAAATGTGAATTGTTAAATAATACAAAAATATGACAATAAAAAAGAATCAATTAAGCAGGAAGCTGAAGATTAGCCTTATCTTTATTCTTTTAAAATAAAAATCTTTACTACATTTTTTTAAAAGATAAAATCTTTTGGGTTGTCCTCTCAAAATCTAGAAGAATCAAGTCTCAACATCTCAACACTATATAAAAGAGAGTGTCTTCTAAAGAGAAGATGTACACGAGTCTAAAATATGCGAAATTCGCTACTCTACTTTTAACAAATATTGTATTACTTAGTTTCTACTATGTAAACAAAAGAGAGAGAAGAAAAAATATTGTTGGTAACGCTTGTATCAAAAAAAAAAGTGAAAGAAAAAAAGTTGAGTGTAGATATAGTAACTATGTTGAAAACATTTTATTCATTACAAAGTTAAAAGACTAAAAGACAACACCCTTGCAACCCAAGGGAACTGGACGTAAGATATACATTGGATCTCAACCAGTATAAAAACATCCTATGTCAAGTTAACCTTGCACAATTCCATTTCTTCTTGTTTATTCCTGGAAACAAAATTTAACTAGCTACTCTTTTAAGTCCCCTATTCTAAAAAGATCATTGAAAAAGAATAATTCCCTCCCTATTTCACTTCCGGATCATACTACTCGAACTACACCATCATTTTAGGACCATGGAATGTTAGATCAAGTAGGGAATAAATTGGGGAAGTTAGTACAGGTATATGTACATCCTATGCATTACGTGGACGTTACACACACATTTGTGTATAATTATCAATTAAATTACCAATCAATTATAATATCTTCATAGGTCGCGCTTACAAAGCATTGTATTCTAAGGACATAGTATATATACTTTTTACCAAATTACGTGTTTTAAAAAAACTAATACCACTTGCGAAAAGGGAATTCCAATTAACAAATGAGCTACAATGTAGCACCATCCCAATATAAGAAGAAGCACCTACTAACGTGATTTCATGATCAGTAGACTAGGGGAAAGAGATAATGGAGGACCCATGCTAGCTGGTAGTACTTACAAAGAAAAGGAATCATGAAAAACACCAATCCATAGATGCTAGATCAAGTTATAAAAGTATTAGCTTCAATTTATTAGATGCTAATGCAAGTAAATTTCTTGACTTTAAAATATACAAATATAGGAAAAGTCCTCATTACAACCGAGTTATTTCGAAGGGGTCTCAATACAAGACATTCCCTTCAAAGAGCTTAAAGTAATTTATAGACTAATACGGTCCAAGTATTACGACTAACGTTGTCAACACTATAATTAAATTAAGCAAAAATAAGGATAAAAATAATTACGCCACAACTATTGGAAGAAGTAAGGGGACACAAGGCAACACAGACAAAAACCTAAATGCCCAGTATCATTGGGGGAAATATGCTATAAAGTATGTGTGCTTAAGCACCTAGTGCCTTTTGTGATAAACAATAATATTAGTGTAAAATATCTAAGAACTCATTCAAATATATTAACTAAGCACCCATTCTATACAACGATTTTTAAACAGAACACAATTAAGCGCCCCTGATATAAATTTGTGCTTCTCCAATTACCTACTATAACCCCTACAGAAACCTCTACCTTATCTTTTGCAGTAACTCCTACTTCACCATTACAATCTACTAAAGATACACTTTTTCACACTAGCTATCTTTTAAAAATCTTATCAAAAGATAATCTCAAATTATTATGTAATGTACAAAGTATTTTGAGGGAAAACATAGAAATAATCAGAACAAATATTACGATGAGTTGATAATAGGGGTGATATTAATAAACTATTGAGCAATACAAATAAACCAGGAGGTAGGCCTATTATCAATTTTCAGGTAAATGACTTATGGGTTCTGATTATATTACATAAAGCAGCAATTAATTAACAATTGCTGCTAAATATGTATTTTTTGCGATAAATAGCACTCTTTGTATATGTTCCTAAAGGCTATAGAGACATTGGATCTAATAAGACTTAAATAATGGTGGTAAAGACTTTAACATTTTTTATTAATATGTTTATTTATTACCACTAAAAGTTATTTTTGTTCTAGTGTTAGTTAATGTGAGATGATTGAATTAGTTTGAAAAGGTAACAAGTATACGTGGTTCAATACGTTCTACATAAATAGACCGAGTCTTTTGTTTTAAAATTAGACCAATTTTCAACAAATGAGAAATGTTTTTTTAGTTATCGAGATGCACAAGTACATCACCTACTTCATAGGAATTAGGATTATTGTCGCATCTTAATATAACTATTCCAACACAAAAGAAAGCATAACAATAAAATATTTTTCGTCGAAGTCTTGTGGACTTCACACCCCAAGTTACCAAATCTAATCTGCTTCAATTAGCTTAACTTACCAAACATGTATAAAGTAATCTCTTAGTTTGAATGAAATGTTACCATCTGGAATAATACAATTTTTGGCTACATTTGTAATAAAAAAATATAAAACTGCTCTAAGGAATTGAGGGTATCAAAAATAATCGAGTTATACTCCGACTCCTTCCTATCAAAATAATAGTTTGACATAATTGAAGAATACAACCTTATACTTGTAGTGGAGGAAGATTTCAAGAAACTAAAATCTAGAGTTAGCACGTTCGGTGAAGCTGACTCCAACACTTAGTTCTTCCATACAACCTAGTTGCATAGTATCTTTTGTTTATTTGTTTTAGTATTCTTATTATATTCTAGATCAAGGTCAGCATAGGGTCACTCGTGATGCTAGGCCTTGTTTACACCAAGGGGATTAACTCGTGGAGTTTCACTTGTACCATCAATACACACAAAGATTCATGAATAAAATTGGTAATCTTAATATTTCTTGTTTTTACTAAGAAAAAAGGTCGTATGAAATCATTTTTAGAAAGAACAAAATAGAGATAATTAATTTAGCGATAACTACTTCTAAAATTATAAAATTCACTATGGAATTGGTTTGTAATCGCTACCATATTCATCAGCAAAAACCTCCTTGCTAAGTCATGAATTTCTTATGTATTTTTTGCGCAAATCCATTGCTAAATGTAATTAGCATGAAATTTTATTTATAAGCTATGCAATTTCATCCATCGTAATTCTTTATTTTCTAGTAGACAAATATAACCTTAGACCGATAGATCATCAAGGATGAATGTCAACTTTAAGATCAATACATACCTTGGAAAAAATAAAGATCTAGTTAATTTCATAAATTTTCATATATTTATGACAAAGTCATGTTGCCGAAAAAACCAAATTTAATTTTTCACTCTAAAACATAAATAATCTACCTTTTTTTGTTTACTCATTTTTGCTTTTCTACTTGAGACTGTGTTTTCATTATATCATTAGATTGAACTTAGAGATTGCAATCCAATATTATAGTTATAATATAACCATTCATAAGCTACATCAATGTTTAAATACTAATCCTAAACTCTATGTCTATACCCTACAAGTTCTTTTTATCATAAATCTAAGTTATTTTTATCTAACATGAATCATCATAAACTGTGATTTATGTAAAAGAAAGAGACATGGCTTACTAGGAATTGGATCAATAGGATAGAGGTATGCCCGTATCCGCTACAAGAGAATCCGCTATTTGACACATATATTGCTCCATTCCTGAACCAAGAGAAAAAGGGGATTCTCTTGAATTATGAATTCTTCTGTCCATAAATCCGCATTTTCTTTGTTATGGAACTAGAGTAAATCGTCTCTTGCTCTAGGGTCTAGAATGTCATGTCAATCTCCTTCACTTAAAACACGATTAATGTTTGACAAATCATAACTAAAATTCATCATAAAAAGAACATGTATGGTGTAGAGCCTAAAGTCTAGGATAAGTATTTAAACATTGACATATCTTAAGATATATTATATTAATATAAGATTGAATTATATTCATGTTCTAGGATGGGATCCTCAACACTCAAATCACGCATAGATCTGTTCCCAATCTATACTCACTATCATAAGTGGTGAGTCATCATACATTGAGGGAAATAGACATGTTTATTGAAGTTTCAGTTTTGTTGGGGACATGTCCCAACAACTCTAGTTAGTTAGAAACATTTTTCATACATAGTTTTTTATTCAGCTTTAGCATTTGAGTGAATGTTCACTATCACTTAACAATTAGAAGCTTATCGCATATTCATATCAATATTAAGTATTTCCCATCTTCCAGTAATCTAATGATTTAAGCTTTTTCATGATATCTTTTATGCAAATGTTTTAGTATGCTTATAATATTCGAGCTCATGGTTATCTTGAGGTCACTTGTGATCCTACGTCCCGTGTTTACGTATAGAGGATAGACTAAGGTCTTGACAATTGTCCCATCAATAGAGACAAAAAAATGGTAAATCTTAATATTTCTTGTTTTTAGTCAGATAGAAGGCCTTATGAATTGATTCTTAGAATGAAACAAATAGAGATCATTAATTTATTCATCGATAATACTAAAAATATTATATTAGCTGTGGTACTTGTCAGTAATCCCTAACTAATTCGTCACTAAAAGCTCCACATTAATTCATGAATTTTCTTATACTTTTTTTTTTCTAATTCATAGCTAAATATAATTAGTATAAAATTTTATTGTTCAGGTATGAAATTTAATCCATCTTAATTCGTTATTTTCTAGTAGACTAATATACTCTTAGACCAATAGGTCATAAAGGATGAACGACAAATTTAAGATCAATACATTCCTCACAAAACATAAAGATGTTGTTAATTTTATAAATAATCTTATAAATATCAATTTCCCACAAAAATCATATAACTTTGGAAGTTTCATTAAAAAGTTATCACAATATGCTTACCTAATTTACTAATTCATTTTTCATTATATACAAATAATCTAACTTTTTTTGTTTACCCTTTTTAGCTTTTCGATTTGAGATTTTTTTTCCAATATATCATTTGATTTAGCATAGAGAAAACAATACAATCTTATATTTAAAATATAACTATTCTTATGCTACATAAATTCTAATCCTAAACTTTAGGCTCTATCATATACATGTTCTTCTATCATACATTTAAGAAAATTTTATGTGACTTGAATCATAGACATGACTTACTAGGAGTTAAATCAATAGGCTCAGGGGCAGGCCCCTTATACTCTGCAAGAAATCGCCTCTTCGACACATATATTGCTCTAGTCCAGTAACCAAGCAAAAAAGGAAATTCTCTTGAAGCATGGATTCTTTGGTCCATGAGTCCTCCTTTGCTTTGTTACGGGACTATAGCTAACAGTCTCTTGTGCTAGGGTCTAATATATATGTCAAAGAGTGTATTCTCTTTCAATGAATACATGGCATGTCCTTGAGCCTATTGATTCAATTCCTAGAAAGTCATGTCTGTCTCCTTCACTTGAAACATAGCCTATAATGATTCAAGTCACACAAAAATAACTAAACTTCATGATAAAAAGAACATGTCTGGTGTAGAGCCTAAAATATAATATTAGTATTTGAACATTGATGTAGCTTAATAATGATTATATTAATATAGGATTGAGTTGTAGTCAAATCTTAGTCTACTAAATAAAGAATCACTATACAATGTTGACATCATCTCAAGTAGAAAAGAAAAAAGAGTAAACATGGATCTCAAGTAGAAAAGAAAAAAGAGTAAACATGGAGTTATATTATTTTTAGACATAATATTATTCTATAGTCTTTTCATGATACTCCTTATATTCCATATTAAGCCTAATTTTTAAGGCAAAACACACCTATTAAGAAAAATATTCAATAGCATACGGTAAATCATAATTTCAACTATTTCCTTTTGTGAAATTATAAATATAACATTGTAAGTGGCGAATTTATCTCCTAGAGAATAGAAAACTTAAATAAATGAAAAGCCAAACATGGAAAGAATTTCAAGCACGTATATCGAACATTGAAAATTTCAACTATTTTTAACAATGAAAAAAGCTTCAAAAGTTAACTTAATGTGGAATATAATGAGTATGTTACACACACCTTCTCTACTAAACAAATCACTTTCCAAAAAAACTCAATTTTTTTTGAATATTAACTTCTAAAGTACATTTCTTTTTAATAATGAAAATATATATAAATATGGATCAATCTATTTTTAATCTAATTCATTGGTCATCTAGTTCATTTTCATAAAAATTATTTATGGTTAGAACGATTAAATGGGGGGGGGGGGGGAGTGTGACACAACCGGAGAGCACCCCCTAGACGTAACCGGAATCGTCGTCTTCGGAGAGGGCTAAGACTAGCCTCTTAAAATTCATCAAAACAAATCATAGGAAAATGCGGAAAAATTAAAACTTTTTATATACATAGAGAGATTTACATAGACTCTCACATACTATATATGGTGTTTACTTATACTCCTCACATATGAATCTAACATAGGCTTCTCGGTTAGACAACATAATCAAACATAGGTATTATTCTAATACTTTGTCTCATATTGAACCATCTAAAACGAATTAGAACATTTGGTCATTGTAACACCCCGTAAATTTCATGACCTATATTAGAGACTCATATGTCGAACAATGATTCGTTTAGACATAAAAATTTTTAAATAACTTGTTTGAGAAGTCTTAGAACCAGCACATAAAAGAAAGGTCTTAAAAACCGAAAACTCGCAAAATTGAACTAGTAGACGTCCGAATGTTTTGTGAAGGACTGCAATGTAATAATAAGTCTAAAACTTGTAAAAAGACATTAAATAGGTAAAATAGAGTATATAGGGTCAAAACGTAGAGGCACGACTCCCTAGAGACCACTAGAAGGGTCCTCGAGGAGGACCCGAACTTGGGTGAGCAGGCTGCCAAAGCAGCCTGCGACCATCCAAAAATTGTAGGTCATTCGGCGCTGCGCAGCTAGCACAAGGAGGCAACTGTCTCATCCAGAAATTTTGAAATAAATTATGTAACTGGTCCCGCAACGGGCAGCAAAGTCCCAGATCCGTTCGTGTCGTATTTAAGACAATTTGACATCATAAAAAGACCCAATTAAGTGGGGGTATTTTGGTTAATTTAAAGGGTAACTATATAATGTTTTAGGGTCTGTTTTAAGCCATTTTTAACACACAAATCAAATCCCAAAAGTTGAGAAAAAAAATCACTCTTCTCTCTCAAATTCTCTCTTCGTCCAAACCTCCATCCAAGACAATTGGATCTCCATGAAGAAGGTCAAGTCTTCAAGTTTCCAACCCAATTTCGTGCCTTTATCACCTCTAAGGTATGATTTGCTTCAATCTTGAGATTTATTTCCCCAAGAGGTCCCTCCAAAATATTTTATCTAAATTCCCCAAAACTAGGGTTTTTCTTTTCAAATGTGTCTTCTTTGAAAAATGAAACTATGAATAAATTGTGATGAATTAGTGTTATTTATGTATATAATTATGGTTAATTAATGATTTCCTATGAATTTTCCCAAGAGTCGTGTCTTTCCACAATTTTAGAAAAAACTTGATTTATTATGGTGAGTTGTGAAGATGATGAACATGTAGATTGACTACATTGTTGTTCATTATGTAATTGTTTCTCGAATTTACCTTGTTTATGTAATTAATTATGTATTCTTGGTATTGAAGTATGAAGTTTTTTGAACAGGGCAAGAAGGTATGTTGATTGATTCTTTTTGGATTCAATTGTCAAGTATGAGTTTCTTAGACACTAATGCTTGTTGTCTAATGTGTGGTTGTGATGTTGATGCTAGGTATTCCTCGTCCTTAACCCTATGACATTGAATTAGACATGAATAATATATGTATGTGATTATATGAATATTATATGATTGAAATTAGTTTCTCATGAATATAATAAAGTGTTAAGTGAAATGTGTACTCAGTTGTGTACTCTCTTGTGAAGTTGTGTCTAAAGTGAAAGGATTGTTCTCCCTTATGATGACCTATGATATAATAATATAGGATGTTTACATAGGGTCTAAAAGAGACTAATGTTAATTTATTTGACGAAATAAGATGATTCCTAAAGGGAATAATTGCTTAACACCCAAAGGGCATGCATATGAGACGGAGGTGTCAACTTTAGTAAGTCTGGCCTCCAACATGGGTTTCCTCACGTTCGTAAGTCCAAATTCCTAAAATATATGTTGTCTTATGAAATGGAAACCTCCATGTCTAGCAATTCCAGGTTTCTAGTAGAAATCTCCTTGACCCTTAACCATGTGCTCACATAGGACTCTATCTTAGTGGATCCACCTAGATAGATTTTCCATCTTGTGTAACCGTAACACAAATCTAGATAATCCAAGTAATAACATTATGTAAAATTAATTTATATCAAGCTTTGATTTATTTCATGAAAATATTTTTTAAGCCTCCTAACTAACAAATTCTACATAAGTGTAGCCTTTGGGTTGACCTAATAGTCTTATCCTTTTATGGTGACATGGGATTGAAAATGTTGTTTGTAATATATGATAAGCTTAAATAAAAAAAACTAAATTATAATTGTACAATATGTTTTATTAGTATATAGGTAAGTGAAGGTTTATGGAATGCTATTGGAAATGCTACTGGAGGAATATTAAATTCAGTTGGAATTTCAGCAACAATGACATGTTTTCTTGCTCTGCTGCATATGATGACTTCAACAATACAAGTACCAGCTATCCTATAATTAATTATATATTGTTAAAGAAGATTTATTATAAAATATCCTTTCTTATATGAAATTTCTTAATAAAAATATTGCCTCTGAATAATGTAAAAATTAACTTATTTTTAAAGTTGTTATTGTCACATGAATTTATAATACAATAATTCCAAAAAAAATTCCTTTTTAAGGACAACCTTTCTTTCCAATATGGCGTTTCTTTGAAATATCATAGTTTATTAATGAATTTAACAAACACGTATCAACACAATTTACAGAATCATAAAACTAGTATTATAAATATTCTTTAGAAATAAAGGATCAACCTCTAATATCTTTAATTATATATGGGTAAAGGAGATTCATTTAAAAGTATTCTTTCTTAGGTGAAATTTCTTGGCAAAAATAAATTGCCTCTGATCAATGTTATATCTGGGTTCAGCATTATCTCATTTTTAGAGTTGTTTTTGTTGCATGAATACAACATATAAAAATGTTTATCATCTTTGTCAATATAGCGACTTATAGCAAATGAAACTTACTCTAAGGGTGAGTTTGGTATGAAGGAAAATTTTTTCATGGAAAATGTTATTAAGAATGTTTTCATGGAAAACAAGTAGAGATTTTATTTATGTTATAATGTTTGGTTAGTGAGTACAAAATATTTTCCAGTAAAATATTTAATTGTTTGATTTTTGAGTGAAGTATGTTTTTGAGAAATATCTTTTACTTTTTACTATAGTAAAAAAAATTGAAGTTTAATTTTTTAATAAAAACAAAACTAATTATTTTTTCCGTGGGGTTGGGGGTGGTGTTAAAAATTTGAACTTATATATTTATTAGGGATGGGGGGGGGGGGGCTGGTAGGGTGTTTTGGTGGGTGGGGGCTGGTAGGGTGTATTGGTGTGGGGGCGGTAGGATGTGTGGCGGCTGGTAGGGGGTGGATTGGGGGTTGGTAGGGTGGGTGGATAGGGCGGATGTTGGAAGAGAGTTTTGGATAATATTTTACTTACGTTTTGAAGGGAAGTCAATTTTCCTTAAATTTGAGGAAAATTAGTGGATTTAGACCTTAGTTTCCTTAATTAATTCAAAAAGGTGCACAAAATCACAAAAAAATTAAGTTCCGGGGGGGTAATAGAAATATGTTTAGTTAAGATGATTCTTTTAGATTTCGGTCATAGTCTAGGTGGATACTTTCTTATATTTATAATTTCATAAAGGGCAATAGTTGAAAGTATGATCTACCCTAGGTCTTGAATATTTTTCTTAATAGGTGTGTTTTGCTTTAAGAATTAAACTTATTATGGAAGAAAAGGAGTATCATGCAAAGATTATAGAACAATATTCTGTGTTAAAATAATTTAACTCCATGTTTACTATTATTTTCCTACTAATTGAGACGGTGTTTTCATTATATAGTCATCCTTTATTTAGTTAGATTGAGATTATACTACCATTCAATCTTATATTAATTAATCATTCTTAAGCTACATCAATGTTTAAATCCTAATCCTAGACATTAGGCTCTACACCGTACATGTTCTTTTTTATCATGAAGTTTAGTTGTTTTTGTCTCACTTGAATCATCATACGTTGTGTTTTAAGTGAAGAAGAGAGACATGATTTTCGAGGAATTGAATTAATACTCTCAAGGGCATTGCCCAGTATCCGCTACAAGAGAATACACTCTTTGACACATATATTAGACCCTAGAACAAGAGACTATTCGCTCTAGCTCCATAACAAAGAAAAGGAGGATTCACGTCCAGAGGAATCCATGCTTCAAGAGAATTCCCATTTGCACTTGGTTACGTGACTAGAGCAATATGTGTCAAAGAACCCTCTTTCAAATAAAAATTATTAAAATCAAAATTTTGATTCATGTGAATAATTCATTCGTTATTCTTATTGAATGATTTTTCTTGATATCAAATGAAAAGTACTAAAATCAAAATTTTAGATATACACACACATAATGTAAAGAAGTGAATGGTTGCCTTGTTCTAGTTTTCATCAAAGGAGTCTCCATAGAAAAATTGAAATTAGAATAATTTATAGCTTTTATATCTAGTTGTTGTAGATCAATCCATTCTTTTGGTGTTGTAGTTGTTGGTAGAACACAAGCTACTGTTGTTGGTGATGGAGGAAAAGAGGTTTGTTAGATAAATTGAGTTGGTTGAATGAGATGTAATTACAACTATTTCTTACAATTTTGGTTCATGACTATGACCTGATGATTTGTTTTTTCCTAGATAGCATTTATTAAATATAAATAGAAAATTTATGATAAACTATTAAAACTAGTTATGTGAGGAGAAAAAAGTTTATAAAAAGAATTCCAGACATCATTTAAATAATTCTCCGAGTATGACAAAGGAGATACAAAATTGTTGGGTTTATTAATATTACAACTTCTTACGGCCACACCTATATCCCATGTCACCATAAACCATTTTAAATCTATATAAAATGATATGTAGTTAAATATAAAAAATAAAAATAAGCTTATAAGAGAAACTAATGATGTTTTCTACTAAACTAGGGAGAGAAAAAAAGATCCAAAGAAGAAGTTTTTAATGGAGGAAGTAGATGATCAAAGAAATAAATAGTGGGTATGACATTAGAACTCAAAGTTTGAGATAAAGAAAAGTGTACTAAATTTGAAAATATATATAGAAAATTAAATGGATATCAACCTACCCAGTCCATCAACATTTACTTTACAGGTAATGCACAATAAATAGTTTTTTCTATTTTAGAGTGAGTGGAATTAGCAACAAAACAGAAGTCAAATATTATAACATGTACCTCTTGTTTAATATCAGACATCTCATATAATATTTTAATGACTCGAGAGCACCTCCTAGTCGTAATATGGCGTATTCAATCTCGAAGAGATCTTATACAAGGCTTTAGCATTCATTCATCACATAATCATTATAAAATATGGAAGAATTTAAAAAGTTTCTTTAACATACCTCGAAAAGAATTGGATAAAAGCGAAAGTCATTCAAAAATTATTGTCTCAAACCCTCTGTGAATGACTTGAATAAAAGTCATGGGATGCAGCCCACATAAAGTCTAAAACATAAAAGCAAATGGCATAAAGATAGATGGATATTAACCCTGAATCAGTGAAAATGGTCCAAAGAGAAGGTTTCCTAATAATGATCCAAATATTACAATATATATTTAACTTTATGAAATTACCTTTTATGTTATAGACTTTATAAGTGCGGCGTCCAAAACTTTTATTCATGTCATTCATAAATTGTTTGAGAAAATAATGTTAGAATGATTTCCGCTTTAATGAAATACTTCTCGAGCTATGTTTTAAAGGAAGTCTTAAACTCATAAATATTTTCTATAACCTATGTGATGAAAGAATGCTAACGGCTTGTATAAGATCTCTTCGAGATCAAATACACCATGTTACGACTAGCGAGTGTTTTCAAGGCTTTACAATATGATATGAGATGTATGATCTGAATCAAAAGGTACACGTTATAATCTTTTACTTCATTTTGTGTTGCTAATCTCACTCACTCTAAAATAAAAAGAAATATTTATTCTGCACTAACTTTAAAGTAAATGTGGATGCGGCAGGGTAGGTAAATAGCCCTTTAATTTTCTCAATATATTTTCGAAATTTGTTCACTTTTCTTCATTGCAAACTTTGAGTTATAATATCCTAACCATTAAACATTTCATTGGTATTCAACTTCCTCCTTTAGAAAACCTCCTTTTTGGATTATTTTTTCTCTCTCTAGTTTAACAGAAAACATAATGAGTTTCTTTTCTAAGCTCATTTTTATTTTTGTTACGTTTTAGTAGATATCATTTTACATAGATTTAAAATGGGTGATCATGATTGGGATAAAGTTGCGGTTGTAAGAAGTTGTAGTATTAATAAACCTAACAATGTTGTAGCTTCTATGTTATACTTGGCAACTTCTTTAAATGATAATTGGAATTTATTTAATAAACTTTTTGCTCCTGGCATGATTAGTTTTAATAGTTTATCATAATTTTCTCTTTAGATTTCCAACTGTTCATAGGGAAAAACCAGATGATCAGGTCATAATAATGAACTGAAATGGTAACCAATAGTTGTACTTAAATCCATTCAACCAGCTCAACTTATCAAACCAAAAACTACAATACCAAAAGAATCAATTGATCTACAACAAGTTGATATAGGGGCAAACAATTATCCTTTTTTCACCTTTTACATGGAGACTCTTGTGATTTAAACAAGAACAAGGTAACCATTCCCTTCGTTACATTTTTATTTGTGTTTTTTCAAAATTTTGATTGTTGTACTTTTTGTTTGGAATGAGAAAAAATTATTCGATAAGGATTATACATGAATTATTGCAAGAGGATTATGATGAGACCGAATATTGAAGTATAACTGAAAACCTGGTCAAAATTATCAGAGTTTGACTATGGGAGCTAGTAGTAACCAACATAACTACCATATGAGCTATATGTGATGTAAGATCCATAAAACACATTGAAGGAACCAATATACCTTTTCAAGGGTATAAAGGTGTATATGGCGTGATCACTAAAACTAATGCCAATAGATGGGGCTTAAACTACGGGGGTACATAGTTCTAGGACTATGAGTGTACACTAAAACCTGGTCCACTAAATCTAACAATACTCCAAACTTAATATGTATACCTAACACACATAACTAAATACATAATAACTCAAAATACTAACATAAAATTTTGAGAATATAACAATGATAGACTGATAATGTAAAATTGAAAAACCAATGCATGTATAACTGTTTAATTGACCTAGCATGTTTCATTCATGGGCAAAAATAATCTACACAACAATTATTATGAGTTCCATGCAATGAAGTAATCAAATGTTTTCACAAAAACATGATAATCTAATTCGGAATACATAACTAAATCAAAATTAATATCTAAGGTTTTACAAACTCTTTGTTTATGAAAGATTCATGAATCAAGATACTTACTGAATTCTAAAGACCTAATCGGTGAAAGGAACGCACTAGTGAAACCCCACATACATATTGACAAAATCTACCGAGAAATCCTTTGATTTTTTGACTGGAACGGAAGAGAACGTGTTGCATTCTCTGAAGGGTTTTAGTCACCTATTTAATCCTCTCTTTTTTATGTTTGATATTTTTAGTGAATGAATCGCTTATGGAAATATTTGACTAAGTTACTAGGCTTAAACGTACAAAAACTACTTATTTTAGGGATCAAATGACGTAGTTTAAGGCCCAACACATAGGGGAAAGGACCAAAATAACCACGACTTTATTTTGACGAAGTCCACCCAGGGAGGGACCTACGATCGGTGGGTTTACTTAACAACAGTAGGTAGGGGTCTTCGGTCCAGTTTGCCCGACAGGGCTTCACTAAAATGATCACAAATTTTTACTTGGAGATGGGAACACTCGCACGACTATCTCTCCGTTGGGAGAAAACATATATCTTTTTGCTGATGAACTTCCAGTTTTATAGAATCATTATCTTGTTTTTCCATAACATTGATTACCAATAAGGATTCTGATCTATTCTATATTATTAAACCACCATCTTTTGTGTCCTTAAGATTAACTCCTAAGCGAGCAAGCTGATGAACATGTTTTTCTAATTCCTTCAATACTTCCTGAACATGTGCTATACTGCCTTTTAGATATCATCTTTTTAACCTTAAGATAATAGCTAAATCGATCTATAGGCACTAATCTACTACCGTTCATTCTAAAACTGACTCGTTAGTAACAAAAATCAAATGATCCTAGTTTTACAATCGACTGAGGCATAATAGGAATGTAACCAATCCATGCCTAGAATTCTATCATAATATACAATTTTTAACTCTAAAAGGTCTGCTGAGGTGACTTTTTGCGAGACTGTGATAGAGCAATTTTTGTATGTACGTCTTGCTATAAAAATGTCACAAACTGGAGTAAAGAGTGATAAAGGTTAACAATTTCTGGACTAACACCGAAGTTTATTGTTATGCATGGACTAAGACAAGATGTCTCATGTTATATTTCCTTTGAGTGAACCATATATGTACCACATCCTTAACCTGGTAGGATGTCAACTCCACCCTATTATACCAATCAATTGCATCAATCCAAAGATTTTATTGACCTTATCAACAAAATTGTTTGGGTAAGCTCTACGAGGAAGCCTGATATAAAGTGCATGACGATGGATTAGAACGAGAAAATTGGAGCATATCTCTCACACTACAAGAGTAATAAGGAGAGTGAAGTTTTCTTACAATACATGTAGCCTCACTCTAATTATATGTAGGGCACTTCACCCCATGAATGAGACTATACTTAGTGTGACTTTTAGACATCCTAGGTTTAACATAATGTTCTGATACAAAATTTGTCACGCCTTGAGGCTACCCCCTTGATGTCACATGGGACCCGGGATTACTAAGTGACCCCAAGATAATCTTGAACTGGCATATTATAAACATACTAAAACAAATAAACTGAAGATAATATATCGAAGCTTAAATCATGAGATGAATGAAAAATGGGGAATACCCAATAGTTATATGAATATATATAATAAAATTTTAATAGTATAGTGGTATTGAACAATCACTCAAATGCTAAAGTTGAACTTAAAACTATGTTTGAAAAATGCTGAACTCGCTAGAGTTGCTGGTACACGTCCCTGGCTAAACCTAACAAAACTTAAATTGAATTAAAAGTCTCAAATGGAAAACATGTATATGGTCCTCAATATATGAGGACTCACCACTAGTGCTACTATGAATGGATCCAAAACCTATATGTGCGTGATGTGAATGTTGAGGACCTGAACATACATCATTAAAGGACGTACATAGAGTATGCGTCAGTATCTTGAATGTATTAAGCATGCATGATATAGAATATAATTGAACAAATATGTAAATTGGACAAGCATAACTGAGAAATGAAATAATCTGAAAATAATATAAATACTACAATATGCTGAAGTTAAATGAACTAAATGTAATGACAAAAAACTAATTATTATCTTTATATGTTGAAATTGAATACTGAAAAATGACTGAACACCTAATCAAATGCAGTAGAGTCTGAATGTGCTAGCTATTATTAATCGATATAAAATCACTTGAGATAAATACGGAGTCTGATGTATATGCCTCGCGGAGAGGATCTAATATACCTTGCCAACGGTATAAAGCCATGACTGTGTGATCAAAAAATTGATGCCTACTAAGAGGACTAGTACTCCTACGGAGGAACGTCTTTTTTGGACTACGAGGGCATACTGAACCCTAGTCTAACTCGGTGCTAAGACTACTCCCAACTATAAATATGTATGACATACCATAACTAAATTACATAATAGGATTAATATTCAACCATGCTAACTGAGAATGCAACATTTATGTATTGAAAATGAACATTCGAAATCTGAGGCATGCTTATTTGTTTAACTGACCTAGAAAATGTAATTCATGAACTAAGACAATTTACACAACTAAGGTTCTGAATTAAATGCAAAGAAATAAGTAAAAATTTCACAAAAAACATAATAATTTGATAAGGAACACTATAACAACTATATCACAACAATATATCATGTTTTTCAAAATCCTAGTTCTAATCAAGATATCAAGGATGAAGAATCTGATTGAATTCAAGGGACCTAGTAATAAAATAAACAACCTAGTGAGATCCAACAAACATTGTGACGAAATAAATGGAGCAGTAATCCTTCAATTTTGAGGTTGGAATAGCAGAAAACCTCCTATGTATTCTTAAGTGCAAACTATCCACTATTCTCTTTGTTTGCTCTTAGTTTGATGAAATTAGGTAAATGAATTTATTATGGTAGGTCCTGATTAGAATTATAGAATTAAACCGAGTTAAACAGCGTAGTATATGGGTTCAATGATTTATTTAAAGTTTCCAACACATGGACAAGAAGACCAAAACGAACCTAACATAAAAAGTGTGGAGGCCCATCCACATTGCAACTGATGGTCCATAAAAGGACTATGGCCTATCAAGTTTGTCGTGGTTCTATTCCGTGTTCAGTAATGTTTTGGGGTCGTTCACGAGCCCTACCACGGCCCTTGTGAAGGATGACAGACCGTAAAGGCCACTTTGGTTCTTAACTTGGGTTGGGGTCTGCTGGCTAGGGTTCATGAACCTTCTCACGTCCCATCATAAAGACCACGACTTGTGGTAGACTCCTTTGTCTAAAGTCGGGCTGTGGTTGGTTGTCTCTTTGTTAAATATGCCTCCCCTGCCCCGTAGTCTACCACTTATGATTTAAAATGAGCCACTACCAGGACGACATACCGGTGTTCTTTTCACATCCGTGAACCTAGCCGTTGTTCACCAATTTTCTATTGTTTTTTACTGTAAGTCCAGTTCCGATTTATGAGGTGTTATAACATGTCCCAATCCGATTTATGAGGTGTTATAACAAGTGCTAAAAAATCATACATGTGATAATTACATTTGTCAAATCTAATTTGTGAAAGAAGAGAGCACACAACAATAATTAATGTATATATATATCTCTCTCTCTATATATATATATATGTATGTATGTATGTATGTGTATATATATATACATATATATATATATATATATATATATATATATGTATACACATATAAATTTATCTAATTTTTGATATATTTATATATATGTATATCAATCGAACTGTTAAGAATGTAATAACATTCATAACGATATTAACCTAAATTTTTTATATTAAAAGTTTGATGTGAAATTAAATATTAATTAATAAATTTGTAATATTTAAGAGGCATACTACGATGTTTCTTTATATAGAGTTGTGGTATTTTTAGTTTCTTATAGTGAACTAGTTATAGATATTTATAAAGAACCGCAATAATCAATGCACACAATATTGATATTTTAAATTTCATGTAAAAATTATAATATGGTGAAAGCCAGAAGTTATATCTCTACTTCTTTACAATGGTACTAAAGGAAGGAGACCAAAGTCCAATTTAATATTAATCATATTCAAAATTTTCGCCAAGTGACATTTGGGTGAACCTCCTCAACCCTATCCAGCTTTGTTTTTAAACGACACACAAAACAAAGTCTTATTCAAATTGTCAAGCTCTGAACCTCCACCTTGCATGTGGACAACATGCGAGAACCATTGCTGGTATCAAAGCGAACCCTTGACTTGGCTAATACAATGTAGAAGACTTACTCAAGTGATAAAAAGCTTTAAAAAAATTTGCTAACATTTTTAAATGTAAAGTAAATACTCAACTCAAATTGTCTTAAAATACTCGTTAATATAAGTATAATAGTTTGTAAAATCATTTAGATGAAATGTAATTACTGAAAGACCCCTCAACTCTAATTATCAATAAAGCCTCTACTATTAAAGAAGAGTATCGGGACAAGACCCACCACCCCTTAATAACTAGAGGGTATATCTGAAGTTCTCCAAAATGCAAGGAGGCTCACCAAGAGCTAGCACAAGTATAGAGATGCATTATAAAGAGATGCAAGTCAAATGACTTCAGTAAATTGAATATATGGATATATAATACATCTGAAGTGAAATAATTGAATGAAAGGGTTTAGTACATAAAATATACTCAAGTTGAATGAAAGTAAATTAATGAGTTAAATCTACAATCATCACTACAAACTAAGTGATGCTACAACATCTTGTCTACACTACTGGAGTTGTTCTATATTGTGTTGAAATATAGAACCTCTCGACTAAGTGGATCCTATAAGTATACATATTTATCTAAAAAAATATGATATTCTACCAATATATACAAGACATGGTTTATGAGGGGTGTAAATTATCTTAAATCTCTCTCATATCAGTGCTAAATCCTATTCCCAATAATATATACAGTTGATCAAATGTATAAAATATTGTCACGCCCTGAGCGTATACACTTGATGTTGTCGGTACTTTAGAACCTTTACGTGAATCCCTGGCATGACTAACTACATAGTTGAAGACTTACACAAGAAAAATAGGAACGTCAAAATAAAAAATCATCTCAACATTCTCTACAATATATAAACTCAAAAATATCTCGATATGATTTTTTAAACATAAACAATTGACTTTAAGACTTAAAACATCAACAAGAGAATTGTGAAAAAAAACTCAACTTCTAATGTCTATGAATCCTCTAAGGACCGCGAATCAAGTCGGTACAAGACCCTCATCAACATAAAAAAAATATAAATATTTATGTGAAGATTTCCAAAATACAAGGAGGCTCATCAAACGCTAGCTAAAGTAAAAATAGTATCAACGAAGCGCTAGTTGATGAACCTGAATACTTTTATTTGCATCATAAAAAGATGTTGGTGCAAGGGGAAAACTAAAACAGATATAGTTGAACTGATAACGAGGGAAGACAATACTCACCTCAAATCAACTAAAATATGAAAGCAATAATAATAGATGTAACATAAAAAGCTTGTAAAATAGTACATATCAACTTAAAATGTATAAAAATTTAATAACATACTCTTCATTCTCATTTGAGAGATTCTCTAACCGACAACCCTCACTATGAAAAATGTGATGATACAACGTTTCGCCCATACTATCACAACTATCTAATACCTTTTCGGGGTATATAATATATCAACTAAGTGGATCCACTAAGCTTTATCGGAAGGCACAAATGATTTATTTTAAAAGTAAGATCATTTACCCATGTTAGCATACATTGTTTATGAGGATATTGGGTTATCTGAACTTGCCTCCATATCGGTGCTCAATATTAATCCCAAAAATAAATATGAATGCTCAAATATATAAAACATAATTATTCATCAATTTGAGGTAGTTACTCAAAAGATCATTTTAGAAAAGGTAATACTCAAAACTCCTCATAAACTCATTTATTAATCAATGTTTCTCGCATTCAAGTGCTTAAGTGTTACACTTGGAAAATGCTTAGTTCCCTATACTCATTTTAAAACACAAAATAAAACTCTCCTCGTTCTCAATCTCATTTTATTCAAGATTTAGTTCAAATTGATATTCAATTGAAAAAGAATTCTTAAAATGTCTAAAATTGACCTCTTGGATTTTCCTCTTTAACTTTTCCTTGATTTGAAATGTGAATAAAGAAATGTTATTAGGATATGTATCATACATCAAGGATTAATGAAGAATCTAAGAGTTAAAATCAAGAAAAAGACATAGATACGAATCAAATGAAGACACCCGGAAAGAAGGGTGGAAAAGAAAAGGACCTTCTAACACTGGAGAATTGAGTGGCGAAAGGCCCCAGCCCCAAAACTACTGGAGAAATTTTGGGTGCACGACTAAAGTACCACACCACGCCCAAACTACTGAAAAGTACTCCTGGCGTAGTGGTGGTGCACCGCTTCACATCCGTGCCTAGAAATCCAATGAATTATTCGTCTAATTTGTGTGTCCTAACTAATATAGAATTAAGTAAGGATGTACAGTAAGTGCATGAATAGTACTTATGTTGTGTTTAAGGATTGTGACGGAAATAGTTAAATATGTAATTTGTAAAATAAAGATTACCTACTTTTCATGAGATCTTAGTGATCTAGTGTTTCATATTATTATCTAGTATTCATAAAGTAGTATAGTATTCATAATATCTAAACTTGACACTTGTTGTTGTTTTTATGTAAGGCCTTTTGCAAATCTTTTCATCACTATCATGTGGTTTGTACAACCACTATCAATAAGCCAGCTTTCACTTGAAATCTAGATGCAAAACATGATGCAATAAATTGTTGTTCTTCCTCATTTTGATTTGAAACTTGAGCTTCTCCTTGTTGCTCTTGTCCTTTATCCTAGAAAATGATCGCAATATGCCCAAGTTTTTGTCATTTTCGGCATCTCATATCCGACTTTCTCTAGTATTTGAAGTGAGGATTATTTTTCCTTCCATAATATTGACATGGAGGGAATTTTTCTCCTTTGTTGCTGCGTGAATTTTAGCTACATCCAATACCAGCAGAGACCTGACTATTTTCAAAATAACTCTTATTCCCTTTGATTTACTTGTATTTGTTTCGAGGATAGTTATGAAACTTGGCCAGAAGTGCATCTTCTACTGACCCTTCATATCGTATTAACCTTCTTTTCTCTTTTGACTGCAATGCATTTAGTAATTCTGATAATGTGATCTTTGACTCATCATTAGTATTTTCTAAGGAAGCAATAGTTGGTTAAAACTTCTAAGGTTATGCAACAAAAAGCTTCTTAATAAATCTACTATCAGAAATCTTATTGCCCAGCATTCTTACCTTGATCACATTGCTAAAGCTTCTTAATAAATCTACTATCAGAAATCTTATTGCCCAGCATTCTTACCTTGATCAAATTGCTAAGAAGTCTATCTGAGTATTCTTTGATAGTTTTAGAATCTTTGTCTATCTGAGTATTCTTTGACAGTTTCAGAATATTTCATTCTTTGTATCAAAAATTCTCTAATGACATTCATAGCGTTCATACCTTTTATTCCCTCATCTCCTTATTATTCTTCTTTAAGAAAAACCTAGATTGCTTTGCTGATTCCAGCGTCATATTTCCAGAAAAAATTGTAGGTGACTCTGCAACATATAAGCAAGATTTCACCCTGGATTTTCTTGTCTTCCTTTCCTTGTGAAGCTTGATCTGAGCAATTGTTGGATTGCTTGTAAAATAAAAATTTTGTAATCTTCATATTCTGTTTCACAGAGATCATGTGCCTCCATGTGAGTTTGCATCTTTATAGCACATACCTGATAGTTCTCTCCATCAAACAGTGGTGGAGAAATTGCATAAGAATCGGAAGAGTGTTCTAAATCCATGTCTTATGATGGCTTTTCAAGGAAACAGGTAGGGTGTTTATTGATGGTTCACTTAGACTACACTCACAAGTCCGTTAAAAAGAGGGCTCTCATGTCAATTTGTTGGTGTGAAAAGCTAAAGAAAAACATGCGAAAGAAGAAGAAAAATAGATATTTCATTAACCTTAAAGAAGAAGCATTTAAATAGTAGAAACTACTACCAATCTATACTAAATAAAATGCAGTAACTGAAAAAATAAATCTTCCTATTAACTAGGCAGTAAGTCTACCAACAACTCTTCATGCCTAAAGACTAGGAACCTAGCAACTGAAAAGACTAAAGTAGAAAATATCTATATTCTTCAAACAGAAAACACATTAGTAGTATTGTCATTATGCCACTTCAATATCATGTAACAACTCAACATGCAGATTTCAATAATAAAAGTAGAAATAGTGCTGCCGGTCACCTTGTAAAGACAAAATTTCAGCCATTTATATGTTTCAAATTTCATGTAAATATGTGAACTATATCGTGTGTTTTAATCTTTTGGCTTGTTCTTTTGTGACCGGTGGAAATTTTGGTTTACTAAGGCTTGCTTATAAAACCTCCATTTTTGAAGACTATTGTAAGTATAATAGTCTTATGGTCTGATGCAGGTGCTCAGAAACTTCATTGGATTCTTCCAGCTATTATTATGTTACTGATACTCGTAACAATGTACTAATGTTAAATTGAGCAAGAGAATAGGATGGAGAGGAACTCTATTTGTATTGAGACAACTAATTTTTGTTTTCCATTTCTCAAGATCCTGGGACAAGCTACTATAAATTTGTTGTGGATTTCGCGAGTTGAAGCTCTTTATAGAGCCACCAAACTGCTGTTTTGTAGTAAGCAATCTTTTATTTAGTCCTTGTTATTTTTCTCAAAGCTAGACTTGGAACCCAAATCATAGAGTGTACAGATTTAAAGAGTTTAGATGACCTTGTGTTCGTTCTTATTCATTTCAAGCTCACTGTTGTCCCAAAATTATGCGAGAAAAAAAGGTATCACGATAGACCTTGATTTCTTTGTGTTGCGTTTCTTTTAGAAGATTAGTATTCATTTCTTATAGAAATTGGGAAATGATACGTATGAAGATATCTCAATAGTGTTAAGAAATAAATGAACTAAATCTTTATTTTGTATTGAATTCAACTGGTGACAAAGGCAAGTTAGTGCTTAATTATGATAATCAATCATTAATTTTGTTTAAAAAATGTTCTGGTTAGAGACATGATAATTAGTGAGAGAGTTAAACTTGAGTCATTTACAGACTTTGTCAAACTAGTACTCTCATATTATAATTTGTCACATTCGTATTTGTCTTTTAATATCATTAGTTTTTAGGTAAGCTCGCGGGTCGCGTGGTGGCAAACTACCTTAATCAGCTTACATGTTATTGAATATGTTATATCATTTATAAAGTTGATAAAAATACAAAAGTTTATATGTATATATATATATATATATATATATATATATATAGAGAGAGAGAGAGAGAGAGAGAATAGCATCAATTTTTTTGCAACATGAGCAGGTTAAAAAGTAAAAAAAATCCTTTTACAGAAAGTTGTATAACTATTAGTTTTATATTTTGTTGTCTTTCTATGAAGAGTCATATATAACTCTCATTTACATTTCCTTCTAGTCAATTATATATCTTTTGTTATCTACAAAAAATCAATTTCATTGTCATTAGTAAAAATAAGTCATAAGAATACCTCCGCGGCATAGTACATTTATTAAAATAATAAAGATATCAAAAAAATGTTATCTTAGCAGATCGGTTTCATAGAAAGCTCACACAGTTTTTCACAAGAATAGTCAACCTAATAGTTTGTCATGAAGTTTTGTTTCAATGTACTCAGATACGTTGACAAAAAGGCCAGCACATTCGCTATATGACAACACTCTACTTGAAAATTAGACAGAAATGAATGCAAGACTTCGAAAGCTTGCAAGGCTTGAAGCTCAGAAATGGATGATCTGAGATCCGTTGACTTTAGACCATGGGGGGTTCCCACAAAGAGGTCTAGCTCTTGCTTGCCAAAAGTGTTTAATATTGAGAATGTTGGATGTATTACACACTGGTGAAATTGCGTAATAAGGCTTTTAACTAGCTTAGTGAATAGATTTAAACTAGTAAATATAGTATGTTTTTTTTGGTGGTGATTAAATCTAGAGAGATTCATTTTACTCCTATGTTTTCAAATACTAACAAGTTAATAATTCTAAAAGTAATGACGATACATAAAGTTTAAATAAATTTACGATTTAAACAGTAACATACTACTACTTTTATATTTTTTGCAACAAAATTCCTTGTGCATTAGCATAATATTTCATTCATAAACTCATTTAAGCGCACAACTAAAGTAAGATAAGAGTTTACAGTGGCACGTTGTCCGAGAACACTCGTTTTTGAACACCAACTGGAAAAAATCATAAATCTACCGGTTTATACAGCAAATAATGATGGAAAATTACTAGTTTTTGAAAGGCCTACATAATGCCTTGCAGTAAAAAAGCTTTCAATCTCTGTATTTTTCTCATAATAAACCACAAATTATGAACAGTCTAAACTGTATTAGTTTTTATGTAATGAGATTAGGAACTATTTGTAATCAATTCCACTTGAGTATGCACTTGATTATTAAAGTCATTGAATTCCTCTAGCTCTAAGGTATGCTCTGCAAAGCATAAAGATTTTTTTCAATCCGACAATGAGTTAGGTTAAGCCATGAATCAGTGCAAAATTATACTTTCTACCTTCAATTGGCATTCACAAAATAAGTGTACCAAATTGCTTGTGGATGGTTAAGTTGCATACCTTGCCATCTTGTGGGATTTTGGGCCAAGTGCTTCATATTAATTCACGGCGCGCTTGGATTTTAAAGTCGTACGCAAAATCACTTATCAACTTGGACAATCAGTCCTAAAAAATAGTTAATTTTACTTTGTAAAAATAAATTTAGACAAAAAATTTAAGGATAAACAAACAGAGAAACTCCCATTATTCTTGTTTTGGTACAAAGACATGTTTTTCAGATTTATCTTGCAAACCTCATTTTGTTTACCCGTGATCATTTGTTATCAGTTCACAAAACTACACATTCCACACCATTTTTAAAATGTCTTCTTTTAATGGCTGAAGCAAATTTTGAAATGTGTACAAATGCCTTGTTTAACTAAGAAATTACATCACATACAATTTGGAAACTTCTTCCAGAATATATTTTTTAGTGAAGACAGTGGTTTATGTGTCCCTATAAGCTTTAAATATGGATCCTTCTCTTGTTGTTAGTCTTGATACTATGACACCTACTTGTACGTGGGTGTACACTGGTTTGGGAAGATATAGCCTGCCCGGATTGATTGTTTTTCTTGGCTCTCACTTTTAATCTTGACTATCTAGCACACTGTTGAAGCGATTATTGCACATAGTTAGCAAGAAAGAGATTGTTTGCACAAGACATTTAATTAAAGTCTGCGTTCGGTGGAGAAAGCTATCCAACATGAAAATGATATCATAAATAAAACCCAATTATGAAGACAAAGAGATGGAGTACCTGTTGGTCGAGAGAAGAGGTCTCATCCAATGGTTGCACCAAAATAGGAATCGCTCTATATTGAGTAAGGAGAAGTAATATATAAGTATCATATGATTTACCTCCCTAAACTATATATATCGACAACCACGTCAATCTTAACTATCATAGTTAGACTTGTCAAAACTCTAATCTCTGCTATCAATATCAATACCAAGCTACACATGTTAAACTTCTATTTAGTTAAACCAAGTTTTTTGTGGTGTTGGAGGAGCTATTGGTTCCTCCGCCCAGAATTTTGCGAAACATTAACCGTCATGAATCAAGTCACAATGCAGTCTGAAGCACAACTTCACTACATCGTATTTACAAAGTAACTGTTCTCTAAAATCTAAATAATTCACCACATTCTCACTTAAAAAAAATTAAAATAGACACCAAGAATTACTAAAGGAATTTCTATTATTCTTATACATATCTACCATATATCTAAGGTGTAAACAAAAGCATATAGTGTGATCCATTCCAAATTTTTCATGGTTTTATCCCTTATATGTCAACCCTCAAGTGCATGTACTCCAGTGTTTTAGTTCTATTGTAAATTTCTTTGGAAATTATAGCCTATTCCAACTCTAAAATACCAAAAAAAGAGATTTCAAACTGAGATGTTTAAAGTGTCCTCAATGCCCACATATTTATGCCTAAACGTTTTGCATATAATACTAATTAAGTTTACCCATGCGCATCTGGTAGGTTTGTGCTTCGTATCTGTTTTAGAGATTTTAATTGTACGAAGGACTTACATACAATGTATGTATTTTATCAGTGAAATCAATTCAATGATTAATTTATAGAACTACAGTTTTTGTTGTGTTCATCGACATTGACATTGCATCTCCATCATGAAGCCTCATTTGTATGGCAAATTATCTAAGCGTACAATAACGAGAAATTATAATTTTCAATTTATCACTTGTAAGGGTATTTTGTAATATCAAATATAATTTGAAATGTTCATGAAGCATCAGATTTAAGTCTACCACTCTTGGGAATACATTCTTGAAGATTTTTCTGTTCATAACATTTTAAATAATTTTTGGGGCTTCTGCGTCTCGTCTTAGTGGAGGATGGATAGTAGTATTCTTGTTGTTAATCAAGATATCCAACACATAATTTTTCATGGGTGAATAAATTTTATAGAAGATACATTCCTAACTGAAGGAGAGTTCGTCCTTGGTTTTCTTGATTGTCATAGCATGACATGGTACTTCATGAACATTTTGTTTTCCAGTTCACAGCCTTATAGACATTAGAGTATTAGAAGTCAAGTTAAACTTTATAAAGCATCATACGTGGATAGTGCATACGGATCTTGGACGGCATAATGGAGAACTTCTAACGCAGTAGGGGCATTTTTTGGAATTAATTGGTTTGGTTCTTAATCTTGCTAAATGAGGAACTGCAATAAACATAATGCAATGACAGGAAAGAGATGAATATATTTCAAGTATACATCGAGTTACAAGCATCCACGCATACACACAAAGACGTTTTTAAAATTGAAGTGTCAAACGTCTAGCTCTATAAGACTTTTTTGCATATTAAACTAAAAAATAAAGGGGTGTGGAATAAAATTTTAACCATACTTAAATACTTTATGTATCCAAGACGAGCTTAATGGCTATTTTAATTTTATATTCCTAGTAATGCTATATAATGTAGCAGAACTGGATAGTGCGTAGGGTTTTGAGGCGACATCACACACAATTTCTAAGGTAGTAGAGGAGAACTATTGACATTAATTGTACGTGTGTAAAATTTTGTTTAAGAAAGGAACTGCATTGAACAAAGATGAACATCTTACAACAACATGGATGACATGTAGTTTTACCTTAACAGGATATTCAGAATTTTCAAAGCCTCCAGCTCTATTATTTCACAATAACATTAAAAGTAGGCATTCTGGGTTGTTTGTTGTTGCAGTAGTTTCTATGAAGGTAAGAAGGAGATGGAGAAAGTATCACTCTAGGCGAGGAACAAGAAGGAAAAAACAGTACTATTAAAGGTATGTTGGGATCGAATAAGCTGAAAATTTATTAGGAGGGGTGGAAGATGAAAAAGTTAAAGTGTTGTGTAAAGGCTTCGGAAGGAATATTATAGAATTGGAAAGAGCTTAACTATTATGAGTAAGGAAAGAGTTTCAAGTAAAAGTAGTGGTGTGACATACTTTAATTAATTTTAAAAACAGAGATAGAACAATTAATAGGAAGATGGTGGAGGTCGGAGTAAAGGGTAATGAGGCACTTTCATGGTACAATAGAAAAACAAAGTGTATCCAAGTCAGTATGCAGGTTACCTGGATGATCCTTAGTGAATGTGGCTGGCCCAGTGGAGGATCCTTGGTATAAATTTTTTTTCATGAATCACCTTCATCAACTAGAAGCATATATTCAAACTCTCCATCCTTATCCTCATCTTCATCTCAATCTCCCTGTGTATCCACTGTAATTGGGCCTACAATTCAAAAGGCTTGGTTTTGTGTAAGTATAATTATAAAAACATTAAAAGTAGTAATGGAAAAGACGGTTTGTTCTTGAAGGTTTTTATATACGAGTGGTCAATACCCATTATTGATTTTATTAATCCGCATCTAAGATCATTTATACCTTGTCTTCTTTATACGTTGGTGGAACATGAGTTTAAGGGAAGGAAAAGTGGAAAACTGTAAAACTATGAAGAAATTGGTATAATTACTATCAATTTGCATTGGAGTTTTTGCATGGATTCAAAGAAAGGGCACACAAATTCTGTATAGCAATAGTATAGATTGATAAAGTGACATACCTAGAGAGTCTGGAGGAATTTCTAGCAGTGTTTTGAACGGCTTTAAATTAAGACAAGAAAATTCGGTAGTCCATGAGGTCATGGGAACGCGGCGTTGCACATCTACAACAACAGCGCACAAGAATTGAGAATGTGATGCACAAATTTGTACGAGTAATTTGAACAAGATGTGCGATGTTTAAAATAAATACATAAGGTTGTTGTTGACACCGTTTATATTTTGAGTTCTGATACAAATAACTGGTGTTATTTATGTTAAAATATAGATGGGGTAAATAGGAATTTTTTGCATTGCTTCAGGCTTTGTACAGAATCTGGTGTAGGTTTGAGACACTTAAATTGAGGTTGGTGAGTGAGATGCAGCGCTAATGCACCTTTAATGGGTAATTGGGAATTACGGTGCAGGGTGTGAGGGTGAGACACTAAATAAATAATGCAAGGCTTAATTCGAAGACTGTACATTAAGAGCACATTGCTAGGGTCACGGAAAGTTGTCGGATATTGGTGGAGATGATCATTGTGTTGAAGGCAGCATGGGAGAACAATAACAACTGTGGAAGTAAAGGAAGGTTGTATGCAGGAAGGAGGAGTTACAGCAAGTGAAGGGTTAAGATTTGTTGGAGGCCAAATTCTGACGAGGAAGGTGGAAAGTACACGACTGAATGTAGGGAAAGGCTACTTGCGGAAATAAATTTTTTTAAAGAGAATTATTGCTTGTGGTGACGTCATATAACCGGTCTGAGGTTGTCCCATCCCTAATCTTTATTATTTTACGAAAAATTCTTAACACAAAAGTTATCCACATATATAAGTTTCGTATGGATACATTAGGTATGATACATCGCGAAAGTTGATTGTTACATTTATTAAGGAAACTAAACATAAAATTTATTTTAATTACCACGATTAAAAAATTTAAGATTTAAATTTCCATCATCTCCATCAATTTTTCATTGCATCCTAAATATTGAAAAATTTAAATTGCTCGACAATACAACAGGAATGCATTGACTTTGTTGAGATTTTCAGGAATTTGGGTAAGTGATATGACTTATGAAAGTTACAAATGTGATGGAATCTTTGTTCGACATCTGATTTCATTAATGAATATCATGCCACCATCTCAGCGAAGTCGGAGATCAGTGAGACAAAGAAAAACTTTGAAATCACATCAATCGTAGAAGGTAACTCATCTCCATTGAAATTTAAGAATGATATGGGTGTAAACTGTATTTGGAGATGAAAAAACTGAGTCTACATTTGCAATTTATTCCCTATATGTTGATAGAATAGAGAAGAATGGTGGAGAGATACATAACATTGTTGCTACATTCAAAGAAATTAAATGTGTTGGAAGGTAGAAAAACGACAACCTAAGCTCTTGTTCTGGTTAAATCAAAAATTTGTGATTCCTATTATATTAAAAAATTAGAAGTTACAAATTATATAAGCGATTCAAACAAAACATAGGTGAAGACAAGACAATTGTATAAGGAGAAAGCAACGCTCATAGCTGTAATGAAGAAATATCAAATAGAGCACAATTTAAATTTTAAAGTAAAGAGATCTGACAGAAAGAGTTTTAATGTATTTGATTTACTATTTCTAATCTTTTAAGTTACAATATTATTATTAACAAATCTATCATGGTGATAATTGTTTTTTTATGATTATCTGATTTTGTTATGATATTCATGATATAAGATTAGTTCTCAATTCTTAATAGTGTAAACTTAATTTTGTATTTTGTATGTTCAAGAGGAGCAGAACCACCCTATGTGATCTATTCTGACATACATGTAAGACTTATCAAAAGGAGGATTTTGATAAATTAATGACTAAGGTGGAAAAGGTTTATCATAGAGTTAAGTAAAACCTTGAGGATGCTAGGTACGAGAAGTCATGCTAGGTACGAGAAGTGGTCGAAGGTTCATTCAACAGTAAATAGGTAGAAGATGACTTTGAACATCGCAGAATGTATTAATGATTGTCTTCTTAAGGCACACCAGTTCTCTATATTATAATTAATGATTGTCTTCTTAAGGCACACCAGTTCTCTATATTATTATTTTTGAAGAGGCCAGAATTCTATTTGGTTCTTGAGACTGTTAAAACAGAGAAATATCCTCACATACAAAAGATACATTGAGGAAAATATTTTACGAGGTTTTGATTGTAGATGAACCTAAATTCTCAAAGATGAGGGTATGTATAAAGATCCATAACTATATATGTTATGCATTTAATATGGATCATTTGCCTATTTGATCAACATTACTTTGAAAAAATAGAATATAGTGGCATTTCAAGTAACATATAAATTTCATATTTAATGTTTCTCGATTTTTCCATTGTCTAAATTTATTTTCTCAATTTATGAATCTGGCAGAAGATACATGTTTGCCTTTAGCGGAAAGTATGTACTTGTGTTATGTTTTAACTAGACGAGATATCTTGTGCACACACAATTATTATTTTAAAGAGCATGAATATTAAAGATATGCATCCCTATTTATTTTATCACTACAAGTACGATGCATTAGAAAAATCCTATGAGTTTTAAGTGGTTTCAATTCTGGATAACAAGGATTGGCCGGGTTCCATACAATTTTTTGGATGAAATTGTGTTTCCACCTAGATACAAAAGGATGCGATGAACAAAAAATTCAGATGAAAAGATAACAATAAATACAAATTATTATGGCCAGTGTTGACAAGGCTCCGTTACATAAATAATTAGAACTAATATAATTTAGTAAGAATAATTAATTGACAAGTACTTTGTGTTCCATAATCTCTCTTTTAGGGTCACCATATTACATGCGCGACCACGTACACTTGAATGTGCAATTGGAAGCAAAAAAATTTTGTACACAAAATCCGTAATACACTGCATGATGATATTACAAAACATGAATGGTTAAATAATACGAAAATATGACAAAAAAAAGCTGATTTGATTCAAGAAATACAAAACGGCTACAATTAGTTGAACTGATTCAATGATTATTTCATCAGGAAAGAAGTCAATCAACAGGGATAAAATAAAAATCTTGGAGCAATTAAGCAGGAAGCTTAAGATTAGCCTTAACTTTATTCTTGTAAAATAAGAATCTCTACTACTTTTTTTTCAAAAATAAAATCTTTGGTGTGTCATCTCAAAATCTAGAAGATTCAAGTTTCAAAATATCAAAAATATATAAAAGCGAGCGTCTGCTAAATAGAAGATGTACAGGAGTATAAAATATATTACATTCTCTACTCTACTTTTAACAAGTATTGTATTACTTAGTTTCTTCTCCATAAACAAGAGAGAGAGAGTAGAAAAATTATCTTTGGTAAGGCTTGTATCAAAAGAAAATAAAAATAAAAAAGGTTGAGTGTAGATATAGTAAATATATTCAAAACATCTATTCACTAAAAGGTTAAAAGACAAAAAGATAACACACTTGAAACCCAAGGGAACAGGACGTAATATCTATATTGGATCTCTTCCATTTCTTCTTGTTTATTCCTGAAAAAACAAAATTTAACTAGAGACTCTTCCATGTACCCCATTCAAAGAAGAATATTGAAAAAGAACAATTCACTCCCTATTTCACTTCCGGATCATACAACTCGTACTACAACATCATTCTTGGACGATGAAATTTTAGCTCAAGTAGGGAATAAATTAGGGAAGTTAGTAAAGATGGATGTACATCCTATGCATTGAGAGGACGATACACACACATTTGTGTATAAGTGACAATTAAATAATCAGTCAATAATCATATATAGGTAGCTGCTTGAAAATCTTTGTCTATGAAGGACATAATATATAAACTTTGTACCAAATGGCGTGTCTTTGGAAGATTTAATACCACTTGGAAAAACGGAAGTCCAATAAAAAAATATGCTACAACGTAGAACCACTCCAATACAAGAAGAAGAACCTACAAACGTTATTTCATAATCGGTAGACTTGGGGAAAGAGATAATGGAGGACCCATGACAGCTAGTAATTTTTACAAAGAAAAGGAATCATGAAAAACATAAAGCCTTAGATGCTAGCTGAAGCTATAAAAGTATTAGTGTCAATTAATTTGGTGCTAATGCAAGTAAGTTTCTTGACTCTAAAATCTACAAATATAGGAAAAGTACTCATCAAAACCGAGGTATCTCGAAGGGGTGTCAATACATAACATTCCCTACAAAGAGCTTAAAAAAACTGATAGACTAATATAGTACCAGTATTACAACTAACATTGTCAACACTATTATACAATAATAAAAATAAAAATAACTCCGCCACAACTATTGTGAATAGTAAGGCGACACAAGGCAACACAGAAAAAACCTAAATGCCTAGTATCATTGGGGACATATGTTATAGAGTATGGGTGCTTAAGCCCCTACTGCCTTTTGTGATAAACACTATTATTTGTGCACAATATCTAAGAACTCATTCAAATATATTAACTAAGCACCCATTCTATACAACAATTTTTAAAAAGAACACAATTGGGCACCCATGATATAAAAATTCCGCATCTGTTATTACCTAATATAACCCTTACAAAAACCTCTATCTTATCTTTTGTAGTAACTCCTACGTCACAATTACAATCTACTGAAGTTACACTTTTACACATTAGAAATATTATCAAAAAATAATGTCAAATTATTGTGTAATGTACATAGTATTTTTTTGAGGGAAACCATAGAAACAATTAAGAACAGATATTAAGATGAGTTTGATGATAGGTTTGATTTTGATAAACTATTGAGCAATGCAGTAAAGTTGGAGGTAGGCGTATTATAAATTCTGAGGTAAATGACTTCTGGGTTGTCATTAAACTACATAAAGCATCAATTAATTAACGATTGTTGTTTAATATGTCTTTTTAGTAATAACTAGCACTCTTTGTATATGTTCTTAAATGCTTTAGTGTCATTTGATCTAATAAGACTAAAATAATGTTGGTAAAGACTTTAACACTTTTTATTAATGTATTTATTTTTTACCTTAAAATTTATTTTTGTTCTTGTATTAGTTACTGTGAGATGACTTATTTAGGTTGAAAAGGTAGCAAATATATGTGGTTCTATAAATGCTACATAAATAGATCGAGTCATATTTTTTAAAAATTAGCATTGTTTTTGTAGTTATCAAGATGCACAAATACACCACCTACCTCATAGGAGTTAGGATTATTGTCCCATCCTAATATAACTATTCGAACACAAAAGTAAGTATAACAATAAAATATTTTGCTTCGAATTCATGTGGACTTCACACCCCAAGTTACCAAATCTAATCTCCTTCAATTGCCTTAACTTACCAAACATATATAAGGTAATCTCTTATTTTGAATGAAATTTTACCATCTGGAGTAATACAATTTTTGGCTACATTTGTAATTTAAAAAAAACCCATAAAAACTCCTCTAAGGAATTGAGGGTATAAACAATCATCGAGTTATACTCGAACTCCTTCCTATAAAAATAATAGTCTGACCTAATCGAAGAATACAAGCTTATCTTTGTATATGAGGAAGATTTCAAGAAACTAAAATGTAGAGTCAACAGGATTGGTGAAGGTGACTCCAACACTAAGTTCTTCCATACAGTCTAATTGCATAGTATCTTTTGTTCATTTGTTTTAGTATTCTTATGATATGCTATGTCAGGGTTAGCATAGGGTCACTCATGATCTTAGGCCCACATTTACGCCAAGCGGATTGCCTCGGGGCGTGTCACTGATCCCATCAATACACAAAAAGATTCATAAATAAAATTGGTAAATCTTAATATTTTTTGTTATTACTAATATAAAAGGACTTGTGAACTCATTTTTAGAAAAAAACAAATAGAGATCATTAATTTAGCTATAGATACTACTAAAAATATTAAATTATCTATGGAACTTGTCTGTAATCGCTAACTAATTCGTCAGAAAAAACCTACTTGATAATTCATGAATATTCTTATATTTTTTTGCGTTAGTCCATAGACAAATATAATTAGTATGAAATTTTATTTATAAGCTATGCAATTTCATCCATCGGAATTTTTTATTTTGTTGTACACTATTATACTTTTAGACCAATAGCTCATCAAGGATGAACGACAACTTTAAGCTCAATACATACCTTGAAAAAAAATAAAGATTTAATTTCACAAATTGTCATATGATTATGACTTTCGCAATAAAATCATATTACTATAGAAATTTCATGCAAAAGTAATCACAAAAGACCTACCTATTTTACTTAAACAAAGTCATGTTGCCGAAAAATCCAACTTTAATTTTTCACTCTAAAACATAAATAATCTACCTTTTTCCGTTTACTCATTTTTGCTTTTCTAATTGAGACTGTGTTTTAATTATATCATTAGATTGAACTTAGACACTGCAATCCAATATTATAGTTACAATATAATCATTCATAAGTTATGTCATGTTTAAATACTAATCCTAAACTTTATGTCTACACCCATCATGTTCTTTTTATCATAAATCTAATTTTTATCTAACTTGAGTCGTCATAAACTTTGATTTACGTAATAGAAAAAGAAATTGTTTACTAGGAATTGGATCAATAGGATAGAGGCATGCCTCGTATCCACTGCAAGAGAATCCACTATTTGACACATATATTTCTCTAGTCCAATAACTATGAGAAAAAGGGGTTTCTCTTGAATCATGAATTCTTTTGTCCATGAATCCTCCTTTGCTTTGTAATGGAACTAGAGTGAATCGTCTCTTGCTCTAGGGACTAGAAAGTCATGTCACTATTCTTCACGTAAAATACAACCTGTAATGATTCATGTCTGACAAAAAAAAGCTAAAATTCATCATAAAAAGAACATGTAGGGCGTAGAGCCTAAAGTCTAGCATAAGTATCTAAACATTGTTATAGCTTAAGAATGAGTATATTAATATAAGAATGAGTATATTTAAACTTTTCCATTGAATCTTTTATTCAATTGTTTTAGTATGCTTATAATATGTCATCTTAGCTTGGGGTTACTTTTGATCCTACGTCCCTTGTTTACGTTTAGGGGATAGCCTAAGGGCTTGATAGTTGTCCCATCAATTGAGACAAAAAATTGGTAAATCTTAATATTTCTTGTTTTTACTAAGATAGAAGGAATTATGAATAGATTTTTAGGAAGAATCAAATAGAGATCATTAATTTATTGATCGATACTACTCAAAATATCAAATTGGGTATGGTATTTGTAAGTAATCCCTAACTAATTCGTCACTAAAATATCCTTGCTGATTCATGAACTTTCTTATATATTTTTTGCGCTAATCCATAGCTAATTATAATTAGCATGAAATTTTATTGTTCAGGTATGAAATTTCATCAATCTTAATTAGTTATTTTCTAGTAGACTAATATACCCTTAGACCAATAGCTCATGAAGGATGAACGACAACTTTAAGATCAATATATTCCACGAAAAACATAAAGATGTTGTAAAATTCATAAATAATCATATAATTATGATTATTCCACTAAAATCATATAACTATGACAATTTCTTAAAAAGTAATTATAAAATGCCTACCTAATTTATTAATTCATTTTTCATTATATATAAATAATCTAACTCTTTTTGTTTAAACTTTTTTGGTTTACTACTTGAGATTGTGTTTTCATTATATCATTAGATTGAGCTTAGAGACAACAGTCCAATCTTATATTTACAATATAACTTATCTTATGCTACATCAATCCTAATCCTAAACTTTAGTCTCTATAACCTACATGTTTTTTAACATATATTTAAGTTATTTTTATGTGACTTGAATCATCATTGACCGTGAGTTATGTGAAAGACAGAGACATGAGTTACAAAGAATTGGATAAATTGGCTAGGGGCATGTCCCCGTATCCTCTGCAAGAAAATCCCCTCTTTGACACATATATTGCTCTAGTCCCATAATCAAGCGAAAAAGGGAATTGTCTTGAAGCATGGATTCTTGAGGAGGACGCGAACTTAGGCGAGGAGGCTGCCAAAGTAGCCTTCGACCAGACAGGAACAGGAGGGCACTGAGCACCGTGAAGCTAGCACAAGGAGGCAAAATTTTACCTCGTGACATGGGACCTCCGCGATGTCAGTTGTCTCAACCTGAATTTTTAAAAAAATGTGTAATTCGCCCTGCAATACACAACAAAGTCCTTGATCCGTTTGCGTCATATTTAAGATAATTTTACTTCACAAAAATATCCAATTAAGTGAGGGATCTTTTGGATAATTTAAAGGGTGACAATTTAATGCTTTAGGGTATGTTTTATGTAATTTTAACACCCAAATCAAATCCCAAAAGTAGATATAAAAAATAACTATTATCTCTCTCAAATTCTCTCTTCCTCCAAACCTCCATTGAAGACTATTGGAGCTCCAAGAAGAAGGTCAAGTCTTCAAGTTTCCAACCCATTTTGAGTTTTTATCACCTCTAAGTATGGTTTTTTTCACTCTAGGTATTTCTATCTCCAAGAGGTCCCTACAAAAAATTATTTCTAAATCCCCCAAATCTAGGGTTTTTCTTCTCAAATGGGTCTTCTTTGAAAAATAAAATTATGAATCAATTGTGATGAATTATGATGAATTGGTGCTATTAAAGTAAATATTGATGGTTAATTGATTATTTCCTATGAATTTATCGAGACCCATGTCTTTCCCCAATTTTAGAAAAACCCTTATTTATTAGGGTGAGTTGTGAAGATGATGAACAGGTAGATTAACTACATTGTTGTTAATTATGTAATTGCTTCTTTGAATTTACCTTTTTTATTTAATTGTTATGTATTCATGCGAATGGAAGTATGAAGGTTCTTGAAAAGGGAAAGAAGGTATGTTGATTGATTCTTCTTGGATTTAATTGTGAACTATGAGTTACTTAGAGAGTAATACTTCTACGCCTAATGTGTGGTTGAGATGTTGATTCTAGGTATTCCTCATCCAGAACCCTATGACATTAAATTACAGATTAATATTATATGTATGTAACGATACAAATTTATATGATTGAAAGTAGTTTCTCATGATTATAATAATGTCTTAAGTGAAAGGTGTACTCACTTGTGTACTCTCTTGTGAAGTTGTGTCTAAAGTGAAAGGGTTGTTATTACTTATGATGACATATGAGCTAATATGATATGATGTTTACATAGGTTCTTTAAAAGTTTAATTTTAAATTTTATGATGAAATAGGATGATTACTAAAGGGAATAATTGCTTGTCACCCAAAGGACATGCAAATGAGATGGAGGTCTCACGTTTAGTAAGTCCGATCTCCCACATGGGTTTCCTCACGTTAGTAGGTCCGAATTCCTAAAATATGTGTTATCTCACGAAATGGTAATCTCCACGTCAAGAAAGTCTAGGTTTCTAGTTACAAAATCCTTGATCATTCAGCATGTGCCCACATATGACTCTAGCTTAGTGGATCCACCTAGATAGCTTTTCCATCTTGTGTAACCGTAACATAAATTTATATAATCCAAGTGGTAGGATTATGTGAATTAATTTATATCAAGCTTTGATTTATTCTATGAAAATATTTTTTTTATCCTCCTAAGGAACGAATTCTACATAAGTGAAGCCTTTCGGTTGACCTGATATGTGTTATCCTTTTATGGTGACATGGGATTGAAAATGTTGTTGGTAATCTATGTTAAGCTTAAATAAAAAGACTTAAATTATGATTGTACAAATATTTTTTCATATAGGTAAGAGAAGGTTTATGGAATGCTATTGGAAAATTCTACTGGAGGAATATTAAATTTAGTTGGAATTTCACCAACAATGATTTTCTTGCTCTACTGCATATGATCGCTTTAGAAATACAGGTACCACCTCTCCTATCATTAATTATATATTTCTTAAGGATATTTTATTATAAAATATCCTCTAAATAATGTAAGAATCAACTCACTTTTAAAAGTTGTTATTGTCGCATGAAGTTATAATCCAAAAATTCCAAAAAAGCTTCCTTCTTAAAAACAACCATTCTATCCTATATGGAATTTCATTGAAATATCATAGTTTATTAATGAATTTAACAAACACGTATCAACACAATTTACAGAATCATAAAACTACAAGTATAAATATTCTTTAGAAATAAAGGTACAATTACTTTTATCCTTAATTATATATGGGTAAAGGAGATTTCTTTTAAAGTATGCTTTCTTAGGTGAAATTTCTTGGCCAAAAAAAATTACCTATGACAAATGTTATATCTAGGTTCAGGATTATCTCATTTTTAGAGTTGTTTTTGTTGCATAAATACAACATAGAAAAATGTTTATCATCTCTTTGAAGATAGTCACTTATAGCAAAAGAAACTTACTCTAAGGGTGTGTTTGGTATGAAGGAAAATGTTTTCATGGAAAATGTTCTTAGAAGATTTTTACTTGGAAAACAAGTAGAGGTTTTGTTTAGTTTTTCATGTTTGGTTGGTGAGTAAATATTTTCCGCAAAAAATTTTGTGTTTGATTTTTAGTGAAATATGTTTTTGAGAATTTTTTTTTATTTTGTACTATAGTGAAAAATAATTTTTGAAGTTGAATTTTTAAATATTTTTTATGGGGTTGGGTAACTGTTTAAAATTTATTTTTTCATGTTTGGTTGGTGAGTAAATATTTTCCGAAAAAAATTTTGTGTTTGATTTTTAGTGAAATATGTTTTTGAGATTTTTTTTTAATTTTGTACTATAGTGAAAAATAATTTTTGAAGTTGAATTTTTAAATATTTTTTATGGGGTTGGGTAACTGTTTAAAATTTGACTTATATATTTTTAGGGCTGGGGGGCGGGTAGGGTGTTTGGGTGTGTGGGGGCTGGTAGGGTGTGTGTGAGGCTGGTAGGGGGTGGATTGGTGGCTGGTAGGGTTGGGTGGGTAGAGCGGAGGTTGGAAGAGAGTTTTGAAAAATATTCTACTTATGTTTTTAAGGAAAGTCATCTTTCTTAAATTTGAGAAAAAATGAGTTGATTTAGACCTTAGTTTTCTTAGTTAATACAAAAAAGGTGCCCAAAGTTGCAAAAATATTATGTTTAGAAGGGCTAATAGGACCTTAATTTAGTTAAGGTGTGTCTTTGATACTTCGGTCATAGTCAAGGAGGATACTTGTGCTTTTTTTCTAATATTTATAATTTCACAAAGGGCAATAATTGAAATTATGATTTACCCTATGCTCTTGAATATTTTTCTAAATAGGTGTGTTTTGCCTTAAGAATTACACTTAATATTGAATATAAGGCGTATCATGCAAGATTATAGAACAATATTATGTGTTAAAATAATATAATGCCATGTTTACTACTTTTTCGTTCCTACTAATTGAGATGGTGTTTTGATTATATAGTCATCCTTTATTTAATTAGATTGAGATTATACTACAATTCAATCTTATATTAATTAGTCTTTCTTAAGCTACATCAATGTTTAAATACTAATGCTAGACTTTAGAATCTACACCATACATATTCTTTTTATCATGAAGTTTAGTTGTTTTTATATGACTTGAATCATCATACGTTGTGTTTTATGTGACGGAGAGAGAGATGACTTTCTAGGAATTGAATCAATAGTCTTAACGGCATCCCCCGTATCCGTCGCAACAGAATACACTCTTTGACACATATATTAGACCCTAGATCAAGAGACAAATCGCTCTCTCATAACAAAGCAAAGGAGGATTCATGGTCAGAAGAATCCATGCTTCAAGAAAATCCCCTTTTTCGCTTGGTTACGTGACTAGAGTAATATGTGTCAAAGAACCATGATTTTCCACTTTCAAATCAAAAGTACTAAAATCAAAATTTCGATTCATGTGCAATATTTCATTCGTAATTCTTATTAAATGGTTTTTCCTGATAGCATATAAAAAGTACTAAAATCCAAATTTTAAATAAAAACAAACAATCTGAAGAAGTGAATTGTTGCCTTGTTCTAGTTTGAACTAAAGGAGTCTCCATGCAAAAAGTAAAATTATAATAATTGTTAGCCCCTATATCAAGATGTTGTATATCAATTAATTCTTTTGGTGATGTAGTTGTATGTAGAACACACACTACTATTGTTGGTGATAGAGGAAAAGAGATTTGTTGGATAAATTGAGCTGGTTGAATGGGATGTAATTACAACTGTTGCTTACAATTTTTGTTCATGATTATGATCTGATTATTTATTTTTTTCCAAGTGAGCAGTTAGAAAATCTAAAGAGAAAATTTATGATAAACTATTAAAATTAGTCATGTTGTTGACACCCAATTTTGGCCTAACATTTTGGGAATTCGTAATTTTGAAGTCTCATTTATTTAATAGATTAAAAAAAAATTTTTAATATAGTTTAAGGATGTTTATCGATAACTATCTTCATTTTATCAAAATTTAAGATTTTTGTTAGTTATTTTTTTTAAATTGCATTTCACATGTCATTAGTTACGTTCATTATATTATTTTAAAATTTCATTTTTTATTTGTTACATTTGTTAATATTTATGTGAATTTAGCACAGTCTAAAATTTAGTCAAATACAAAAAAAATTAGGAATTCTATTGCAATAATTTTGGGCAACAATACTAAGCCCATAACTTAAGCCCATAATTTTTTGGTGTGGATAATATTTTGAGGATAGAGGATGCAAACTTTGAAAAAAAGGAGAGAACCCTGAAAAGTCCACTCTCTTTTCCTCTCCCTCTCAAAAATCAGCTGCCTCCTTCAAAAAACCCAAACCGACGCCTCCCCTCTCCTCTCTTCCTCCCAGCCGCCTCTTCCTCTCCATCCGCCTTTCTCCCTTCTCTCTCCCCTTCCTCTCACTCTTCCTCTGCATCCCTGTTCTCTTCCCCCGGCACCACTCTAACGGAAAATTTCTTCCATAAAGCCCAAGTCGACCTAGTTAACCGGCGGGGTTCCGGCATGACCGTTATGGAAATGAGCCACTGTCGAAAAGAATTCCTTTCTATTATTCAAAAGGCAGAATCAATTCTTAGAACCCTTCTTAATATGTTTGATGAATACGCCGTTCTATTCCTTCAAGGTGGGGCTACCACCCTGAGCCGCCATTGGGCTCTGTAACTGCTATTTTTGCAGTTTGTGCGTTTCTCTCTAAGGTATCGGTTGTTCCCTCTTCCTCTGCACTTGTCATTAAGGCGCTAAAGGAGCCTAAACGTGACAGGAAAAAGACGAAGAACATCAAGCATAACGGTAACATCTCACCTGATGTCGTCATTGAAATTGCTAAGGTGATGCAGCCTAGATCTATGGTGAAGGATTTTAGTGGAACCATTAAGGAGATCTTGGGAACTTGTGTATCCATTGGTTGTATGGTAGATAGAAAGGATCCTAAGGATTTGCAGCAAGAGATTATTTATGGAGATATGGAGATTCCTCAGCATTGATTGCTGATTGATGAGATAAGAGTGAATTATGAACTGATTATTCCATTGATGGAGGTATCCAGTTTACGATGAGTTCCATCTCCGATGGACAACAATAAAAACACTAATCGTACACTTCATTTGGAACAATGGTAAAACTCAATTCTTACTTTAATATTATTAAATTTTGCTTTGTGTCCTATTTTCTATCGTTATTATTTTTCTTTTGAATTTTTTTTTGCTTAATCTGTTACATTTTTTTGTCAAATTTTGTTCATTGTTGTGTTAGTATTTTTGTATAAATGCATTTTTTATGTATTTGTTCATAAGGTGTTTATTTCCATTTATGTTACTACTTTAGTTTTGTTTTTGATTAGTTTTATTAATGATTATTATATTCATTTGCAAGTAGATGCATCATTTCTTGAAGTTGCTGATTTATTATATTATTATTATTATGCTTTTGTTTTCTTTAGTTTATTATTGTTGTCGTATTATTGTATAATCAATATCTCTTCTTAGGATTATTAGTGATATTATTATTCTTGTTAGTTGTGTTATTGTTGTTGAGATTCTTTTATTATTATTATTTTTATCTTTCTCGTTATAGGATAGTATTTGTCTATTCCTATTATTGTTCTAAGTAGTTTCAGCAATTCCTTGTTATTATTTAAATAAGTATTGTTATTATCTTGTTATGTTTAAGTTTTTTTTTATCTATTCTTGGTTACTTCGATATTGAATTCATGATGAAAATTTTTATTTGTGAAATTGACCAATGAAAATCTATCCATCGGGTTCAGAAGATTTTTTCAATCTAAAGGATGGAAATTTTTAGTTTAATTTCATATAAATTGTTTGTTAAAATTGTTAAAATGGCCAATGAAAAATCTATCCGTCGGGTTTAGAGGCCTTTCCCATTTTAAAAGACGGAAATATTTTAGTTTATATTCGTACAATTTGTTTGTTGAAATTGTTAAAATGACCAATGAAAAATTTATCCCTCGAGTTAAGATGCCTTCCCATTTTAAAAAGACGTAATTTTAATTTAAGATTATATATTTTATATGTTGAAATTGTCCAATTAAAAAAAAAACTCTCCTTCGGTGTTGGAGGCCTTCCCAATATGAAAAGACAGAAATCTAATTTAAGTTTATATATAATTTTAGTTGTTGGAATTGGCCGATGAAGAAATTACCATCGATTTCCATGGCCTACCATGTTCATAAGACTGATTTTTTTTAAAAAAAATTATTAGGTTTATTCAATTTTAATCATATTTATTCTTTACTAACACTTTCATTGAGTGTGCTTACAGGTACCCAAAACTTTTTTCCTTGAAGCCATTCGAAAAAGCTCGAATTATATTTTTATGTCATTTTTATGTGAATATTGACCTAAGGCAAACTTTAGGCCGATAATTATTTTATTTTATTATTGTGTATATTGCATTTTATCATATTTGTATACTATTTTATTTTCCTCCTCAATTTTAAAAAAAATGAATTCACTCGAGAACCACAATTGTGGATTTCGAAGGGTGCCTAACCCCTTCCCTTCGGAATAAGTTAAGCTCGTTACCTAGAATCAAATTGTTTTCGTAGTTTTCTAAAAATTAGGTGGCGACTCCATTTAGTCCTTTGAACTCCCTTTCCCCTTTTAATATCCTTTTACTTGTTTTTAAATTTTTCTACCATAAAGTGTTATTTATTTTGAGTCAACGTGACGTTTCGCCCTATTTCGATAGAGTAGGGATGTAAAAAGAATGACGACTTCGGTGGGGAGTTTTAGAGGTTTTAACCAATATGAATTTATTTATTTTTTCAAATTGAGGAAATTTTTGCTTTATTATTACGTTATACCTTGTATTTTGATATTTCGCTGATTATTTGTATATTGTATTTATTCATCATTTATCTTGTTGTGTGTGTATTATCATTGCATTCATGGCATAATATTTTTTGTGAAACGACAATTATTTCATTTCCATTGAAGGACGATTATGTGGGTTCATAGTCGTTCATAAACAAAAAAATTTCTTGAGGCACCCTGACGAGTGTAGTTCGCTACTTGATAGTCAAAAATCGTTAAATGTCCCAGCCCAAGTAGTCCGCTTGGGTTACCTTTTCCACTCTAAATACAACCCAATCCTAGTAAACTAGCGTAGAGCCAAACCAAATCCAAATTTAAGCATCAACCTAAGATTACAAACAATCAAAGCATGTTGAGTTTATTAGAAAGACCACCTTTAGTCCATAATGTCTTCCAGCCTAAAAGGACGTTCATAATTGTGTGTCATTTGAAGGATGTATACATCGTTTGACAAACCACTGTCCATCTAAATTAGAATGTTATTTTAATAGTTTACTGTTGTCAAACTTGAGTTTTAATAAACTATCATTCCATCCAAAAGTGTTGACAATCGGAGATGACAAGAATTTCAAGAGGAAGACCCTTTGGCAAAGGCTTAGAATAGGATGGTACCCCTACAAGGGATTTAATATTTGTGTTTTTTTTCCTTCTTTATTTTTATCTTACTTCATAATTATATTTCATTTATTCATAAAATTGTACTAAGCGTTTTGGGGGACAATGAATAGTTGTCAAAGGGCGCAGTACAACCTTCGAATCGATAGGCCTACCCTAGGCATAAAAGGGTCATATATCTGTATAGGACGCACAATAATTGTTTGTATGCTATGTGATATATCAGCTTGTCTTTAATTAAAAAAGTATTTATATGTTTTATTCATTATTTGTGTGATATTTTCCATTATCCATTATGTACATGAACTAACAACTATTACATTTTGAGTTATTTTTCTTCACAGAAAAAAATTGATATATGTTCAAATTCAGAAACCATTATTTGACCGAATTCGCAAAAGACAAGAGGATTAGTGAAATTAGAGTCCTTGCATTTGTCAATTATATCATGTCAAAACGATAAATCAGGGGTGTATTTGACAATGAGGTCGCATCCACTTATTTTAATTATTATTTTGCATGATGGTCTTGCTCTCACATATTTCTCATATTTTTGTAAGGATACCGTCCCCGACATCAGTCGGGGATGGTCGTAATGATGTCTGGATCTCGTGAAAATTGAGAAGACACAAGGATCAAAAAAAACATTCGAAAAGAGTACAACAAGTCAATACTATAGAAATTGTAGGGTAAATTCAACAGACAATATAAATATTGACGATTAAGAGGCTATAAAACATATTGGTAAGAAAAAAGAAAAAGGGTAAAAAAAAAAAAACTTCATGACTACGAATTTTTAGTGGCGCTAGACCTAGGAATTTCTTTGAGTTGTCTAAATCAATAAATTATTTTATGTCTTATCTTCACGAACTACGCGTACCTGATTCTCATTTCGGTGAGATACGTAGGTAACCCTTTTTTGGTTCGGTATAATCTTCTAAAAAAAATTTTTAAAATATTTTGTGCATATTTTCCAAGTCATATTTGGACATACAACGCGTACCTAATTCTCATTTTAATGAAATACGTAGGCAACCCTTGTTGGATTCGGTATTATGTTCTCTAGAAATTAAATAAAAAAATATTTAAAATAGTTTGTGCATAGTTTCCAAGTCATATCTACGTGAACTACGCACACCTGATTCTCATTTTAATGAGATACGTTGGCAACCCTTCTTGGGTTCGGTATTATCTTCTAAAAAAAATTATAAAATAATTTTTGCATATTTTCGAAGTCATATCTGCACAAAGTACGCGTACCTGTTTCGCATCTTAATGAGATACGTATGCAGCCCTTCTCAGGTTCGGTAATCAGTCTTAAAACTAAATAATTATACATACTGTAAGAGTCATGTCTTCAACTCTGTGGGGACCTATGTAGTTAAGAGCATGTAAATATATTCGATATGATGGAAATGACAGAGTTTGCGGTAAACTATAGATTCTCGTGGTACCTGTTATCTGTACTTTTGTGATGCTTGAAAATTCTCTTGCATGCAATCAATATAAGAGTAAAACTAACCTTATGCTTCATGTGCATTGTGTGGTGAGATTTTGATCAAAGTTCAATTGTCTTACACTGTTGATTTAGAACTTGACTTGAATGTTTTTCCAGGCGAAATCATGAGTAATGTTTTGTTTGAGAAATGATTGTAGGCTTTTTTTGATCCGATTGTGTCTTTCAAAGCCTACCAAATTACATTAATCCCTAGTTTTCCCATTTTGAGCCTGAAACATTTATATGGACAACCACATTTTAACCACTACCCTTTTAGAGTGCTTACAAGCACTATCCTCTCTTGGCCCAACCTTCTTTAGTGCACCAAGAATGTGAAAATTATAAGAAGAAATTCATGTTTGAAATTTTCAAAAGCAAAGATATTCAGTGTCCCAAAATAAAAGAAGCAAAGACCTCTAGAGAAAACAGAGAAAGGAAGAAAGAAAAGTGGAAGAAATAAAGAAAGGTAAAAAAATACCCTTATAGGGTCAGTGAAAGGCGGGAAGGAAAATACTCCAAAAAAATAGAAAAAATTATTATAATAAAGAAAGGAATAAAAGAAAAGATCCAACAAATAGGACTTAAAAATGAAAAAAAAAAAGAGAAGAAGAGAAAGGATAAAAAAAAAGAGCTCCAAAAAAGAAAAAAAAGAAAAGCATTAAAAATGAGAATTCAAAAGAAGATGAAAGGTGAGAGAACAATGAAGAGGATCTGACGTCAAAGGCGTACTAATTATTAAGAGAACAAATTCTGTGTAACGCTCAAGGAGGAATTAAGTCACTTTTATCTCAAATAAATATCCTATCAATCTCTAAACCTATGTTACAAGCCAATGACAAGCCCTACACGATCTCATTCCAAATGTTCCCACATTAGTGGAGATTTACATAAGGGTCAAGCTTATTGTATCACAGTTGTGTGCATTGAACATTCTTGTGAGTGTGACTGCATTTTTAAAAATGTCCTATAATCAAATGTTTCAAATATGTGTGAAATAGGACTAGCCTTTGTCGTGAGGGCACTTGCCACATGAGAATTGATACAATTCAAAACCTTTTTTTGAAAGAAGATGAATGGATCTTGTTGATCCTTAAGTATATTTTAGGTACCACGTGAAGCTGTAGGAATTACCTTAATTCAATCTTTAAAAAAAAAGTTTTACCTGCAATCATAATTGTTGGTACCAATTGTGGTAAATATTTGACAATCTCATCACATTTATTTTTGAAAAAAAATTTATCTTTTGAGTGGTTCATTACAAAAAGTGTTTTTAAGTTAGTCTTATATGTGTGAAACTCTGATTTTACATCATTGGATTGTCCATCCCAAAAATGTGATATATCTTGTTGTTAGGCATTAAATATAGCAAGGAATTTTTTTTCACATTTCACCATGTTTATATTGCATTTTCTACTGATAATCTTTCAGTTTCTTTGCAGCACTCATCATCGACAAGATTGGAACTACATTTGACCTGATTTCTGCCTCGATAGGATATGTAGGCGCCACGACGGCGTTGTCATATACCCAGTGTGATTATTACTTCTCCTTACACTAAAAACATGACAAAATTTTTGAAAATAATTCAAAAATTTACAATAGAGATAGCCAACAAGTTAATATTAAAGATCATTTTGAGATTTGCTAAAATTCTAACTGGGACAGAATTTTGAGGAATACCTCAAAATTCTGATAAGTGCTTTGAGAAGCTTGATAGCAACTAAAAATATCATTCATCACTAGTTAATATTCATGTATCGCGAGTTAATTCAGGTATCACTAGTTCATATTCATGCATCGAGACTGAATTCATGCATCACTAGTTAATATTCATGCATCGCGAGTTAATCAATGCATCACTAGTTAATATTCATGCATCACTAGTTAATATTCATGCATCGAGGTCAATTCATGTGTTGCGACTTAATATTCATGCATCGTAAATTAATATTCATGCATCGCAGATTATTATTTGTGCATTGCAAGTTAATATTCATGCATCACTACTTAATATTCATGCACTGTGGATTAGTATTCATGCATTATGGATTAATATTCATGCATTGCGAGTTAATATTCATGTATCACGAGAAGATTTCATAGTCGTAGAATATTCATGCATTGCGAGAAGATTTCATACTATGTAGAAATGTATGCATCTCAAGAAGATTTCATACCTTGCGATATTTATACATTGCGGGAAGATATGCATGCCCTTCATAAAATCATGCATCGAGAGTTAATAGTCATGCACCGCGAGAAGATATTCATTCCTCGCAGATATTTATGTATTGTGAGAAGATACTCATACCTCGCAGAAAATTCATGCATCGTAAGTAAATTCATGCATCACTAGTTGATTCATGCATCACTAGTTAATTCATACATCACGAATTAATTCATGCATCGCGAGTCAATACTCATGCATAGCAGAAGATCATGCATCGCTAATTAATATTCATGCATCGCGGGTTAATATTCATGCATTGCGAGTTAATATTCATGCATCGCGGATTAAAATTCATGAATCGCGAGTTATTTCATGCATCGCTAGTTAATATTCAGGCATCGCTAGTTAATATTTGTGCATCGCGAGCAGATTTAATCCCTCAAAAATTTTATGAATCTCGAGAAGATTCAATTCCTCGCAAAAGTTTACATATTGCAAGAAGATTTCATACCTTGTGGAATTTATGCATCGCGGAAAAATTCCATCCCTTGCAAAATTTACGCATCGCGGGAAGATATTCATGCATTGCAAGTAATCATGCACTGCCAGAAAAGGAATCGTGCAAATGAAATATTTATCCCTCAACGTCATTTGACGTTAAATGTCGAGAAGAGAAATTAAGTGTCGACACAGTGAAAGACACTGTCTCCCACTTAAATTGCATTTTTAAGCTGACGAGTTTTATCTCAGTCTTTGTCAAGAGCATTAAAAAGGATGATTTTAAAAAAAAAACATGTGAAAACTACTTTAACAAGGATGCAACACATCATAGAACCTTTTCGAGACAAGTCTGGGATTGAATTCCACCATGCAACCGCACTTCACTACAAAGGTCATGTATTTGGTCAAAATTGGGTTCGTCAATTTTCGTTGTCCACAATTTCTTTCATCTATCATACACAACGAAAGGGACAACTTTTGACACTCAATTTTGGCCTAATATTTTTGAAATTCGTAATTTTGATGTCTTATTTATTTAAAAGCTTAATTTTTTTTTAATATAGTTTAAGGAAGTTTATCGATAACTATCTTCATTTTATCAAAATTTAAGATTTTTGTTAGTTATTTTTTTAAAATTGCATTTCACATGTCATTAGTTACGTTCATTATATTATTTTAAAATTTCATTTTTTATTTGTTACATTTGTTAATATTTATGTCAATTTAGCATAGTCTAAAATTTAGTCAAATAAAAAAAAAATTTAGGAATTCTATTGCAATAATTTTGGTCCACAATACTAAGCCCATAACTTAGGCCCATAATATTTTGGTGTGGATAAAATTTTGAGGATAGAGGATGAAAAATTTTAAGAGAAGGAGAGAACCCTAAAAACTCCACTTCCTTTTCCACTCCCTCAAAAAAATCAGCCGCCTCCTCCAAACACCCCCAACCGATGCCTCCTCTCTCCTCTCTTACTCCCAGCCGCCTCTTCCTCTCAAGACGCCTTTCTCCCTTCTCTCTCCCCTTCCTCTCACTCTTCCTCGGCATCCCTCTTCTCTTCCCCCGGCGCCACTCTCCCGGAATATGTCTTGTATAACACCCAAGCCGACCTCGTTAACTGGCGGGGTTACGACATGTCTGTTATGGAAATGAGCCACTGTGGAAAAGAAATCCTTTCCGTTATTCAAAAAGCAGAATAAGATTTGAGAACCCTTTTTAATATCTCTTATGAATACGCCGTTCTTTTCCTTCAAGGTGGGGCGACCACCCTGAGCCTTCATTGGCCTCTATAACTGTTATTTCTGCTGTTTGTGCGTTTCTCTCTAAGGTATCGGTTTTTTCCTCTGCCGCCGCACTTGTCATGAAGGCGCTGAAGGAGGCGAAACGTGACAGGAAGAAAACGAAGAACATAAAGCATAACGGTAACATCTCACTTGATGTCGCCATTGAAATGTCTAAGGTGATGTAGCCTAGATGTATGGTGAAGGATTTGAGTGAATCCGTTAAGGAGATCTTGGGAACTTGTGTATCCGTTGGTTGTACGGTAGATGGAAAGGATCCTAAGGATTTGCAGCAAGAGATTATTGATGGAGATGAGGAGATTCCTCAGGATTGATTTCTTTTTAATGGGATAAGAGTGAATTATGAACTGATTATTCGATTGATGGAGGTATCCAATTTACGATAAGTTCCAACTCCGATAGACAACAATCAAAACTCCAATCGTAAACTCAATTTGCAACAGTGGTAAAACTCAAATCTATTACTTTAATTTTATTAAATTTTGCTTAGTGTCTCCTATTGTCTTTCACTATTATAGTTCTTTTGAATTTTTTTTACTTAATCTTTTACTTTTTGTTGTCAAGTTTTGTTGATTGTTGTTTAGTATTTTTGTATAAATTCATTTTTTATATAATTGTTCATGAGGTGTTTATTCTCTTTTATGTTACTGCTTTAGTTTTGTTTTTAATTAGTTTTATTATTGATTATTATATTCATTTGCAACTAGATGCATCATTTCTTGAAGTTGCTGATTTATTATATTATTATTATTGTTATGCTTTTGTTTTCTTTTGTTTATTATTATTGTCATATTATTATATAATCATTATCTCTTCTTAAGATTATTAGTGTTATTATTATTCTTGTTAGTTTTGTTATTGTTGTTGGAATTCTTTTATTATTTTTAGTTTTATCTTTCTCGGTATAGGATAGTATTTGTCTATTCCTATTATTGATTTCATGCAGAAAATTTTTATTTGTGAAATCGGCCAATGAAAATTTATCCGTCGGGTTTAGAGACCTTTTGCATTTTAAAAGAAGAAAATTTTGTGTTTAAGTTCATATAAATTGTTTGTTAAAATTGTTATAACGGCCAATGAAAAATCTGTCCGTCGGGTTTAGAGGCCTTTTCCGTTTTAAAAGACGGAATTTTTTTAGGTTATATTCATATAATTTGTTAGTTGAATTGTTAAAATGGCCATTGAAGAATCTATCCGTCGGGTTTAGAGACCTCTTCATTTTAAAAAGTCCGAATTTTAGTTTAAGTTTATATATTTTATATTTTGAAATTGGCCAGTAAAAAAAACTCTCCGTTGATTTTGGAGGCCTTCCCAATATTAAAAGACGGAAATCTAAATTAAGTTTATATATAATTTTAGTTGTTGGAATTGGCCGATGAAGAAATTACCATTGATTTCCAAAGCCTCCCATGGTCATAAGACTGATTTTTATTTTAAAATTGTTATTAGGTTTATTCGATTTTAATCATATTTATTCTTTACTAACACTTTTATTGAGTGTGCTTACAAGTACCAAAAACTTGCTTCCTTGAAGCCATTCAAAAAAGCTCGAATTATATTTTTATGTCCTTATTATGTGAATATTGACGTTAGGCAAACTTTATGCCGATAATTATTTTATTGTGTATATTGCATGTTTATTATATTTCTACATTATTTTATTCTCCTCCTAAACTTGAAAAAAACTAAATTCAGTCGGGAACCACAATTGTGGATTTCGAAGGGTGCCTAACCCCTTCCCTTCGGAATAACTTGAATCCCTTACCTAGAATCAAATTGGTTTCTTAGACATTTCTTTCAACTTAATTAATAATTTGTTTCCTAGTTTTCCTAAAAATTAGGCGGCGACTCCATTTAATCTCTTTGAACTCCCTTTCCCCTTTTCATATCCTTTTACTCGTTCTAAAATTTTTGTGACTTAAAGTTTTATTTATTTTGAATCACCCCGACGTTTCACCGTATTTCGGCAGAGTAGGAATGTAAACACATGTAAGGAACAAAAATTTTATGAAAAGAATTCCAAAGATCATTTAAATAATTCTCCAAGTACAACTTTTTATGACCCCACGTATATAACAGTCACCATCACCCATTCTAAATCTGTATAAAATGATATCTTGTTAAATGTAAAAAATAAAAATGAGCTTATAAGAGAAACTAATGATATTTTCTGCAAAATTTATGGAGAGAAAAAATTTTCCAAAGAGAAAGTTTTCCAATGGAGGAAGTAGATGGTCAAATAAACACTTAGTGGTTATGACATTATAACTCAAAGGTTGGGATGAACAAAAGTGAACTACGTTAAAAAATATATAGAGAAAATTAAATGGCTATCTACCTACACGGTGCATCCACATTTACTTTACAGGTAATATAAAATAAATACTTTTTTCTATTTTACTGTGAGTGGGATTAGCAACGAAAGAGAAGTCAAAGATTATAACGTGTTCCTTTTGTTTAATTCATACATCCCATATCATATTGTAATGACTCGAGAGCACCCCCTAATAGTAACATGGCATATTCAATCTCGAAGAGATGTTATACAAGCCCTTAGCATTCATTCATCACATAATCATTAGAAAATATGGAAGAATTTAAAAAGTTTCTTTAAAACATAACTCGAATAGTATTGGATAAAAGTGGAAGTCATTCTAACGTTAGTCTCAAACCATCTATTAATGACACGAATAAAAGTCATGGGACGTAGCCCACATAATGTCTAAAACACAAAAGCAAATCTCATAAAGGTAAATGGATATTATCCCTGATTCAATGAAAACGATCCAAAGAGGATGTTTTATAAAAATGATCCAAAGTTGACAATATCTATTTGCCTTTATGAAATTACCTTTAATTTTTTAGACTTTATGAGTGCTTCGTCCAAAACTTTTATTCATGTGATTCATAGATGGTTTGAGACAATAATGTTAGAAAGCCTTCCACTTTTATGAAATACTTCTCGAGTTATGTTGTAAAGAATGTTTTAAATGCATATTTTTTTCTAATGCCTATGTGATGAATGAATGCTAATGGCTTGTATAAGATCTCTTGGAGATCAAATACACCATGTTATGACTAGCAAGTTTTCTCAAGTCATTACAATATGATATGAGATGTATGATCATTATCAAAAGGTACACGTTATAATCTTATACTTCTCTTTTGTTGCTAATTCCACTCACTCTAAAATAGAAAAATATATGTATTTTGCATTAGAGTAAAGTAAATGTGGATGCACAAGGGTAGGTAGATAGCCCTTAATTTTCTCTGTATATTTTCGAAATTGGTTCACTTTTCATCTTTGCAACCTTTGATTTATAATGTCATTCCCACTAAACGTTTCTTTGATATTCGACTTCCTTGATTAGAAAACCTCCTCTTTGGAACATATTTTGTCTCTCTGGTTTAGCAGAAAACATAATTAGTTTCTCTTATAAGAACATTTTTGTACATTTAAGTAGATATCATTTTATATAGTATTTAAATGGGTGATTATGTTTGGGATATTGGTGTGGTTGGAAGAAGTTGTCATATTAATAAACCTAACAATGTTGTAGTTCCTATGTTATACTTGGAGACTTCTTTAAATGATAATTGGAATTCTTTTGATAAACTTTTTGCTCCTGACATGACTAATTTTAATAATTTATTATAACTTTCTCTTTAGATTTTCCAACTGTTCATCAGGAAAAATTGTATGATGAGGTTAAAATCATTAAACGAAGTGGTAACCAATAGTTGTACTAACATTCCATTCATCCAACTCAACTTATCCAACAAACAACTACAACACCAAAAGAATGGATTGATTTACAACTAGTCGATATAGGGGCAAAAAATTATCCTAATTTTATGTTTTCAATGGAGACTCATGTGATTCAAACTAGGAAAAGGTAACCATTTCCTTCGTTACTTTTTATGTGTGTTTTTTAAAAATATTGATTTTAGTAGTTTTGATATGAAATCAGGAAAAATATTCAATAAGGATTAAACATGAATTATTGCAAGAGGATTATGATGAGACAGAATGTTGAAGTATAACCGAAAGCCTTGTCAAAATACATTAATGTCTGACTATGGGAATTAGTAGTAACAGACATAACCATCAGATGAGCTATCCGTGATGTCAGATTCATAGACCACATTGAAGGAATCGATATACCTTGCCAAGGGTATAAAGGTGTGTATGGTGTGATCACTAAAATTAATGCCCATAGAGGGGACTTAGCCTACGGGGGTACGTTGTTCTGGGACTGTGCGGGTACACTGAAACCTAGTCCACTCAATTCTTAGCGTACTCCAAACTGAATATGTATATCAAACACACATAACTAAAATTCATAGTAGCTCAAAATACTAACATAAGATTTTGTGAATATAACAAAGATAGACTGATATTGTAACATTTGAAAACCGATGCATGCATAATTATTTAACTGACCTAGCATTTGTCATTCATGAACTAAAAGAATCCACACAAGTAGGATTCTGAGGTTCATGCAAAGAAGTAATCAAAGATTGCACAAAAACATATAATGTAATTAGGAATACATAACTAAATCACAGCTAATATCTAAGTTTTTACAAACTCTAGGTTTAAGCAAGATACATGAATCAAGAATCTGACAGAATTTTAATGACCTAAAAGATGAAAGGAATGAAGTACAGAAATACCACATACCTAGTGACGAAATATACGGAGAAATCCTTCGATTTTGAGTCTTGAATTAAAGAGAATGTGTTGCGTTCTTGGAAGGGTTTTGGTCGCCTATTTTCTCCTTTTGTTTCTATGTTTGATGAATTTTTAATGAATGAATCTCTTAGGGAAATATTTTACTAAGTTACTAGGCTTAAAATGACAAAGACTACTTAGTCTAGGAATCAAACGACGTAGTTTAAGGCCCAAAACATAAGGGAAGGACCAAAATGACCTTGACTTAATTCTAACGAAGTCAACCTACGGAGGGACCTACAATAAGTGGCTTTACTTACCAATAGTAGGTAGGGGTTTTCGGTCATGTCTGCCTGATAGGGCTTCACTAAAATGATCTCAACTTTTTACTTGATGATGGGAACACTTACACAACTACCTCTCTCTTGGGAGAAAAGCAATATTTTTTTTGCTGATGAACTTCCAGTTGTACACATTCATTAACTTGTTTTTCCTTAACTTTTATTACCAATGAGGATTCTGATCTATTCTATATTATTAAACCATCATATTGTATATCCATAATATTAACTCCTAAGCAAGCAAGTTGATGACATGTTTTTCGGATTCCTTCCATACTTCCTTAACATGTGTTATACTAAGACTGACTTGGTAGAAATAAAAATCGAATGATCCTAGTTTTACCATTGACAAAGGAATAATAGGAATGTAACCAATCCATGCCTAGAGTGCTATTAAAATCTATAATTTCTAACTCTAAAGATCTGATGAGGTGACTTTTTGCGAGACTGTGACAGGACAATTCTTTATATATATGTCTAGCTATAAAAGGGGCACCAAATGGAGTAAAGACTGATAAAGGTCAACGATACTGAACTGACACTAAAGTTTACTGTTATGCATAGAGTAAGAAAAAGTGGCCCATGTAGTATTTCCTTTGAGTGAACCATATGTGTGCCACATCCTTAACCTGGCATGTTGTCAACTCCACCTTATTACTACAAAATACTTTCATCACTCCAAAGATTTTCTTAACATTATCAACAAAATTGTGTGGGTAAGCTCTAGGAGGAAGCAGGATGTAAAGTGCATGACGACGAATTAGAACGATAAAATTGGAGCACATCTCACACAATACAAGAGTAATAACAAGAGTGAAGTTTACTTACAATACATGTAGCCTCGCTCTAATTATATGTAATGCACTTCACCCCATGAAAGATACTATACATAGTGTGACTATAATACATCCTAGGACTCTTAAACCTAATGTTCTGATACCAAATTTTTCACGGTTTGAGGCTACCGTAAACACGGGACCCAGGATTACTAGTGACACCAAGATAATCTTGAACTGTCAAATTATAGACATACTAAAAAAACTAAACAAAAGATAATATGTATCTGATGTGATTGTTGAGGACCTGAACATAATTATGAAAGAACGTAACATACAATACACATCAATATTTGGAATGTACAAAGCATGCATGATATAAAATATAACTTAATAAATATGTAAGTTAGACAAGAATAACCGAATAATGCCATAATCTGAAAGTAATGTATATACAACAATAAATTGAAGTGAACTAAACTGAATGTAATGAACAAGTACTAATTATTATCTTTACATGCTGAAATTGAACGCTGAAAAATGACTAAAAACCTAGTCAAAAGCATAGAGTCTAACTATGCGAGCTATTATTAATCGACATAAAACCACTTGATCTAAATATAGAGTGCGATGTATATGCCCCGCGGGGAGGACCGAGTATACCTTGCAAGGGGTATAAATCCATTACTGTATGATAAAAAAAATTGATTCTCAATAAGAGTACTAATGCTCATATGGAGGAACATAGTTTTAGGATTAAAAGGGTACACCAAACCCTAATCCAAGTCGGTACTAAGACTACTCCCAACATTAAATGTGTACGACACAACATACTAAATTACAGGATAGGCTTAATATTTAGCCATGCAAACTAAGAATGCGACACTTATGCAATGAAAATGAACATTCGAAATCTGAGGCATGCTTATTTGTTTAACTGACCTAAAAAATGTATTTCATAAACTAAGAAAATTTACACAACCAAGGATCTAAATTTTATGCAAAGAAATAAATAAAATTTCACAAACAGCATAATAATTTAATTAGGAACACTATAACAATTATATCACAACAATTGTTCAAATTTTTCATAATCCTAGTTCTAAGCACGATATCAAGGATGAAGAATCTGATTGAATTCTAGTGACCTAGTCGATAAATGAAACTTACTAGTGAGATCCCACATACATGGTGAGGAAATCAATGGAGAAATAATCCTTCAATTTTGAGGCTCGAATAGCAGAAAACCTCCTATGTGTTCTTAAGGGCGAACTATCGATGATTCTCTTTGTTTGTTCTTAATGTGATGAATTTAGGTGAATGAATTGTATATGGTAGGTTGTGATTTGAAGTATACGATTAAAACTAGTTAAATGATGTATTTAAGGTTTTCAACACATGGAGGAAAACACAAAAATTACCCTAAATTTGAAATTGTTGAGGCCCTTCCACGTAGCCACTAATGGTACATAAAAGGGATTATGGCCTATTAAGTTGGTCGTGGTTCTGTTCAGTGTCTACTAGTTTTTGGGGGGCCTTCACGAGACCTACCACGGCCAGTGTGAAGGACCACAGATAGTAAACGCCAATGTGGTTTTGTAGTTAGGCTGGGGTCTACTAGCTAGGGTTCATAAACCTTTTGAAGGACCATCATCAAGACCACGACTTGTGGTGAACTCCGTTGTCTGATGTATGGCTGTGGTTAGTTGTCCCTTTCGTACGAACCTCCCCCGCCCCATTGTCCACGAATTATGATTGGGAATGAGCCATTACTAGGCTGACAGATCGTTGTTCCTTTCACGTTAGTGAACCCTTCCGTTGTTCACCAATTTTCCATTATTTTCTGTGGTAAGTCCAATTTTTATTTCTGAGGTGTTATAACAACTGCAAAATGTTTTTCTTAAATCGTACATGTGATGATTAAATTTGTCAAATTTAATTTGTGAAAGAAGATAAAACACAACAATTATAAATAAACCTCAATTTTTGATATTTTTAACGATATAAACCTAATTTTTTAATATTAAAAGTTTGATGTTAAATTTAATTATCGTTAATTAATTTGTGATATTGAAGAGGCATAGTACAATGTTTCTTTATATAGCATTGTGGTACTTTAGTTTCTTATAGTGAACTAGTTATAGATATTTATAAAGAACCGCAACAGTAAATGCACAAAATTTAGGTCTTTTAAATTTTATGTAAAAATGATAATATGGTGAATGCCGGAATGTATTTCTCTACTTCTTTACGATGGTAGTAAAAAAAGTAAACCAAAGTCAAATTTAATTTTAATCATATAAATAATTTTTGTGAAGAGATATTTTAATAAACCTCCTTGCATGTGGCCTGACTGGGAGAATCATTACTATTTTCCAAACGAACCCTTGGCTTGGCTGATACTAAGCAGAAGACTTACTCAATCGATAAAAGGCTTCAAACAAAATTTTATGAATATTATTAAACTTAAAGTAAATAATCAACTCAAACTTTCTTAAAATACTCTTTAATATAAGTACAATAGTTTGCAAGAACATCTCAAGGAAATATAAATATTGAAAGACTCCTCAACTCTAATTATCAATAAAGCCTCTGCTATTAAAGAAGATTATCGGGACAAGACCCGCGAAATCTTAATAGCTAGAAGGTATATCAGAAGTTCTGTGAAATGCAAGGAGGCTTACCAAGAGCTAGCAGAAGTATATAGTGATCCCAATGCAATATATTTTGATGATTCAAAACACCTCTATCTGCATCATAAAGAGATACAAGTCAAATGACTTTAGTACATTGAATATACGGATATGTAATATAGCCGAAGTGAAATAATTGAATGAAAGGATTGTAGTACATAAAATATACTCAAGGTGAATGTAAAGAAAGAAATGAGTTAAATCGACAACTATCACTATGAACTTAGTGATGATACAACATCTTGTCCACCCTACATGAGTTGTTCCATATTTTGCTGAAATATAGAACCTCTGAACTAAGAGGATCCTCTAAGAATACATATTTATCTAAAAAGTATGATCTTCTACCTATGTATGTAAGACGGTTCATGGGGGATGTGAATTATTTTAACTCTCTCTCATGTCTGTGCGAAATACTACTCCTAATAATATATAATGTTGATCAAATGTATAAAAATATTGTCACGCCCCCAGTATACACAATGGACATGGCCGGTACTGTTGAACCTTCCAATGAATCCTTGGCATGACTGACTACATAGTTGAAGACTGACTCAAGAAAAATAGGGACTTCAAAATCAAAAATAAACTCAAAATTCTCAACAATATGTGAACTCAAAAATATCTCGATATGCTTGTTTAAACATAAATAATTGACTCTATGACATAAAATATCAACAGGAGAATAGTGAAAACAAACCAACTACTAATGTCTATGATACCTCTAAGGATATTGATTCATGTCCGGAGAAGACCCTCGACAACATAAAAATATAGAAATAACTATGTGAAGATCTCCAAAATGCAAGGAGGATCATGATATGCTAGCTAAAGTACAAATAGTATCAACAAAGTTCTAGTTGATGAACCTTAATACTTGTATCAGCATCATAAAAAGATATTGGTGCAAGGGAAAAACTGAAAGAGATACAGCTGAAATGATAACGAGGGAAGACAATACACACCTCAAATCAACTAAAATATGAAAGCAACATTAAGAGACGCAACATATAATGCTTGTAAAATAGTACATTTCAACTTAAAATGTATAAAATTACAATAGTATACTCTTTGTTCTTATTTGAGATATTCTCTAATCGACAACCATCACTATGAGATAAGTGATTATACAACGTCTCGCCCGTACTATCACAACTATCCTATACCATTTTGCGATATATAATACCTCAACTAAGTGGATCCACTAAGCTTTGTCGTAAGGAACATACGATTTTTTTAAAAAGTATGATAATTTACCCATGTTAGCATAAATTGTTTATGAGGAATTTGAGTTGTCTGAACTCGCCCCCATATCGATGCTCAATATTATCCCAAAATAAATATGAATGCTCAAATGTATAAAACATGACTCTTCATCAATTTGAGGTAGTTACTCAAAAGATTATTTTAGAAAAGGTAATACTCAAAAACTCCTCATAAACTTATTTAGAAATCAATTTTTCACTCTTTCAAATGTTGAAGTGTTACACTTGGAAATGGTTAGTTCCCTATACTCATTTTAAAAAATAAAATAAAACTCTCCTCATTCTCGATCTCATTTTACTCAAGATTTAGTTCAATTTATGAGCAATTGAAAAAGAATTCTAAAAATGACTAAAATGGACATCGTGGATTTTCCTCTTTAACTTTTTTTAATTTGAAATTTGAATAGATAAATGTTATTAGGATATGTAGGATCTATCAAGGATTAATCAAGACTTTAAAAGTTAAAATCAATAAAATAAAAAACATATAAATCAAATGAAGACAGCAGAAAAGAAGGATGAAAAAGAAAAGGACCTTCTTACCGTGGAGAACTGAGTGGCGCAGGGTGCCATCCCCAAAACTACTAGAGAAGTTTTGGCTGCACTACTAAAATACCACACCATGCCCAAACTACTGACAAGTACTCCTGGCATAGTGGTGGCGCGCCGCTTTACATCCGCGCCCAGAAATCCAATGAATTTTTTAATCTAATTTGTGGGTCTTAACTAATATAGAATTGAGTGATTTATTTTAAATCATTTTTTATTTACAAGCCTGAAACGAATTCATCAATCTTTATCTAAAATCTAACTCATACTAAATTTTAATAAACTAAAGAACTCAAAGCCGCCACAGTTATGGAATGAATAAAAATTCAATAACAATGTCAAAAATCTATTAATAAGAGATTTCATGAAAAAATTAGAGGTATGTCCTGTGGTTGAACAATCCCAACACAGTGAGAAGCTTACATACCTAGAAAAGAATGATGTTCTTGGTTAAATTCTCCAAATTCTTGATGGATCGTATCCCTTTTCTAGTCTCCAAACCCTTCTATCAAACTCTAAGCATTTAGGAACATGAAAAATTAGTAGAAATCATATTAGACCGTTATTTGGGTGAGAATTTATTTTAGTCCTAGCAGTGGTAGAAAAAGACCAAAAACCTTTTCTTTAAACGAATGAAAAATCGACATAAGAGAGGCTTTATTTTCATGGCCATAACTTTTTACTCCAAGCTAAAAAATTAGCAAACTTTGCGGCGTTGGAAAGAGGCCTCAAAGATTGTTGATTTAATACCTCACGAGAAACCTAATTCTTTATGTTCTCAAAGATATGATCATTGTAATTTGATCCAAAACAAAAAGATGATCGTAGTCTGAGGTGTTATAAACATATTCTTCCTTTTGTTTGAGATAACTACTAAACTATATTCTTAAAAGAGTTAATTTCTCTAACATATATTTGGAACTAATTTCTAATTGAGAAAACGAGGTTTTTGTTATCTCTATGTAAAACTACATTTGGGTAGAGATAGTTACTCAAAAGGGGCCTGTTTTAGAGGTAACTATTATGTACTCAATATTTCATAAAAAAATTTACTTTTTTTTAAAAAAATAATCTTTTTCTTCATGTAAAAATGAAACATATGGGATGTACTTGGTTTCCTTATGATCTTTCTCAAACACCTCACGCATCCTCAAAAGCACAAATGTTAGCTTTAAAAGATTGTCAAAATTGATAACTCAAAATAGGTTTTATGTTGTAACATAGACATGAACGCATCAACACAAGGATCTCAATATGAATATTGAAAAATCAATACTAAAAAATAAACGATACTATTCATCTCAAGAAAACTCAATTCATATGATTCATGCTACAATATATACATGAACGATCAACTCAATGATCACTCTACAGAATTTACAACAATAAATGATTAGACATAGTAATTCAAAAATCAACAACTTAAGAACTAAGAACTTAATATAACCTTATCTAAAAAAATACTCAAATGTAAGGACAAAACCTTATATTACTTTTTAGCATATTAAAGAAGTAGATGTAGGACATAAGAATGAACTAGTATAATATTATGATTGCCTTATATATGTTAATATGAAGATTTTAAAATAAAAGTTTTTGTGGAGACATGATTTATCTTTACCTTGAGGAGGAATAATAGAGCGGAAGAATATGGGAAAACTTATGTGGGAGGATTTTCTTTGTATCTTGGATTTTCCTCTTGAAGGTTTTAGAGTTCTTATTGGGGAAGAGGAACCCTGTGTGAGTTTTATGAGAATTCTTAAAGACTTACTGTTTTATTGATGGAAACTAGTTAGTTGATGTATATACTAAATAAATACTCAAAAAGGACTTAGAATAAGGTTAAAAAAATATGGGAAAGACAAAAGCATCCCACACATAAATATTGAGTAAGTGCTTTAAAAGAAGGTTTCATAAACCATTTAAGGTTCACGGCCAATGAAACCTCAAATGTATGATATTGCTTCACTAAAATTGGCATAACCATTTTTACTCCAAACACAAACTAAGACAACTTTGTGGCATTCAAAAGAAGATGCAAATGGCTTTATTTTTACAGTTAAAGGGGCATATGATTTATTATGTGCTCAGAGATATGATAATCTGAAGTTGATAAAAAACTTATGGGTACCCTCACGAATGACTTCACGCTCCATGTCAAGCTTTATAGACCGTCCAAGTGTCTTTGAACCTTCAACAGTGTTGGGCTTAACATCACGAGTGAGGTGATGGGCGGTGGTCATCTTCTGGCTCATGAAACTTTTCCTAAAGAGGCTATCAATGTTTGCCCTTCTGCATGGTTCGTTTTACAGTCATAGACACCCTGTACGGACCGTAAAATCTTCGGTACTTGAGCACTTGTACTCAACAGAGGCATTTTCCCTTTTACATTCCAAATTTAAGTTTCCTAAGTGTTTCAATATCTCACCCCTTGGGAAAGTTATACCTTTAATGACATAAAACTAAGCATAAAAAAGTGCAGAAAAGTGTCTAACAATCAAACACAAAGTACAAAAAATTCACATAGCATAAACTCTATATATCAACTTAAAAAGTATTAAACAAATGGTTAGTACCTTGGTCTGAAATTGATTTAGAGGAAAAAAGGTCATGCTATGTCTTCTTCATATCTTCCTTGGACTCCCAAGTAGCTTCCTCAACTAATTGGTTCCTCAAGAAGTCTTTATCTAATGCAACTTTTAGTTTTAAACCTACGAACTTGGAAATCAAGGATCTAAACTGGAATCTCCTTATTGGACAAGTTGTTATTCACTCCAATACTTTCAGTTGGGACAACAAGTGTATGATCACCCAAGAACTTCTTTGGCATAGGAATATAAAACATTGGATGAGTTGATTCTAGTTCTAGTGGTAGATCAAACTCATAAGCTACATTACCAACCCTCTTTGAAATTCGTTAAGGACCAATTTATCGGGGATTGAGCTTTCCTTTGTCATGCAATCTCATAGCACCATGCATGGGTGAAATAGATATATCATATAATCAACCTCAAATTCTAAATATTTTGTTCTAACATCAGAATAAGATTTATCATGACTGTACAAAATTTTTAACTTCTCCTAAATGGTCATCACCTTATCCATGTGTCACGATCGAAATCTAGACCCCAGACGAGATCGGCGTCGTTGACCTCTCAGAGGTCACAGACAAGCCTACATATGTCATCTTCACTTCATGTAGGTTAATTTTTGCGGAAAATTTCAACTTTTTGTTATTTAACAATTGGTATAAGACATTCTACTTAAACTCATAAATTTTCACAATCAACCATCTAACATTAAGCTCATCAAATGAAAGAAATAGTTTAATACTACATAAAATGTATTCTTGCTAAAATGGATCCAATACAAAGTCTAAAATGAAATACAAATGGAACATGCTCCACTAGCTAAAGCCTACATCGAAGCTAGATAATAACAGTAGATAGCCTTGAAAACGTGAGGGCTTACCAAGTCTGGATGAAATCTCTACATCTGAATAGCAGCAAAATCGTACCGTAAGATTTAACATCCACCTGTGATTCCACCTAAAAGTAGATATTTGCATGGATTTAGTACACACTTGTACTAAGTATTGGTATATGCAATCACACACCAAGGAAATGCATGAGAAAGAATAGATCTTTCCTGACAACATGATTTATGGAAAGTTAAATCAGTTGACTTGCCAAATTTTGATTAGGAATGTCAATGGACCTTCAAATTTTGGATTAGGAAAGTCATGCCATGAGTGTAACATGCATCATCAAACTTATTATTTTGCAAATAGCACATAACATATTTCACATATCATATAACTTAGTTCATATCATTCTTTCATATGCCATGAGACCTTAGGATAATGGACTTGACGTTAGGACTTCCCAAAATGAGGGCTAAACATATAGGACCTCAACTATGGAACCTTCTTTAGCAAATACAGAGTCTTCTTAATTCATTCATAAGTACTTCATCCATTCATTCATAAGGCACTGTAAACACCTGCTATACCGAGGATGTAATTTAACACTCTTATCGGTTTGCTGTGCAATGATCAAGAATAATTTAGTATCATTACTTCAGTCTAGCTCACATCTTGATAATCTTATCCTAACACCTTTGGTATCATTCATTTCATTGTGTACATAATTGAGGATGGTCTCATTAATTCATTGTGAACTTTAACTTTAACTGACATAGATCATATGAGCATTATTAAATCATGTGTCTCCCCCACACCTAAAAGAGGTGGAATCACCTACCAAAGTTACCGAAAATATGATAGCGTACATGGGAATTTAATCCTGCTGGATCCCTATATTGGCACTATATGTTTGAAGACTAGGAGATATAAAGAGACCCATACACGGCATGCCAGATCGTCTCATCTTATGAGAGTTATGTGAACATCCGCCCTTTGTGAAAGAAGGCATCACCGCTCATAGCTAGTATATCGGTGCTCAGTATAAAGTTCCATTGCATTAAACTCATATATCATGGAAGTTGGCTTCTAGTATAAGGACATCATAACTCAATAGATTATTTGACATCTCATGATTAGTATTAAGTGTGTTAATATAAATACTTCCATTAGAGTGTTCATAGAGACATGTCTCTTAATTAACTTTACACTCTCATAGGTGAGTAGTTCTGGTAACATTTACATAGGCTCATTTGGGATTGCTCTCAATTTAACATTAGCCTCATATCATGTTTTCACCATATTCATTAACATTATCACATTTTCTTTTAATAACTACTCACCCTTTTTTTTCTTGAATATTCATTTCATTATATGCCAATGTACTTGGCCATTTAGTGTGTTTAAAACTCTTACTTAACCCTTGTAGGGTTTCCTCATTTTATTTTTAATTTCATCATTTCATTGTTCATTTCATCAAATGCCAATGTACTTCGCAATTTAGTGAGTTTTCCACTCGTACTAAACCCTTCTAGGGTTACTTCATTTCATTATATACATCTTAGGGTCACTTATTTTTAAACGTATGATAGGCTTATGGGTCTATACATACAAGCCATGAGGCTTCATTTATAGTTAGTTAACTGACTCATATCTTTCTATGATTATGTAGTAAAAGACTTATGTATCTTGTGTGTATGCCAAGATCTCAATTTCGATGTGTGTAGGTGGCATGATTATTGAACATTTTATTCACGGATGACTTATGTATCAATACGGAAATTTGGGCAAGGGCACCCAAGTTTGAACCCCTTGGACAATATTTACATTTATCATTGACTTTATTTTCAGTCTTCATGAAATTTGGACTCTAGATTGAGCCCCAACATCAACATTCTCTCTTTATTTTTTCTCCTTGAATTCTCCTCTTATTTGGCCTAAGGGTTGTGGGATCGAACCCCCACAACCCCTTTAATTTTTTTCATTTAATTCTTCTTTTCCAATTTGTATGGACCATGAGGTAGTGGAATCGAACCCCCCACAACCTCTCTTTAATTTTTCTTTTTTTTTTTAACAAGGGGATGTAAGGTTCTAGGTTCAAATCCCCACAACCTCTTTATTTTATTTTTAGTTAAAGTTGCTTTGGCTACGCATTGGTTGTGAGGTTGTTGGATTGAGCCACCCATCCTCACTTTATTTTCTTATTTATTTCTCCCTTTCTCCTTTCCATCCTTGAGGTCATGGCTTCGATTCCGACGCCTCCCATTTTATTTATTTAAATTTTTTCTCTCTCCCTTCTCAGATAGTACATCCCATTTGGGATCCCCCTGACCCCTTTTCCTTTCTTTTGAATTTAAGGTGTCACACGGGTGAGGTCACATGTTCGAATCCCGGTGGCCTCATCCCTTTTAAAACCAATTCAATTTCAAAATTACTCCTCTATACTTTAGCCTAAACGAAACTTATTATTTTTCCTGGAAACTAGTCATTTACTTACCTTATTTTCACTAATATTTCAACTTTAAAACTTTGGAAAAGTCATGGATAATTTAACACTTTGTTGGCGGGTATTTCATCGATTCGTTTAACACATTCTTAGGTGTAGATTCATTGTTATTTTTTCTGCAACTTTCCCCTTAAAATTAGTCAAATACATACACCTCATATGAACATCACGAATTACACATTCGATGCATGTTAATTTCAGCCATAAAACTAACCATTTTAAGACTTCAAAACGGATAACAACAAGAACAAAAATTTACATATTGCACCACATCATTTCCTGTTGACATCATTGAACATGCTTGCTATTTCCAAACACAAAATCACAAATAATATCATATTTCTCACATAGCTACCAGCAACCAAACAGACAACATGATTTCTAACCTAATTTGGATTGAAATCGGAAGGAGACTAGGGACAAGGAGTTCAACATTTAACTTTTACCCCACTTAAAAGTGCTGCCAAAATCCTCCCCTAAACCTTTAACACAATCCCCTCGAGAAGATGATATAAAGTTTTTATTTCTTAAGTTAGCTTGCTTGCTTGTATATATTTTTTTGTATGTTCTTGGAGTGTATAGAACTTTTGATTGCTTTATAATATTTTTATCATTTGTTTCTGCAGCCAGGAAAAACCGAATGAACCAGAGATATAGAGAGATTTAGGCGTGACAGAGAGAGAGCTTGTGTGAGATAGTGTCTCTTAAAACTAGGATAATTGGCAAGACTTAGTCATTTTCAAAAAACATCAATTAATAAATAAATAATAATAACAAAAATCTGTTTTTTTTTCTTTTTCATAAATCAGCCATTGATTATAAATTTATTAAATTAATTCACCAATTAAAAAAAATCACATTAAATAGTTGCTCCTACCTAGGTTCGAACCTGGGTGGAGCAAGACATCATATCAAGGGCTCAATTTCGGCCCTATCTCCCCAAAATGCCTCTCCAAGCTTAACTAACTCTTCGTATTCGAGAGCCCTATATGGTTAGACCCAACCTTTGCAAGCTTAAATAACTCCCCAAGTTAGTTGACTTGGCTTTAGTAAGGGTTCTAAGGTCTGGTTCTACGCGCATAAATCTGTGTGAACCCTGGTCTAATCGTACGCATTCTTGACACATTAAGCATTTCTTATCTTATTCATTTTTAGGGTTGTTACACTATCACTTAATGAACCGTATATTTTCCTATCAACGCTGTTTCACCAACCTAAAACCACCTAATATAAAATCTACACCTCCGCTCATACAGAGCCTCATACAGAGCCATCTAAATGTTGGAATGGTAACTACTATTGTATGTAAACTCAGTAAGAGGTGAGTGGTCGTCCAAATTACATTTGAATTTAAAAATACACACTCTCAACATTTCCTCTAAGGTGTGCATTTTGCGTTCTACTTGACAAGTATTGAAATCCGTATTAATTATTTCCCACTTTTCTATTCTTGAAGAGGTCTGTATTAATAATCTCCCACTTCTATTCTGGAAGGGGTATATTTTGAGCTACACCACATAGCCTTTGATTTTTTCATCCTTGGATTTCTTGAAATTTGGGCAATTAGGAAAAAACTAGTCAATGCATCACTTCATGCCACTCCATCGATAGATTTCCCTCAAGTCACGGTACATCTTTTTGGCATAAGGATAAATCGAATATCGGAAATTAAAGGATTATTTTATGATTCTCTCTAGGATTTCATCAACACTTAAATACCACAAGTTACCTTGATACCTTAGCACACCACTCCCTTTGTGAAAAGACCATCACATTCGACTTATGCCTACTTACCTTCAACATAAGTAAAATGGGTTCCTTGTCCTACTTTTCCTTCACTTCAAAATATACTGAAAATTCAAACCTTGCATCATGAACACTTCGTTTTTACTGGGATATAACAAATAGACACCTAGATGTGCACGTCTTTGAACTTCCTAGGCCAATTGTTTCTACCTTCCCTTACAGGAGAAGTACTCCTCATGGACAACCTGCTTAAGGAATCAGCAACAACATTATCCTTACCTAGATTGCATAGAATGCTCAAATGATAATATGTGAGTAGTTTTATCCATTTCCTTTGTCAAAGCTTTAGCTCGTTCTTACATATTAGAGACTCTTGTAGTCGATGAGCTCATCCTCATGAACACCATAGAGATAGTAATGCTACATCTTGAGAGAAAAGTATTGTTCCAAACACGAGTTCCCAGGTCGGGATCTTATTCTTGAGAATCATAACTGGTTTGGAGGCATTGACCGTAAAATACCATTCTGCCCCAATGCACAACCAAGTCTAACTAGGACCCATCGCAATAAATAACAAAACCCTATTTATCCTCTTGTAGTGTCAAAATTGGAATAGTGGTTAACAATGTTTTCAATTCCTAAAAGCTTTTCACACATGCTTCATACCATTTGAATGTAGCTATTTTCTTAGTCAACTTAGTTAACGTGGATGAAATAGATGAAAAACCCTAACAGTTTTTATATTAACTCATCAATCCCAAGAAACTCTTTATATCAGTTGGGAAGGTGGGTCTAGGATAATTCTACATTGCTTCAATTCTCTTAGTTTTTACTCAAATCCCATCACTAGAAAAAATGTGGTCCAAGTATGTCGTGGACTCAAGTCTAAATCTCTATCATTGAGAGTTTAGAGGACTATTATGAGAGGAGTAGCATTGTCCTCTTCATTCTTTTTAATATATACATATGCCATCAATAAATATTACAAAAAACACGCTGAGATGCTTTTTAAATACTCACTTTAATATAATGTTGACAAAAAATAGAGTACATGAGGGAAGTAAGATGTTAGCTGCAATAAATATGAGTTACACGAGGGAGAGACCCTAACCTTTAGATAAGTGCAGCGAAGGGTGGCTAGATCACAAGAGTAACATGAGCATTAAGAGGTGTATCGAGGTGGTATGTAATTAGAAGAGGTCTGAATTAAGGTTATGAATTTTTTCTTATTTGTGCCTAGATTGTATAATTGAGTTTCCCAATAAGGGATATGTTGGTGCAAGTTTCATTTTACTAAGAGATAGAAAAAGCACACTTAGTAGCCAATAAGAAGTCAACAGAAACATCTTAGGAAAATATTTTAGTATTTTCTTAAGTAGAGTTCGATAGTCATGATATAAAATTTTCCCAAGTGTTACAGTAAAAGGAGATATAGATCAGTTCAGAGATGATTCACTTGGTCCATAACTTTCAAGTTTTAGCTTTAGACTTAAGGGGGAGTTCATAAGATTAAAAATCAAGTCAAGTATTGAGAATAATATAATAATGTATTCAAATGAGTATGAAGGATATATTTTGAAATGTACTTTTAGTAAAGGAGTGATGTTCAAAGGAGAAGGTTACTGATCTTATCTTGATGACGATGATGTGTCATAATTCCATCTGAAGTTATAATGATAGAGTAAGTGGAGGATGAGGTTTAACAATGGGAAATAGTTAAATTATAACCCTTAGATAGTTTCTCGTAGTAATGGGGGGAAATCTAGCTGGTATGGCAGAGATGGTGAGAGAATAAGAATTTCATAAAGAGCTGGTTAGTATGAGTCTATGAAATCGTTAAACAACTAAGCTTGAATGTGATGTTGTTAAAAAATATATTGTTCTTGATATAAGCTAATGTTGATTAAATGTGGTTTTAAAGACTAATACTTTTGTGATGAGATTTGTTATAGAGAGGTATAAAACTCAGGATTAAGGTTAAGCTTTAATATAGTAAGAGTGTGTCATCATATTCTCTTGTGGGAACTATAAGTTGCAACCAAGGGGGTATGGTGATGAGGAGAGAAGAGCATAGATCAGGAGTGTTTCTAAGCTTAACAACTAGTAGAAAAGATGACTATGTCCATAACAACATCACTCTTGAGTTGTATTGTAACACCCAAACATTTTTGAGCTAAGACTTGATTCATCTTCATGTTTAATACCATTGTTTTGAGTGATTTTAATTTTTCTTAGATGTTAAGGTCACTAAAACTTCCTAGCATAAAGTTGAGTTGGAATTTTTCCTTCCAATTGAATTTCTATATCAGATTAATTCTTTAGTGAACAATAAAACACAATGTCAATACTTCTTTTTTAGGGAAACAAAGAAGAATTCAATGAGACAAACAAAATTTCCCCACATCCCACTAACCCAAACATGAATTTGTCACTTGTGTTAGGTTTACGAATCTAAGGATATTTTGAGAAAAACAATCGATATTGTGTGAACTGGGGCTAAAATGAGAAGAAATATCTGTTATATTGTTGAAATCGAGTGGTGGCGCAACGTGTCATGAATTCAATGGATGGATAGAGCGTTGCGCTTGCAATGCACCAAGATGACACCTCTAAAGTTTAGGGGTTGGCGCCCTACACCTGGAATGTGTCAAGGCCAGTTGCCCCCACAATTTTCATTTTTTTTGCTCCGTCTAAGTTCATTAAAAATTTATTGTTTGTTTATTCATGATTAAAACTATCCATAGTACATATAATCATTGAAAAATGTTATATATCATCATCTTAATCCTTCATTAATTTTAAAATTTGATGTACAGTTAAAGGTAATGTCTAAGAAAGTCTCTATGAGTCTTTTCAAGTAGTCTTCTACAATTACTTATAATTTTGTAAGACATGAGTAAGTTAATATGAGAATAATAACAGTGTATTAATGAGCCTAAATTATCATTGATATCCTTGAGTCAGGTCGTTCATGCCCATAAATTCCGCATATACTCAACAAATTGAGTATACTAGAGAGAAGCAGTATCTTCTAGTGCGAAATTCTTGAGTATTAAATTCCTAATTTTTTTGATACTATATTTCATATATATGGATTGCCATATCTTATACAAGGAGGTCCTTGAGGTGAGTTGGTCATGCCCATAATCTTCAATGAACCCTACGAGTCGAGCATTTCTTAAATGACAAGTATCATTGAGTTGTTTAGTGATGGGATCATTGAATTTATAGTATTGAGTTCTATATATTGTTATTTAAACCCTTGAATTGAGTCATTCACGTCCATAATTTGCATGAACCCTATTTTGGAAAGTCTTTTACAATTATCAATAATTTCTTTAAAGACTTGAGTAAATGAGTATGAGGATGAGGAAATTTGGGTTTCATTTATTTTATAATAAATATAAGGAAGCTATGTATGTAGCACCCCGTATTTAAAACAAACTAGAAATTAAATTTTTAGAAATCTGCAGGTGCAACCGACGGTTACCATCGATGGACCGTTGTCTGATCTATGTCCCGTACTATGCATCCGTCATTGAGTCTAAAGCCATAAGAAAACTTAACCCAAAAAATTTAACTAAGCATCGAACGACGGATGGACCTACAATTTGTAGGTCAAAATACAGTCGTAGTATGTATTTGTTGATCAAGACCTCATCTACCCAAACTCTGACAACAACCACGATTGACCAGTATGATCTGTAGATGGACCTACGGATAGTAGATTTGACCATAGGTGAATATTAGGAGATAGTTAGGGGGGAAATGTAGTTGGGTCAACTTTAAATGATCATAACTCCTAGAACAAAATTATTTAGGTGTTCCATTACCTATGAAATCATAGATAATTGAATTATGCCTTTTTATAAAAGGCTTGTCGAATAGACCAAACATACAGACCTAAATGACGAACCTTCAAATAACGAAGGCCCGTCAGTCCAGTTTTTCATTTGGTCTAGCGACAATTAACTCAGGGGTCTTTTAATCTTTTCCTACTTTGTTTATACCCTAAGATACGTCATTTTGACCCTAAATCATCATGTTTTAGTCATTTAAGACTATAAACATGAGTAAAATTTACCTAAATCAAAATGATAAATCAAAACATAGGAAATTAGACGCAAGAAAGGGGAAAAAGGCCAAGAACCCTAGTTCAAGCACGCAACAAGGTTCAAGTAGTTCCAGCCCCAAAATATAAATATTTCTCCGTGAATTTCTAGGTTCAGGATTATCTCATTTTTAGAGTTGTTTTTGTTGCCCGAATACAACATAGAAAAATGTTTATCATCTCTTTGAAGATAGTGACTTATAGCAAAAGAAACTTACTCTAAGGGTGTGTTTGGTATAAAGGAAAATGTTTTCATGGAAAATATTCTTAGAAAATGTTTGCCCGGAAAACAAGTAGAGATTTTATTTATTTTCTCATGTTTGGTTGGTGAGTACAAAATATTTTCCAAAAAAATATTTTAGTGTATGAATTTTGAGTGAAATATGTTTTTGAGAAATATATTTTATTTTGTACTATAGTGAAAAATAATTTTTGAACTTGAATTTTTTAATATATTTTTTTCATCGGGTTGGGGAGGTGTTTAAAATTTGACTTATATATTTTTAGTTCTGGGGGGCGGGTAGGGTGTATGGGTTGGTAGGGGCTGGTAGGGTGTGTGCCAGGCTGGTAGGAAGTGTATTTGTGGCTGGTAGGGTGGGGTTGGTAGGGCAGTGGTTGGATGAGAGTTTTGAAATATTTTTTACTTATCTTTTGAAGGAAAGTCATATTCCTTAAATTTGAGAAAAGTGAGTTGATTTAGACCTTAGTTTCCTTAGTTAATATAAAAAGGTGCCCAAGGTAAAAAAAAATTAAGCTTAGAAAGGGGTAATAGGACCTTAATTTAGTTAAGGTGTGTCTTTGATATTTCGGTCATAATCTAGAAGGATACTTGTGCATTTTTCCTTATATTCATAATTTCACAAAGGGAAATAGTTGAAATTATGATTTACCCTATGCTCTTGAATATTTTTCTAAATAGGTGTGCTTGCCTTAAGAATTACACTTAATATGTCATATAAGGAGTATCATGCAAGATTATAGAATAATATTATGTGTTAAAATAATATAACTCAATGTTTACTATTTTTTTCTTTCCTACTAATTGAGATGGTGTTTTGATTATATAGTCATCCTTTTTTTAATTAGATTGAGATTATACTACAATTCAATCTTATATTAATTAGTCATTCTTAAGCTACATCAATGTTTAAATACAAATCCTAGACTTTAGATTCTACACCGCACATGTTCTTTTTATCATGAAGTTTAGTTGTTTTTGTATGACTAGAATCATCATACGTTGTGTTTTATGTGAAGAAGAGAGAGATGACTTTCTAGGAATTGAATCAATAGTCTCAATGGCATACACCGTATCCACCTCAAGAGAATACACTTTTTGACACATATATTAGATCCTAGAGCAAGAGACAAACCGCTCTCCCATAACAAAGCAAAGGAGGATTCATGGTCAGAAGAATCCATGCTTCAAGAGAATCCCCTTTTTCGCTTGGTTACGTGACTAGAGTAATATGTGTCACAGAACCATGTTTTTCTGCTTTCAAATCAAAAGTACTAAATTCAAAATTTTTATTCATGTGCAATAATTCATTCGTAATCTTTAGTGATTGGTTTTTCTTGATAGCATATAAAAAGAACTAAAATTCAAATTTTAAATAAACACAAAATGTGAAGAAGTGAATGGTTACCTTGTTCTAGTTTGAACTAAAGGAGTCTCCTTGGAAAAAGTAAAATTAGAATAATTGTTAGCCCCTATATCAAGATGTTGTATATCAATCAATTCTGTTGGTGATGTAGTTGTATGTAGAACACACACTACTATTGTTGGTGATAGAGGAAAAGAGATCTGTTGGATAAGTTGAGCTGGTTGAATGAACTGTAATTACAACTGTTGCTTATAATTTTGGTTCATGATTATGACGTGATCATTTATTTTTTTCCTAGTAAGCACTGAGCAGTTAGAAAATCTAAAGAGAAAATTTATGATAATCTATTAAAAATAGTCATGTTGTTGACACCCAATTTTGACTTAACATTTTCAAAATTCGCAATTTTGAATTATTATTTATTTAATAGCTTCAAATAATTTTTTTAATTTAGTTTATGAAAGTTTATCGATAACTATCTTCATTGTAGAAAAATTTAAGATTTTTGTTAGTTATTTTTTTTAAATTGCATTTCACATGTCATTAGTTACGTTGATTATATTTTTTTAAAATTTCATTTTTTATTTGTTACATTTGTTAATATTTGTGTGAATTTAGGACAGTCTAAAATTTAGTCAAATAAAAAAGTTTTTTAGGAATACTATTGCAAAAATTTTGGGCCACAATTCTAAGCCCATAATTTTTTGGTGTGGATAATATTTTGGAGGACAGAGGATGAAAAAAAAAGGAGAGAACCCTAAAAAGTCCACTCTCTTTTCCTCTCCCTCACAAAAATCAGTCGCCTCCTTCAAAAATCCCCAACCAACGCCTCCCCTCTCCTCTCTTCCTCCTCGCCGCCTCTTCCTCTCCATCTGCCTTTCTTCTTTCTCTCTCCCCTTCCTCTAACTCTTCCTCGGCATCCCTCATCTATTCCCCCGGCGCCACTCTCCTGGAAAATGTCTTCCATAAAGCCCAAGACGATCTCGTTAACTGGAGGGGTTCCGACATGTCCATTATGGAAATGAGCCACCGTGGAAAAGAATTCCTTTACATTATTCAAAAAGCAGAATCATATCTGAGAGCCCTTCTTAATATCTCTGATGAATACACCATTCTTTTCCTTCAAAGTGGGGACACCACCCTGAGCCTCCATTGGCCTATGTAACTGCTATTTCAGCAGTTTGTGCGATTTTCTCTAATGTATCGGTTGTTCCCTCTGCCGCCGCACTTGTCATCAAGGCGTTGAAAGAGCCGGAACGTGATAGGAAGAAGACGAAGAACACCAAGCATAACCGTAACATCACACTTGAGGTCGTCATTGAAATTGCTTAGGTGATGCAACCTAGATCTATGGCGAAGGATTTTAGTGGAACCGTTAAGGAGATCTTGGGAACTTGTGTATCCGTTGGTTGTACGGTAGATGGAAAAGATACTATGGATTTCCAGCAAGATATTACTGATGGAGATGTGGAGATTCCTCAGGATTGATTGCTGATTGACGGGATAAGAGTGAATTATAAACTTGTTATTCCATTGATGGAGGTATCCAGTTTACGATGAGTTCCAACTCCGATGGACAACAATCGAAACTCCAATCGTACACTCGATTTGCAACAATGGTAAAACTCAAATATTACTTTGATTATATTAAATTTTTCTTAGTATCTCCTATTTTCTATCATTATTATTGTTCTTTTGAAATTTTGTTTGCTTAATGTGTTACTCTTTTTTGTCAAATTTTGTTCATTGTTGTGTTAGTATTTTTGTTTAAATGCCTTTTTTATGTATTTGTTCATGAAGTGTTTATTTCCATTTATGTTACTGCTTTAGTTTTGTTTTTGACTAGTTTTATTATTGATTATTATATTCATTTGCAACTAGATGCATCATTTCTTGAAGTTGCTGATTTATTGTATTATTATTATTATGCTTTTGTTTTGTTTAGTTTATTATTATTGTCATATTATTTTATAATCATTATCTCATCTTAAGATTATTATTGTTATTATTATTCTTGTTAGTTGTGTTATTGTTGTTGAAATTCTTTTATTATTATTATTTTTATCTTTCTCGTTATACGATAGTATTTGTCTATCCTATTATTGTTCTAAGAAGTTTCAGCAATTCTTTGTTATTATTTAAATTAGTATTGTTATTATCTTGTCATGTTTAAGTTTTTTTTTGATCTATTCTTGGTTACTTCGATATTGATTTCATGCTGAAAATTTTTATTTGTGAAATTGGCCAATGAAAATCTATCCGTCAGGTTTAGAAGCCTTTTTCATTTTAAAAGACGGAAATTTTTAGTTTAAGTTCATATAAATTATTTGTTTAAATTGTTAAATTGGTCAATGAAAAATCTATCTGTCGGGTTTAGAGGCCTTTTCCATTTTAAAAGACGAAAATATTTTACTTTATATTCACATAATTTGTTTGTCTAAATTGTTAAAATGACAAATGAAAAATTTATCCGTTGTGTTTAGAGGCCTCCCCATTTTAAAAAGACAGAATATTAATTTAAGTTTATATATTTTATATGTTGAAATTGGGAAATGAAAAAAAAAACTCTCCATCCATTTTGGAGGTCTTCCCAATATTAAAAAATGGAAATCTAATTTAAATTTATATACAATTTGAATTGTTGAAATTGGCCGACGAAGAAATTATTATCGATTTCCAAGGCCTCTCATTCTCATAAGACTTATTTTTATTTTAAGTTGTTATTAGGTTTATCAATTTTAATCATAGTTATTCTTTAATAACACTTTTATTGAGTGTGCTTACAGGTACCCAAAACTTTCTTCCTTGAAGCCATTCGAAAAAGCTCGAATCATATTTTTATGTCATTTTTATGTCAAATGTTAGGCAAACATTTGACGGATAATTATTTTATTTTATTGTTTATATTGCATGTTTATTATATTTGTACATTATTTTATTCTCCTCAATTTGGAAAAAAATGAATTCAGTCGGGAACCACAATTGTGGATTTCGAAGGATGCCTAATCCCTTACCTTCGGAATAACTTGAACCCATTACCTAGAATCAAATTGGTTTCGTAGATATTTCTTTAAAGTTAAATAATAATTGGTTTCCTATTTTTCCTAAAAATTAGGTGGCGACTCCATTTAATCCTTTGAACTCCCTTTCCCTTTTTAATATCCTTTTACTCGTTTTAAAAATTTTCTAACTTAAAGTTTTATTTATTTTTAGTAACCGCGACGTTTCGCATATTTCGACACACTAGGGATGTAAACAGAATGGCGGTTCCGCTGGGATCTTTCGAGGTTATAACCAATATGAATTTATTTATTGTTTCAAAGTGAGGAAATTTTTGCTCTATTATTATGCTATACCTTGTATTTTTATATTTCACTGATTATTTGTATATTGTATTTATTCATTATTTATCTTGTTGTGTGTGTATTATCATTGCATTCATGGCATAATATTTTTTGTCAAATGACAATTATTTCATTTCCATTAAAGAACGATTATGTGGATTCACAGTCTTTCATTAACCAAAAATTTTCTCGAGACATCCCGACGAGTGTAGTTGTCTACTTGATAGTCAATAATCGTTAACTGTCCCAGCCAAGTAGTCCACTTGGGTTACCCTTTCCACTCTAAATACAACCCACTCCTACTAAACTAGCGTAGCGCCAAACCAAATCCAAATTTAAGCGTCAACCTAAGATGACCAACACCCAAGGCATGTTGAGTTTATTAGAAAGACCACCTTCAGTCCATAATGGCTTCTAGCCTAAAAGGACGATCATACTTGTGTGTCATTTGAAGGATGTATACATCGTTTGACAAACCATTGTCCATCTGAATTAGAAGGTTATTGTAATAGTTTACTTTTGTCAAACTTGAGTTTTAGAAACTATCATTCCATCCAAAAGTTTTGACAATCGGAGATTAGAAGAATTTCAAGAGGAAGACCCTTTGGCAAAGGCTTAGAATAGGATGGTACCCCTACGTGGGATTTAATAGTTGTATTTTTTTCCTTCTTTATTTTCCCCCTAACACCATAATTATATTTCATTTATTAATAAAATTGTACTAAGTGTTTTGGGGGACTATGAAAAGTTGTCAAAGGGCGTAGTACATCCTTCGAATCGATAGGCCTACCCTAGGAATAAAAGGGTCACATATTTGTATAGGACGTGCAATAATTGTTTGTATGCTATGTGCTATATTTTAGTTTGTCTTTAATTAAAATAGTATTTATATGTTTTATTCATTATTTGTGAGATATTTTGCATTATCCATTATGTATAGAACTAACAATTGTTAGATTTTGAGTTGTTCTTCTTCACAGCGAAAAATTGATATATGTTCAAATTCAGAAATCATTATTTGTCCGAATTCGCAAGATACAAGAGGATTAGTGAAATTAGAGTCCTTGCATTTCTCAACTATATCAAGTCAAAACAATAAATAAAGGGAGTATTTGATTATGAGGTTGCATCCACTTATTTTTATTATTCTTTTGCATTATGGTCCTGCTCTCACATATTTCTCATATTTTTGTAGGGATACAGTCCCCGACATCAGTCAGGGATGGTCGTAGTGATGTCTGGATCTCGTGAAAATTGGGAAGAGACAAGGATCCAAGAAAACATTCGAAAAGAGTACAACAAGTCATTACTGTAGAAATTCGTAGGTTAAGTTCAAAAGACAATATAAATATTGACGATTAAGAGACTATAAAACATAATGGTACAAAAAAAGAAAAAGAGTAAAAAAAAACTTAATGACTACGAATTTTTAGTGGCGCTAGACCTAGGAATTTTTTTGAGTTGTCTAACTCTTTAAATTATTATATGCCTTATATGAACGAACTACGTGTACCTGATTCTCACTTCGATGAGATAAGTAGGCAACCCTTCTTTGGTATAATATTATCTTCTAAAAAAAATTTATAAAATAGGTTGTGTATATTTTCCAATCACATCTGGACGAACAACGGGTACCTGATTCTCATTTTAATGAGATACGTAGGAAACCCTTCTTGGGTACGGTATTATCTTCTCCAAAATTAAAATTAAAAAAATATTTAAAATAGTTTGTGCATATTTTCCAAGTCATATCTACATGAACTACGTACACCTGATTCTCATCTTAATGAGATACGTAGGCAACCCTTCTTGGGTTCGGTATTATCTTCTAAAAAATATAAAATAGTTTGTGTATATTTTCCAAGTCATATCTGCACGAACTACGCGTACCTGATTCTCATCTTAATGAGATACGTAGGCAGCCCTTCTCGTGTTCGGTAATTATTCATAAAAAAAAAATTGTACATACTATAACAGTCATGTCTTCAACTCTGTCGGGACCTATGTAGTTAAGAGCGTGTATATATATTCGATATGATGGAAAAGACTAACTTTGCGGTAAACTATAGATTCTCGTGGTACTTGGTATTTGTACTTTTATGATGCTTGAAAATTCTCTTGCATGCAATCAAGATAAGAATAAAATAAACCTTATCTTTCATGTGCATTGTTTGGTAAGATTTTGATCAAAGTTCAATTGTCTTACACTTTTGATCTAGAACTTCACTTGAATGTTTTTCGAGGTGAAATTAGGAGTAATGTTTTGTTTGAGAAATGATTGTCGGACTTTTTTGATCCGACTGTGCCTTTCCAAGCCTACCAGATTACATTAATCCCTACTTTTCCCATTTTGAGCCTGAAACCTTTATTTGAACAACCACATATTAACCACTACCCTTTTTGAGTTCTAACAAACACTATCCTCTCTTGGACCAACCTTCTTGATTGCACCAAGAATGTGAAAATTATAAGAGGAAGTTCATGTTTGAAATTTCCAAAATCAAAGATGTTGATTCTCCCAAAATAAAAGAAGCAAAGACCTCTAGAGAAAAGAGAAAAAGGAAGAAAGAAAAGTGTAAGAAATAAAGATAGGTAAAATATATCCTTACAAGGTCAGTGAAAGGTGGGAAGGAAAATACTCCAACAAAAAAAGAAAAAATTATTATAATAAAGAAGTGAATAAAGGAAAAGCTCCAACGAATAAGGACTCAAAAGAAGAAAAAAAGAAAAGAAGAGAACAGATAAAAAAAGGAGCTAAAAGAAAGCGTTATAAATGATAATTAAAAAGAAGATGTAAGGTGAGAGAACAATGAAGAGGATCTGACGTCAAAGGGGTACCAATTATTAAGAGCACAAATTCTGTGTAACTCTCAAGGAGGAATTAAGTCACTTTTATCTCAAATAAAAATCCTATCCATCCCTAAGACTACGTTACAAGCCAATGGCATGCCCTACATGATCTCGTTCCAAATGTTCTCAAATTAGTTGAGATTTATATTAGGGTCAAGCTTATGGTATCAGAGCCCTGTGCATTAAACATTCTTGTGAGTGTGAGTGCACTTAGAAAAATGTCCTATAATCAAATGTTTCAAATATATATGAAATAGGACTAGCCTTTGTCGTGAGGGCACTTGAAACATGAGGATTGATATAATTCAAAACCTTTGTTTGAAACAAGATGAACGGATCTTGTTGATCCTTAAGTATATTTCAGGTACCACCTTAACCTGTACGAATAACCTTAATTTAATCTTTAAAAAAAAGATTTAACTGCAATCCTAAATGTTGGTACCAATAGTGGTGAAGATTTGACTATCTCATCACATTTATTTTTGAAATTTTTTTTGTCTTTTGAGTGGTTCATTATAAAGTGTTATTAAGTTAGTCTTATATGTGTGAGACGCCTATTTTACTTCATTGGATTGTCCATCCCAAAAATGTGATATATCTTCTTGTTAGGCTTTAAATATAGCAAGGAATACCATTTTCATATTTCATCATGTTCATATTGCATTTTCTACAGATAAGCACTCATCATCCACAAGGTTGGAACTACAGTTGACCTGATTCCTGTCTCGACAAGATATTTAGGCACCACGATGGCTCGGTCATATACCCAGTGTGATTAGTGCATCTCCTTACAATAAAAACTAGTAATTTTTAAAATATTTCAAAAACTCACAATAGAGATAGCCAACAAGTCAATATTAAAGATAATTTTGAGATTTCCTAAAATTCTAACTGGGACAGAATTTTGAGGAAGACCTCAAAGTTCTGATAAGTGCTGCAAGAAGCTTAATAGCAACTAAAAAGATCATGCATCACGAGTTAATTCATGTATCACTAGTTAATATTCATGGATCGAGAGTCAATTCATGCATCACTATTTAATATTCATGCATCGCGAATTAATTCATGCATCACTAGTTAATATTCATGAATCACGAGTTAATTCATGCATCACTAGTTATTATTCATGAATCGAGAGTCAATTCATGTATTGCGAGTTAATATTCATGCATCACGGATTAATATTCATGCATCGTGAGTTAATATTCATGCATCGCGAGAAGATTTCATACCTCGTAGAAATTTATGCATCGCAAGAAGATTTCATACCTTGTGGTATTTATGCATTGCGGGAAGATATTCATGCCCTGCAGAAGATCATGCATCGAGAGTAAATAATCATGCACCGCGAGAAGATATTCATTCCTCGCAGATAGTTATGCATTGTGAGAAGATATTCATACATCGCAAGTAAATTCATGCATCACTAGTTAATTCATGCATCACTAGTTAATTCATACATGACGAGTTAATTCATGCATTGCGAGTCAATACTCATGCATAGTATAAGATCATGCATCGCTAATTAATATTCATGCATCGCGAGTTAATATATTCATACATTGCGAGTTAATATTCATGCATCGGGAGTTAATTCATGCATCACTAGTTAATAATAATGCATCGCAAGTTAATATTTATGCATCGCAGGAACATTTCTTCCCTCGCAAAGTTAATATTTATGCATCGCGAGAACATTTCATCCCTCGCAAAATTTTATGGATCATGAGAAGATTCAATTCCTCGCAAAAGTTTACATATCGCAAGAAGATTTCATACCTTGCGAATTTATCCCTCGCGAAAAGATTCCATCCCTCGCAAAATTTACGCATCACGAGAAGATATTCATGCCCTACTGGAAAAGGAGTCGTGCAAATGAAATATTTATCCCTCAACGTCAACTGAAGTTAAATGTCGAGGAGAGAAATTGAATGTCGACACGGTTAAAGACACTGTATCCCATTTAAATTGCATTTTTAAGCTAACGAGTTTTATCTTAGTCTTTGTGGAGAGCATTCAAAAGGATGAATTTTTTTTAAAATAAAAAAAAATTGTGCAAACTACTTCAACAAGGATTCAACACATCGTAGAACCTTTTGGAAACAAGTCTAGGATTGACTTCCACTACATGCAACCACACTTCTCTACAAAGGTCATGTGTTCGGTCAAAATTGGGTTTGTCAATTTTCGTTGTCCATGATTTCCTTCATCAATCATACACAACGAAAGGGACAGCTGTTGACACTCAATTTTTGCCTAACATTTTTGAAATTCGTAATTTTTAAGTCTTATTTAATTAAAAGTTTAAAATAATTTTTTTAATATAGTTTAAGGAACTTTATCGATAACTATCTTCATTTTATCAAAATTTAACATTTTTGTTAGTTATTTTTTAAAAATTGCTTTTAACATGTCATTAGTTACGTTCATTGTATTATTTCAAAATTTTATTTTTTATTTGTTACATTTGTTAATATTTATGTGAATTTAGCACAGTCTAATATTTGGTCAAATACAAAAAAAATTATGGAATTCTACTCCAATAATTTTGAGCCACAATACTAAGCCCATAACTTAGGTCCATAATGTTTTGGTGTGGATAATATTTTGAGTATATAGGATGAAAACTTTGAGGAAAAGGAGAGAACCCTAAAAAGTCCATTCCCTTTTCCTCTCCCTCTCAAAAATCAGCCGCCTCCTCCAAACACCCCTAACTGATGCCTCCCCTCTCCTCTCTTCCTCCCAGCCGCTTCTTCCTCTCCAGCCGCCTTTATCCCTTCTCTCTCCCCTTCCTCTCACTCTTCCTTGGCCTCCCTCTTCTCTTCCTCCGGCGCCACTCTCCTGAAAAATGTCTTCCACAAAACCCAAGCCGACCTCGTTAACTGGCGGGACTCCAGCATGTCTGTTATGGAAATGAGAAACCGTGGAAAAGAATTCCTTTCCATTATTCAAAAAGAAGAATCAGATCTAAGAACCCTTTTTAATATCTCTAATGAATACGCCATTATTTTCCTTCAAGGTGGGGCCACAACCCTAAGCCACCATTGGCCTCTGTAACTGTTATTTCTGCTGTTTGTGCGTTTCTCTCTAAGGTATCGGTTGTTCCCTCTGCCGTCGCACTTGTAATCCAGGCGTTGTAAAAGCTGGAACGTGACAGGAAGAAGACGAAGAACATCAAGAATAACGGTAACATCTCACTTGATCTCGTCATTGAAATTGTTAAGGTGGTACAACCTAGATCTATGGCGAAGGATTTGAGTGAAACCGTTAAGGAGATCTTTGGAACTTGTGTATTTGTTGGTTATACGGTAGATGGAAAGGATCCTAAGGATTTGCAGCAGGATATTATTGATGGAGATGAGGAGATTCCTTAGGATTGATTGCTAATTGATGGGATAAGAGTGAATAATGACCTGATTATTCCATTGATGGAGATATCTAGTTTACGCTGAGTTCCAACTCCGATGGAAAACAATCAAAACTCTAATCGTAAACTTCATTTGCAACAATGGTAAAACTCAAATCTCTTCCTTTAGTTTAATTAAATTTTTCTTAGTGTCCTATTTTCTATCATTACTATTGTTCTTTTGAAACTTTGTTTGCTTAATATGTTAGTTTTTTTTTCAAATTTTGTTCATTGTTGTGTTAGTATTTTTGTTTAAATGGATTTTTTATGTAATATTTCATGAGGTCTTTATTTCCATTTATGTTACTCCTTTAGTTTTGTTTTTTCTTAGTTTTATTATTGATTATTATATTCATTTGCAACTAGATGCATCATTTCTTGAAGTTGCTGATTTATTATTTTATTATTATTATTATGCTTTTGTTTTCTTTAGTTTATTATAATTGTCATATTATTATATAATCATTATCTCTTCTTAAGATTTTTAGTGTTATTATTATTCTTGTTAGTTGTGTTATTGTTGTTGAATTTCTTTTATTATTATTATTTTTATCTTTCTCGTTATAGGATAGTATTTGTCTTTTCGTATTATTGTTCTATGAAGTTTCAACAATTCCTTTTTTTAAAAATTATTATGTTATTATCGTTATTTGTTTAATTTTTGTTTATCTATTCTTGGTTACTTCGATATTGATTTCATGCTGAAAATTTTTATTTGTGAAATTGGCAATGAAAATCTTTCCATCGGGTTTAGCGACCTTTTCCATTTTAAAAGACGGAAATCTTTAGTTTAAGTTCATATAAATTGTTTGTTAAAATTATTAAAATGACCAATGAAAAATCTATCCGTCGGGCTTAGAGGTCTTTTCCATTTTAAAAGACGGAAATTTTTTAGTTTATATTTATATAATTTGTTTGATGAATTGTTAAAATGGCCAATGAAAAATCTATCCGTCAGGTTTAGAGACCTCCCCATTTTAAAAAGACGGAATTTTAATTTAAGTTTATATATTTTATATGTTGAAATTGACCAATGAAAAAAAACTCTCTGTCGGTTTTGGAGGCCTTCTCAATATTGAAAGACGGAAATCTAATTTATGTTAATATATAATTTTAGTTGTTGGAATTGACCAATGAAGAAATTGCCATCGATTTCCAAGGCCTCCCATGGTCATAAGACTGATTTTTATTTTATAATTGTTATTAGGTTATTCAATTTTAATCATATTTATTCTTTACTAACACTTTTATTGAGTGTGCTTACAATTACCCAAAACTTGCTTCCTTGAAGCCATTCAAAAAAGCTCGAATTATATTTTTATGTCATTATTATGTGAATTTGACGTTAGGCAAACTTTATGCCGATAATTTTTTTATTTTATTTTATTGTATATATTGCATGTTTGTTATATTTGTACATTATTTTATTCTCCTCCTTAATATGGAAAAAAATGAATTCATTCAAGAAACACAATTGTGGATTTCTAAGGGTGCCTAACCCCTTCCCTTTGGAATAACTTGAACCCCTTACGTAGAACCAAATTGATTTCTTAGACATTTCTTTCAAGTTAATTAATAGTTTGTTTCCTAGTTTTCCGAAAAATTAGGCTGCGACTCCATTTAATCCCTATGAACTCCCTTTCTCCTTTTCATATCCTTTTACTCGTTTTAAAATTTTTCTCACTTAAACTTTTATTTATTTTGAGTCACCGCGACGTTTCGCCCTATTTCAACAGAGTAAAGATGTAAACACATGTGAGGAACAAAAATTTTGTGAAAAGAATTCCAAACATCATTTAAAGAGTTCTCCAAGTATAACCTATGGAGCTACAAAATTGTTAGGTCTATTAATATTACAACTTCTTACGACCCCACATATATCACAGTCACCATCACCCCTTCTTAATCTGTATAAAATGATATCTAGTTAAATGTAAAAAATAAAAATGAGCTTATAAGATAAACTAATGATGTTTTGTGCAAAACTTAGGGAGAGAAAAAATGATCCAAAGAGGAAGTTTTCGAATGGAGGAAGTAGATGATCAAATAAAAAATTAGTGGGTATGACATTATAACTCAAATATTGGGATGAACAAAAGTGAACTACCTTCAAAAATATATCAAGAAAAAATCAAATGTCTATCTACCTACCCGGTGCATCCATATTTACTTTACACGTAATAGAAAATAAATATCTTTTTCTATTTTATAGTGAGTGGGATTATCAACAAAAGAGAAGTCAAAGATTATAACGTGTACCTTTTGTTTAATTCATACATCCCATATCATATTGCAGTGACTCGAGAGCACCCCCTAATAGAAACTTGGCATATTCAATCTCGAAGAGATGTTATACAAGCCCTTAGCGTTCATTCATCACATAATCATTAGAAAATATGGAAGAATTTAAAAAGTTTCTTTAAAACATAACTCGAATACTATTGGATAAAAGTTGATGTCATTCTTAAATTAGTCCCAAACCATCTATTAATGAATGAATAAAAGTCATGGGACGCATTCCACATAAAGTCTAAAACACAAAAGCAAATGGCTTAAAGGTAAATGGATACTATCCCTTAATCAATGAAAATGATCCAAAGAGGATGTTTTCTTAAAATGATCCAAAGATGACAATATATATTTACCATTATGAAATTACCTTTTATGTTTTAGAATTTATGAGTGCTTCGTCCAAAACTTTTATTCATGTCATTCATAGATTGTTTGACACAATAATGTTAGAAAGTCCGCTTTTATGAAATACTTCTTGAGTTATGTTTTAAAAAAGTTTTAAATTCATATATATTTTCTAATGCCTATGTGATGAATGAATGTTAATGGCTTGTATAAGATCTCTTGGAGATCAAAATACACCATGTTATGACTAGCGAGTGCTCTCAACTCATTACAATATGATAGGAAATGTATGATCTTTATCAAAAGGTACACATTATAAAGATTGTAAACGAGTACATTTAAAATAAAAATGTAAAAAAAATACAATAACATACTCTTTGTTCTTATTTGAGAGATTCTCTAATCGACAACCATCACTATGAGATAAGTGATGATAAAATGTCTCGCCCATAGTAACACAATGTCTTGCCCATACTATCACAACTATTTTATACCTTTTCGAGATATATAATACCTCAACTAAGTGGATCCACTAAGCTTTGTCGTAAGGCACAAATGATTTTTTTTTAAATGTATGATCGTTTACCCATGTTAGCATAAATTTTTTATTAGGAATTTGGGTCGTCTGAACTAGCCCCCATATCGATGCTCAATATTATCCCAAAATAAATATGAATGCTCAAATGTATAAAACATAACTCTTCATTAATTTTAGGTAGTTAATCAAAATATCATTTTAGAAAAGGCAGTACTCAAAAACTCCTCATAAACTCGTTTAGAAATCAATGTTTCACTCTTTCAAATGTTGAAGTGTTACACTAGGAAATGGTTAGTTCTTTATAATCATTTTAAAACATGAAATACAACTCTCCTCATTCTCATTTTCATTTTACTGAAGATTTAGTTCAAATTTATAATCAATTGCAAAAGAATTCTTAAAATGACTAAAATGGACCTCTTGGATTTTCCTCTTTAACTTTTGTTTGATTTGAAATGTAAATAAATAAATGTTATTAGGATATGTAGGATCTATTAAGGGTTAATGAAGACTTTAAAAGTTAAAATCATGAAAATAACATAGATATGAATCAAATGAAGACACCCGAAAAGAAGGATGGGAAACAAAAGGACATTCTGACCATGGAGAATTGAGTGGCGCAGGGCGCAAGCCCCAAAACTACTAGAGAAGATTTAAGTCCACTATTAAAATACCTCACCATGACAAAACTACTGACAAGTACTCCTGGCATAGTGATGGCACGCCGCTTCACATCCGCGCCGAGAAATCTAATGATTTTTTATCTAATTTGTGGGTCCTAACTCATCTAGAATTGAGTGATTTATTTTAAATCATTTTTATTTACAAGCCTTAAATGAATTCATCAATCTCTATCTAAAACCTAACTCATACTGAATTTGAATAAACTCAAGAACTCAAGGCCTCCACTGTTATGGAATGAATCAAAATTCAATTACAATGTCAAAAATCTATCAAAAAGAGATTTCATGAAAAAATTAGAGGTATGTCGTGTGGTTGAACAATCCCAACAAAGTGATAAGCTTACATACCTAGAAAGAATGATGTTCTTGGTTAATTATCCAAATTCTTGATGAATCTTATCCCTTTTCTATTCTCCAAACCCTTCTATCAAACTCTAAGCATCTAGGAACATGAAAAAGTAGTAGAAAACATATTAGACCCTTATTTGGGTGAAATTTTTTTTTAGTCCTAGCAGTGTAAGGAAAAGAGCAAAATACCTTTTCTTTAAACGGATGAAACATCGACATTAGAGAGGCTTCATTCTCATGGCCATAACTTTTTACTCCAAGCTAGAAAATTTGGAAACTTTGCGGCGTTGGAAAGACGACTCAAAGACTGTTTATTTGATACCTCACGGGAAACCTAATTCTTTATGTTCTCAAAGATATGATCGTTGTAATTTGACCCAAAACTAAAAGATGATCGTAGTCTGAGGTGTTATAAACATATTCTTCCTTTTGTGTGAGATTACTACTGAAACTATCTTCTTAAAAGAGTTAATTGCTCTAACATATATTTGGAACTAATTTCTTATTGAGAAAATGAGGTTTTTGTTATCTCTATGTAAAAGTACATTTGGGTAGAGATAGTTACTCAAAAGGGGCCTGTTTTAGAGGTAACTATTATGTACTCAATCTTTCATTAAAAAATTTACTTTTTTTTAAAAAAAAAGAATTTTTTTCTTCATGTAAAAATGAAACATATGATATTTACTTGGTTTCCTTATGATTTTTTTCAAACACCTCTTCGCATCCTCAAAAACACATATGTTAGCTTTAAAAGATTCTCAAAATTTATAACTCAAAATATGATTTATGTTATAATATATACATGAAAGCATCGACACAAGGATCTGGATATGAATATTGAAAACTCAATATTCAAAAATAACCGATACTATTCATCTCAAGAAAACTCAATCTATATGATTCATGCTACAATATATATATGAACGATCAACTCAAGGATCACTCTATAGAATTTACAACAATAAATGATTAGACATAGTTATTCAAAAATCAAAAACTTAAGAACTAAGAACTTTATATAACCTTATCCAAAAAAATACTCAAATGTGACGACAAAACCTTAAATTACTTTTTTGCTGATTAAAAAGTAGATGTAGGACATAAGAATAAACTAGTCTAATATTATGATATCTTTATATTATGATATCTTTGTATCTTGGATTTTCCTGTTGAAGGTTTTAGAGTTCTAGTTGGGGAAGAGGAACCCTTTGTGAGTTTTAAGAGAATTTTTAAATACTTACTGTTTTATTAATGGAAACTAGTAAGTTGATTGATATACTAAATAAACACTCAAAAAGGACTTAGAATAATGTTAAAAAAGACATACGGGAAAGACAAAAGCATCCCACACTTAAATATTGACGAAGTGCTTTAAAAGAAGGTTTCATAAACCATTTAAGGTTCATGGTCCATGAAACCTCACATGTATGATATTGTTTCACTAAAATTTGCATAACCATTTTTACTCAAAACGCGAATTAAGACAACTTTGTGGCGTTCGAAAGAAGATGCAAATACATTTAATTTGATAGTTAAAGGGGCATATGATTTATTATTTTCTCAGAGAGATGATAATCTGAAGTTGATAAAAAACTTATGGGAACCCTCACGAATGACTTGATGCTCCATATGAAGCTTTATAGACCCTCCAACTGTCTGTGAACCTTCAAGAGTGTTGGTCTTAACTTCACGAGTGAGGTGATGGGCGGTGGTCCTCTTCTGGCTGAAGAAATTTTTCCTAAAGAGGCTATCAATGTTTGCGCTTCTCAATTGTTCGTTGTACAGTCTGTGACAGCCTATACGGACCGTAAAACATTCCGTACTTGCACACTTGTACTCAACTGAAGCATTTTCCCTTTTACATTCCATATTTCAGTTTCCCAGGTGTTTCAATATCTGACCCCTTGAGAAAGTTATACCTTTAATGAGATAAAACTAAGCATAAAAAGGTTCAAAAAAGTTTCTAACAATCCAACACAAAGTACAAAAAATTCACATAGCATAAACTCATTATATAAACTTTAAAAGTATTAAATTAATAGTTAGTACCTTGTTCTGGAATTGATTTAGTGGAAAATAGGTGATGCTATCTCTTCTTCATATCTTCCTTGGAGTCCCAAGTAGCTTCCTCAACTAATTGGTTCCTTAATAAGACTTTAATTAATGAAACCTTTAGTTCTCAACCTACGAACTTGACAATCAAGGATCTAAACTAGAATCTCCTTATTGAACCATTTGTTATTCACTCCAATACTTTAAGTAGGGACAATAAGTGTATGATCACCCAAGAACTTTTTTGCATAGAAATATGAAACATTGGATGAACTGATTGTAGTTCTAGTGGTAGATCAAACTCATATTCTATATTACCAACCCCCTTGGAAATTCGGTAAGGACCAATATATCGGGGATTGATCTTTCCTTTCTTATGTAATCTCATAGCACCATGCATGGGTGAAACAGCTATATCTTATCATCAACCTCAAACTCTAAATCTGTTGTTCTAACATCAGAATAATATTTATCATGACTGTACAAAAAATTTAACTTCTCCTAAATGGTCATCACCTTATCCATGTGTCATGACCGTAATCTAGACCCGAGATGAGACCGGCGTCATTGACCTCTCAGAGGTCGCGGACAAGCGTACATACGTCATCTCTACTTCATCTATGTTAATTATTGCAGAAAATTTAAAAAAATTTTTATTTAACATTGGTATAAGACATTCTACTTAAACTCATTAATGTTCACGATCAATCATCTAACATTAAGCTCATCAAATGAAATAAATAGTTTAATACTGGATAAAGTGTATACTTACCAAAATGGCACCAATACAAAGTCTGAAATGAAATGGTAAATGAAATACTAATGGAACATGCTCCACTAGCAAAATCCTACATCGAAGATAGATAATAACAGTAGACAACCTCGAAAGCATGAGGGCTTAGCAAGTCCGGATGAAAGATGTACATACCAATAGTAGCAACATCGTACCGTAATATCTAACGTCCACCTGTGACTGCACCAAAAAGTAGATATTTGTATCGAATTAGAACACACTTGTACTAAGCATTGGTATATGCACGCACACACCAAGGACATACATGAGAATGAATAGGTATTTCCTAATGACATGATTAATGGAAAGTCAAGTCAGTTGACTTACAAAATTTGGATTAGCAATGTCAATGGACCTTCCAATTTTGGATTTGCAAAGTCATGGCGTGAGTGTAACATGCATCATCAAACATATCATTTTGCAAACAGCACATAACATATTTCACATATCATATCACTTAGTTCATATCATTCTTTCATATGCCATGAGACCTTAGGATAATGGACTTTGCGTTTGCACTTCCCAAAATAAGGGCTCAACATATGGGACCTCAACAAGGAAACCTTGTTTAGCAAACACAGAGTCTTTTTAATTCATTCAAAGGTACTTCATTCATTCATTCATAAGGTAGTGTAAACACCTGCTATAACTAGGATGTAATTTAAGACTCTCATTGGTTTGTTGTGCAATGATCAAGAATAACGTAGTATCATTACTTCAGTCTAGCTCAAATCTTGATTATCCCATCCTAACACCTTTGGTATCATTCATTTCATTATGTACATCATTGAGGATGGCCTCATTCATTCATTGTGAACTTTAACTTTAACCGACATAGATCATATGAGCATCATGAAATCCAGTGTCTCCCCCACACCAAAAAGAGGTGGAATCCTCGGCAAAAGTAACCGAAAACATGATAGCGTACATGGGAATTGAATCCTACTGGATCTCTATATTGGTAGTATATGTTTGAAGACTAGGAGATATAAAGAGACCCATACCCGGCATGCCAGATAGTCTCATCATATGAGAGTTACGTGAACCTCCGCTCTTCTCGGAAAAAGGCATTACCGCTCATAGCTAGTATATCGGTGCTCAGTATAAATTTCCATTACATTCAACTCACACATCATGGAAGTTGGCTTCTGGTATAAGGACATTATAACTCAATAGATGATTTGTGATCTCATTGTTAGTATTAAATGTGTTAATCTCAATACTTTCATTAGAGTGTTTATAGAGAAAGGTCTCTTCATTAACTTTACATTCTCATAGGTGAGTAGTTTTGGTAACATTTACATAGGCTCATTTTGGGTTGCTCTCAATTTAACATTGGACTCATATCATGTTGTCACCACATTCATTAACATTATCACATTTTCTCTTAATAATTACTCACCCTTTTTTTGGGATTATTCATTTCATCATATGCCAATGTACTTGGCCATTTAGTGTGTTTCAAACACTTACTTAACCCTTATAGGGTTTCATCATCTCATTGTTCATTTCATCATATTCCAATGTACTTGTCAATTTAGTGTGTTTTACACTCGTACTAAGCCCTTCTAGGGTTACTTCATTTCATTACATACATCTTAGGGTCACTTATTTTTAAACGTATGCTAGACTTATGGGTCGTTAAGTGACTGATATCTTCCTAAGATTATGTAGTACAAGACTTATGTATCTTGTGTGCATGCAAAGATCTCAATTTCAATCTGAGTAGGTGGCATGATTCTTGAACATTTTATTCACATAGTATCAATACAAAAATTTGGGCAAGGGAAACCAAGTTCGAACCCCTTGGACAATACTTACATTTTTCCTCGACATTAGTTTTAGTTTTCATGACATTGGGACTCTAGATCGAGCCCCAACAACAACATTCTCTCTTTCTTTTTTTATCCTTAAATTCTCATCTTATTTGGCCTAAGGGTTGTGGGATCGAACCCCCACAACCCCTTTTATTCTTTTATTTAATTGTTCTTTTCCAATTTGTATGGACCATGAGGTAGTGGAATCAAACCCCCACAACTTCTCTTTAATTTTTCTTTATTTCATTAGGGGCTGTGAGGTTCTAGGTTCGAATCCTGCTGGCCTCATCTCTTTTAAAACCAATTAAATTTCCAAATTACTCCTCTATTCTTTAGCCTAAATGAAACTTATTGTTTTTGCTGGAAAGTTAGTCATTAACTTACCTTATTTTCACTAATATTTTCACTTTAAAACATAGGAAAAGTCATGGATAATTTAACACTTTTTTGGCATGTATTTCATGGATTCGTTTAACACATTCTTAGGTGTAGATTCATTTTTGTTTTATCTGCAACTTTCCCCTTAACATTAGTCAAATAGATACACCTCTTATGAACATCACGAATTATACATTTTATGCACGTTAATTTCAGCCATAAAACTAACAATTTTAAGACTTCAAAACGGATAAAAACAAGAACAAAAATTTACATATTGCACCACATCATTTTCGGTTCACATCATTGAACATGCTTGCTATTTCAAAAAAACATGATTTCTAACCTCATTTTTCGATTGAAATCGGAAGGAGACTAGGGACAAGGATTTCAACATTCAAGGGGACAACCCTAGTAGATTTACACAACTTCAAAGTACTGCCCAAATCCTCTTCTAAAGTTTCAACACAATCCCCTCGAGATGATGATATAAAGTTTTCGTTACTTAAGTTAGCTTGCTTGCTTGTATATTTTTTTTGTAAGTTCTTTGAGTGTATACAACTTTTGATTACTTTATAATTTTTTTATCTTCTATTTTTTCAGCCTGGGAGGAGCAAGACTTCATATCATGGGTATTACGATACTCTCCTTATCAAGGAATACCATTTTATCCCTAGACCCTTCAAACCTAGGATTTCTTCTTTTTATGTTCGGTAAGGACTCCTTCGATAAAATCTTCGTATTCGAGAGCCCTATATGTTTGTACCCAACCTTTCCAAGCTCAACTAACTCCCCAGGTTAGTTGACTTGGCTTTAGCAAGGGTTCTGAGGTCTTGTTCTAGCGCATAAATATGTGTGAACTTTGGTCTAATCGTAGGCATTCTTGACACATTAAGATTTTCTTATATTATTCACTTTTAGGGTTGTTACACTATCACTTAATGAACCATATATTGTCCTATAAACGCTGTTTCACCAACCTCAAACCACCTAATATAAAATCTACACCTCCGCTCATACAAAGCCTCATACAGAGCTATCTAAATGTTGCAATGGTAACTAATATTGTATGTCAACTCAGTAAGAGGTTAGTGGTCATACCAATTATATTTGAATTTAAAAATACACACTCTCAACATGTCCTCAAAGTTGTGCATTTTGCGTTCTGCTTGACCAGTATTGAAAACTGTATTAATCATCTCCCACTTTTCTATTCTTGAAGAGGTCCGTATTAATCATCTCCCACTTCTATTATGGAAGGGGTATATTTTGAGCTACACCACATGGACTTTGATTTTCCTTGGCTGTCTTGAAATTTGGGCAATTAGTAACAAACTAGGCAATGCATCACTTCATGCCACTCCACGGATAGATTTCCCTTAGGTCATGGTACATCTTTTTGGCATAAGGATGAATCGAATATTGGAAACTAAAGGATTATTTTATGATTTTCTCTAGGAGTTAATCCATGCTTAGATACCACAAATTACCTTGATAACTTAGCACACCACTCCCTTTGTGAAAAGACCATCACATTCGGCTTAGGCCTACTTACCTTCAACTTAAGTAAAATGGGTTCCTTATCCTACATTTCCTTCACTTCAAAATATACTGAAAATTCAAACCTTGCATCATCACCACTTAGTTTTTACTAGGATATACCAAATAGACACCTCAATGTGCACGTCTGTGAACTTCCTAGGCCAATTGTTTCTACCTTCCCTAATATGAGAAGTACTCCTAATGGACAGACTTGTTAAGGAATCATCAACAACATTATCCTTACCTAGATTTTATAGAATGCTCATATGATAATTTGTGAGTAGTTCCATCCGTTGCCTTTGTCAAATACTTAGCTCGTTCTGACATATTAGAGACTCTTCTAGTCGATGAGCTCATCCACATGAACACCATAGAGATAGTAATGCTACATCTTGAGAGAAAAGTTTTGTTCCAAACACGAGATCCCAAGTCGGGAACTTATTCTTGAGAATAATAAGTGGTCTGGAGACATTACCTATAAAATACACCATTCTACCCTAATACACAACCAAGTCTAACTAGGGACCCCTCGCGATAAATAATGAAACCTTATGTATCCTCTAGTAGGGTCAAAATTGGAATAGTGGTTAACAAAGTTTTCAATTCCTAAAAACTTTTCACACATGCTTCATACCATTCGAATGTAGCTATTTTATGAGTCAACTTAGTCAACGTGGATGAAATAGATGAAAAACCCTAACAGTTTTTATATTAACTAATAAATCCCAAGAAACTCTTTATATAAGTTGGGAAGGTGGGTCTAGGATAATTTTACATTGCTTCAATTTTCTTAATGTTTACTCAAATCCCTTCACTAGAAAAAATGTGTTCCAAGTATGTCGTGGACTCAAGTCTAAATCTCTATCATTGAGAGTTTAGAGGACTATTATGATATGAGTAGCATTCTCCTCTTCATTCTTTTGAATATATACATATGTCATAAATAAATATTACAAAAAACACGCTGAAATAATTTTTAATAGTCACTTTAATATAATGTTGACAAAAAATAGACTACATGAGAGAAGTAAGATGTTAGCTGCGTTAAATATGAGTGACACGAGTGAGAGACCCTAACCTTTAGATAAGTGCAGCGAAGTGTGGCTAGATCACAAAACTAACATGAGCATTAAGAGGTGTATCGAGGTGGTATGTAATTAGAAAATGTCTTAATTCAGGATATGAATTTTTTGTTATTTGTGACTAGATTGTATAATTGATTTTCCCAATATGGGATATATTGGTGCAAGTTTCATTTTACTAAGAGTTCGAAGAAGCACACTTAGGAGCCAATAAGTAGTCAACAGAAACATCTTAGGAAAAGTTCTTAGTATCTTCTTAAGTAGAGTTCGATAGTAATGATATAAAATTTTCCCGTGTATTAGAGTAAAGAGAGATATAAACTAGTTCAAAGATGATGTACTAGGTCCACAATATTTAAGTTTTAGTTTTAGACTTAATAGGGAGTTCATAAGATGATAAATCAAGTCAAGTGTTGAGAATAATATAATAATGTATTTAAATGAGTATGAGGGATATATTTTCGAACGTACTTTTTGTAAAGGAGTGATGTTCAAATGAGAAGGTTAATGATCTTATCTTGATGACGATGATGTGTCATAATTCCATCTGAAGTTATAATGATAGAGGAAGTGGAGGATGAGGTTTTACAATGGGAAATAGTTAAATTATAACCCTTAGATAGTTTCTTGTAGTAATGGGGGAAAATGTAGTTGGTATGGCAAAGATGGTGAGAGAATAAGAATTTCATAAAAAAATTGTTAGTATGAGTCTATGAAATCGTTAAACTACTATGCTTGAATGTGATGTTGTTAAAAAATATGTTGTTCTTGATACAAGCCAATGTTGATTAAATGTGATTGTAAAGAGTAATACTTTTGTGATGAGATTTGTTATAGAGAGGTATAAAACTCAAACCTTAGGATTTAGGTTAAGCTTTAATATAGTAAGAGTGTGTCGTCATATTCTCTTGTGGGAGCTATGAGTTGCAGCCAATGGGGTATGGTGATGAGGAAAGAAGAGCATATATGAGGAGCATTTCTAAGCTTAGTAACTAGCACTCATACTACCGTAGGCATGGTATTTCTATTCTTAGTGCATGCCTAGTAATCTTCCTTTGTTTTCATAAAACATCATGGAGAAGATGACTATGTCCACCACAACATCGTTCTTGAGTTTTATTGTAACACCCAAACATTTTTGAGCTAAGACTCGATTCATTCTTTTTTTTGAATACTATTTTTCCGAGTGATTCTAATTTTCTTAGATGTTAAGGTCACTAAACCGTCCTAGCATAAAGTTGAGTTGGAAATTTCCTTCGAATTGAATTTCTCTATGAGATTAATTCTTTGGTCAACAATAAAACACAATGTCAATAGTTCTTGGATTATTTCATTTGTTTTTTGCTCCGTCTAAGTTCATTGAAAATTTATTCTTGGTTTATTCTTGATTAAAACATTCCATAATACATATAATCATTGAAAATTTTATGTATAATCATCATAATCCTTAGTTAATTATTCAAATTCGAGGTAGAGTTAAGGGTAATGTTTGAGAAAGTCCTTTTGAGTCTTTTCAAGTAGTCTTCTACAATTACTTATAAATTTTTTAAGACAAAAGTAAGTGAATATTATAGTAATAAGAGTGTATTCATGAGCCTAGATTATAATCGATATCCTTGAGTTAGGTCGTTCATGCCTATATATTCCGCATGAACTCAATAAATTGAGTATACTTGAGAGAAGCAGTATCTTCGAGTGTGAAATTCTTGAGTATTAAATTCCTAATTCTTTTGATACTATATTTCATATATAGGTATTGCCATATCTTATACATGGAGGTCCTGGAGGTTAGTTGGTTATGCCCGTAATCTTCAATGAACCCTACGAGTCGAGTATTTCTTAAATAACAAGTGTCATTGAGTTGTTTAGTGATGGAACTCATTGAATTTATAGTATTTACTTCTATATATTGTTATTTAAACCCATGAATTAAGTCATTCCCGTCCATAATTTTGCATGAACCCTATTGTGGAAA